>NC_134542.1:60752662-61066551 GCF_050624435.1 Tenrec ecaudatus | reverse complement strand
GGTTGGCACAATAAACTAACTCAGATTCCATTTTACTTGGACCCACAAGCTATGCCCACGGAAGCAGCAGTGCAGAAATGAAAGGATGTATTGCATTGGACAAATCTACTGCAAATACTCTCGTTAAAGTGTTTAAAAACAAAGATGTCACTTTGGGAACCAAGGTGTTCCAGATCCAAGCCCAGGTATTTTCAGTGCATGTCAAAGTTTGACAGGGAATAAGGAATACTGCATAAAAATATATGTGTTCAAATTATGTTGTGTACAGAGAATATTGTATATACCATGATCTGCCAGAACAATGAACAAATCTGTCTTGAAACGTTCAGGATGCTCCACAGAAATGAGGGTGGGGATATTTGCTCATTTACTTTGGACATATTACAAGGAGGAGACCTGATGTTGGAAAAGGACTTCATGATTGATGAAGTAGAGAACCAATGAGAAGAAGGAAGAGTGTCAGAGAGATAGATTAACACAGTGGCTGCCACATTGAACCCACACTTGGCAGCTCAGTGTTTTGATCTCTTCCACATAGGGTCCCTGTGTGTTGGGATCAACTCGGCAGCACCTAACAAGTGATGTTCTGGTTCTTTGCCAGGATGTTGGGTAATCCATCGTTGTTGGGGAATATGATGTAGAAAACAGTTTGGTGTTTGCTCAAAAAGATAGTTACCATATGACCCAGTGATCCCACTGCTAAAATTTACTAATGGCCATTGAATTGATTCCAACTCACAGTGACTCAGTAAAAGGTTTGGAGCAGATGGTCTCAGCTTTCTCCCTTGGAGCTGTTGGTAGTCTTTAACTGCCTACCTTGTGGTTAGCAGCCCAACAGTAACCCAGTCTCGCCACTTGGGCTCTTGTAGTGTTTTCAGGGGATTAAAGTGTCAAGAGCACTGCTGATTATGGTACTGTTCATAGTAGACAAAAGGTGGAAACATAATGGCCATCAGTAAGTCTTTAAGATGCTGTTTACATGGCAAGTTTACTTGATAAAAATCCATTTTCTGCATACTTTTTATTTGCCCATAGTTTTATGTGAATGCTGTGCTTTAATATTTTATAAATGAAACATTTACATACAAATAAAAATAAGAGCACTGTAGTATAGTCTTCTTACTTAGGTGTCCCATTTAAATTTTTGGAGGGGAAGAAGAGGTGATTTAAACTTTATGGTGAAAAGAATGATTGAGTGTGATTTTCTAAATACTACTCCTAGAGAATCATAGGAAATTGATCTTACTTGAAGTAGTAGCAAGGAGAGAATTGAACTGAAACCAAAACAGAATAGGGGAAAAATGCTGACTATGATTACCGTGATTTTTCTAAATCTCATTTCACAAAGAACAGCGATCTCATTTGGATTGATTGGCCAGGAACTACTTGACCTTTACTGGAAGAGGAATCTAAGCTTCAAATTTAAACAAAGTTAACTTTCTCTAAAACAGTGGCTCTCAACTTGTGGGTCGCAACTGCTTTGGGAGTCAAACGACATTTCACCGGGATTGCCCGATTCATAACAGTAACAAACGTACAGTGATGAAGTAGCAATGAAACGTACAGTGATGAAGTAGCAATGAAAATAATTTTGAAATATGGTTTGGGGGTCAGCACAACATGTCACCACAGCAATGACCATCATGTTATGGTTGGGGGTCCCCACCACATGAGGAACTGTAAGAAAGGGTCACGGCGTGAGGAAGGCTGAGAACCGCTGCTCTAACATTTTCCCTTCTTTGTACCTTAGGTACCCTGTTAGTGGCCTAACGTTACCAGCTTTTAAAGATTGGGTCCAAAATAACCTAGGAGTATCTGTGGAGCATAAAACTACCTCTAAAGTAAGCTTATAAGAATGATTAATAACATGGTTAACTCTCTTGTTTAAGACCCTCAACTGTATTTAGATAATTAGAGTTACTTCTATAATTTGTTGTAGTTGCTTTCATGGGTTTGACATGCTTTTTGGTTAAGAAATCTACTAGTAATATTGACATTGTAAGCTCGTTAGAGGCAATTTATTTAGAGTCTCAGACGTAGTTACTAACTCAGAATTCATCAGAGATTTATTTATCTGGTACATTCTTTATCCTTTTTGTGCCCCAGTATCCTAATTTGACAAGTGGGAGTAATAACTGCCTCTTCTTCCTCTCACAGGCCAATGTCGAAGTTCAAATTAGTCAACCGTGTGCAAGTACTTAGTTACAAAAGTGTAAATTGATGTAATCTATAGCTTATTTAATAAACTGACAGTAATGTAGAGTTAGTGTAGAATCACTAAAAGTGTAATGTTACGTTTAATATTCGGACACGTAGAATATGAGGAGACTTCAAAAAGTTCATGGAAAGGAAATAAGATAATGGAATTTTTCCATAAATTTTATGAGGCCCCCTTGTGTATGGAGAATTATTAAAAAGTAAACATTGATTAAGATATGAGTGATAATTTTAGTTTGCTTATATTTACAAATTGGGATTAGAAAAATTGCTGTGTATACATACCAAACTGATGTTTATCATGTCTTTATGTTATTATCGCCATAGCACATTTTCTAACATCTACTATGTAACATGGGATATAGGGTGGATTCTAGTGACTACTTAATAGGCTTATTTATAGATCCATAGCTTTTTTCCATAATAATTACATTAGCCTAGACAATTCCTGCCCCCTCATTTCAGACCCTTACTTTTTCTGAAAAAGATTGGAGGTTTTTTTTGGGTCTTTTCTTGTCTTTATTTCTCTCTCCTTTTAAAGGGACTTAGTACGAGACTAAGAAAATCTGAATAAATGCCATGTGTTTTTCTTTAAATGTTCTATAATTTTCCTTTTCCATATACCATGCATAGTTTTTTATTTTGTGTTTTTTGTTTTGTTTTTGCAGATTTGATTGCCTAGCCTTTATAGACATTATCCTATGTATGAGGCAGCATAGTAGATGTTTTTCACAAAAATGATTAATTTAAACTGCCTTTCTTATAGTAATCTTGTAAATTTGGTGGTGACCATCTCATGTAACAGAGAAGTTGGTTGCTTGTCGAGATAAAGTCTTAAAGTTGCTTATTAGTTTAAATTTAATTTAATTTAATTATGTTTTAAGATTCAAAATGGTCCTTTAAATAGATGTTTCATATTTTTGTGAAACTTTGATCATTTAAAGATAGAACTCAAAATGCTAAGTTTTATCTAGTGGTATAGGATGACAAATAAGATAAAAAAGAATAATTAATAGTATGGTTAATTTTCTTGTATAAGAAATAGTAATGCAAAAGTCGAGTGGCTTTCCCTCCCTCCCTCTGAAACGGACGGTTTGAGGTTTGGTTATGTCCCTTTGCTGGAAGGCAGTCAGGATGCAATGAAAGTCAGACCGTGGCGCGCAGAGAGAACGCGGAGCCTCGTGTGTTGGAGAGTGGGAGTAAGCAGTGTCTGTGGTTGGTAGCTGTCAGCACACAGTGGCTTCTGTAGACATTGCTTGGTCTTTTCCTTTCCTCTTCTGCCGTGCTTTGAATGCTGAAAATAAAGTGCCTTTTGTAGTCATTGTCCTTTCTGGGATAGTCCACTATTTTAGGCATTTTGTCTTCTAGAAATAAGTTAAAGAGACCAATTTTATTTCCTAGGCATCCCTAAACCTCAGTGACATACCTCCTTCTATTATAAATGAAGACTTTCTTCATGACCTCAAACAAACTAATATTTCATATTCACAAGACGCAGATGATCGAGTCTTTAGAGCTCATGGTAAAGTACTTTATACAAATACTATTAATTTTAAATTTAAAAAAATTCTATAATTTAAGATGTTTCTGCATTTTTTCTCTTTTAAACTATAAAACTAGGTCATTGTCTTCATGAGATGGTTATGCTCAGGGAAGGAATATTTGAGCGAATTCCTGATATAGTATTATGGCCAAGTAAGTTTTTTCTTTACCCTTTTATATCTAGTGTTGTTAATTCTTAACAACACTATAGATTTTACCTGTAAAAAATAAAGATAGCTATATTTTTAGATCTCTGATTATCTTTCTTTGTAGGCAGTAAGGTTTGGTTTTATTTTTTGATGAGTTAAATCTATTGTGAATGTAGATAATCGTGTTGGGATGTCAATAGAAATATGCCTTTTATGGTTAATTTGAAAGCTTAGTGCAGTTGGTGTATATAAAGGAAATGAAATTACTTCCCCCTTATTTGTGATAAAAGTTCCTCTGTGCCTTTGGATTAGTTAGGAAATAAATCTTTCGTCCTTGTTAGTTTGTATAGAAATGTAACTGTTCCTGCACCAAGGACAAAGTACCCTCATTCAGAGCAATACTTTTAACTTAAGGCTCACTCTGTTTTTTCCTGGGAAGTAATGAAAGCAAACTTTACTTAGTGTAATTTCACACAGGAAACCTTATAGAACATTCTTTGATATATTTTGAATAGGACTTTCAAATGTGCTTTTGTGTGTGTTTAACTATTAAAATAATAAGAGAATATCATAGTGAAGATATATGTCTTGCTTTAAAAAATCCAAAGAGTTCTAAAATTACAGGTTTAGGAAACAGATGGAGTTGGGCATTACACAGAAGATTATGTGCTTTGTAAAATATTTCTATTTTGGTTAGTTCCTTCACACTTTTGCCCTTTTATTGTATTTTCCATCTGAATTTCTGTTAGGCCTTTATCAGGACATACCTAGATTTTTTCGATAGTCCTAGAGGTTTCTGTGCCTTCATTTTCTTGTCCCTCCCATACAACATTGAGTGAGGTTATTTTTCTAAAGTATTCCCTTTGCTATCTTACGTTGCTGAACAAATCAAGTATATATGTTTGTTTTTTGAATCTTTGGGTATAAGAACTTCTTGGAAATAGTTTGTTTTCCAACAGTAAATTTCCAAATTTACATCATGTATATGTAAATTTCCTCTGTGTGACAAAGTCTTTAAAATAGTTCCCTTTTTTGTGTTACTCCCACCTCTTTAACAATCTCCATTAATGCCCTATTACCTGTCGAATTGAGTCTTAGCACTTCATTTAAAATCTTCCCCATGTGACTTACATAACTTTTACCTTGATTTATTCTTTAGTTATTTACAGTAAAAAAGACTGCATGTGGATAGTATTTACCATTCATTCATTAAAAAAAAACCATAACAGAGGTAAAAGCCTCAATGGATACTACAATTTGTTGGTATAAATATGAGAAACATGATATTTATATAGTCTTCAGTATCTCCCCACATGTCAATTGTTAATTTCACCAGAAATATAACATTCTAAAGGACCCCCCCTCCCCCGTGGCATATTGGCATATCAGCATATAGTGAGTGGGCTGTGCATTGGGCAGCTAACCGTACAATCAGTACTTTGAACCCATCAGACCCTCCATGGGAGAGAGATGAGACATGAGGTGTGTTCCTATAAAGACTTCTCATTTTGGAAACCCCAGGGGACACTTCCACTCTGTCCTGGAAGGTAGCGATGAGTCAGAATTGACTTGATGGAGTAGGCTTTTTTTTTTTTAAATTGTTGAGAAGTCTTGTATATGCAACATAACTAAATGAAGAAAACTAACATTGCCTGAAATAAGATGTGTCTACCTCGTGTATCTAAATATAATGCACACTATTTCTGTGGAATTATTGTCCAAAATGTATAGCCTGAACTTGATCGTGCAGAAATGCCATACAAACCCCAAATGAGGGATGTTTATGAAATAACTGACCTGTAACTGTATTAAACTTTCATGGATAGGAGAGTGAAAGACACACGGAAGAGCTGTCTTAAAGAAGAGTAAGGAAGAATGATAACTAACTGCAGGATGTGGTCCTGGATTTTCTTCCATCCAGAAAAGAGGAGGACATTGGGCCAATTGGCGGCAGAGTAGTTCATAGAATTGTACCCACATTGATTGCCTAGATTTTTGGTCATTGAATCATCATTGTAGAAGATGTTAATATTTAAGTATGCAGGGTGAAGAAAATTTTTTTGTATCAGTTTTGCAACATTTCTATTTGTCTAAGATGATTTCAGAATGAAACGTTAAACGTTAATAAACAGCCTGTGTTAAAATAAAGCTGCTAAGGAACGGTATAGATACTTACTTTGCAGGGTCTTTCATACCCTGTGATTAATCTATTTCCCTTTTTCAACAGCATGTCATGATGATGTAGTGAAGATTGTGAATCTAGCATGCAAATATAACCTGTGTATCATACCAATTGGGGGTAGGTATTTTTAAATTTTACGATGTTGTAAACTCACTGTAAACATTTTTATAGGTAAAATATGTTTATTATCAAACTGTATGATGTTCATTGCTGTTCTAAGGCTGTCCATCTAAACTGTTTGAGGCGTCATGGACTTTGAGTTCATTCATTGCTTCGTTCCATATGTATCGAGTTGAAGCTGAGATTTCATACCCAAATAAGTTCTGCTTTAGTAATTACCTTCCAAGTTGTACATTTATGGAGAGAATTTCATTTCCCAAAAGATTAAGTATAAATAACATATATAACCATTTGAGAATGAATGCTACGCAAAGCAAAAGATTAACCAATTCAGTATTGACCAGATTAGTAATGCCTGTTAATACAGAAAACTAATGCTGTTGTTGAATTTTAAGACAAATTTTGTCTCTTTGGATCTTTTTTCGTACCATACTGTTTTACCAGTGTACACAAGCCAAAATAATTTTTTAAAATCATTTTATTAGGGGCTCATACAGCTCTTATCATAATCCATACATACATCAATAATGTAAAGCACATTTGCACATTCATTGCCCTCATCATTCCCAAAACATTGGCTCTCCACTTAAGCCCATGGCATCAGCTCCTCATTTTTTCCCCCTCTGCCTGCTCCCTCATGAACCCTTGATAATTCATAAATTATTATTATGTCATATCTTGTACTGTCCGACGTCTCCCTTCACCCACCCTTGTGCTGCCTGTCCCTGAGGGAGGAGACCATATGCAGATCCTTGTAATCGGTTCCCTTTTCCATCCCACCCTCCCTCCACCCTCTGGTATCACCACTCTTACCACTGGTCCTGAAGGCATCATCCACTCTGGATTCCCTGTGTTTCCAGTTCCCATCTGTACCAGTGTACCTCCTCTGGTCTAGTCAGATTTGTAAGGCAGAATGGGGATCATGATAGTGGGGGGGAGGAGGAAGCATTTAGGAACTAGAGGAAAGTTGGTATATTTCATCATTGCTACATCACACCCGATAGGCTCTTCTCCTCCCCAGAACCCTTCTGTAAGGGGATGTACAGTTTGCCTACAGATGGGCTTTGGTTCTCCACCCCACTCTCCCCCTCATTTACAATGATATGATTTTTTGTTCTGATGATGGCTGATACCTGATCCCTTCAACACCACACCTCATGATCACACAGGCTGGTGTTCTTCCATGTGGGCTTTGTTGCTTCTGAGCTAGATGGCCGCTTGCTTACCTTCAAGCCTTTAAGATGCCAGACGCTATATCTTTTGACAGCTGGGCACCATCAGCTTTCTTCACTACATTTGCTTATGCACCCTCTTTGTCTTCAGTGATTGTGTCAGGAAGGTGAGTATCATGGAATGCCAGTTTAATAGAACCATGTATGCTTGCTTTGAGGGAGTACTTGAGTGGAGGTCCACTGTCCATATGCTACCTTAATAGTAAACCTATAAATGTTTGCACATAGATCTGTTTCCATATCCTCCTATATAAATATGTTTACATATGGGCATGCCTGTGTTTAGAACTCTATAAATGCCCTTTACCTCCTAGCTTTTTCCTCTATTTCCTTTTACTTTCCTCTTGTCAGACTATCATGCTTAGCCTTCATTTGGGTTATGTTACCCTTGGTCACACCCTACCAGGCTTCCTATCTCCTCCTCGTCACCGATTTGGATCACTCCTTCCCTTAGCCCTGGGTTTGTTACCACCACTTCCTTTCCCCCCACTTCCCCTTCTCCCATGTCACCCCGGAACAGTTGGTCCCATTGTTTTCTCCTTCAGATTGTTCATCCAGCCTATCTTATTTAGACAGGCCTGTGGAGATAATAACATACACAAAAACTAGACAGAGTAAAACCAAGCAACAAAATAAAACAAAACAACAACAAGCCAATGACAAAAAAAAAAAAAAACAAGAACAAAAAGTTTGTAGTTAGTTCAAGGACTGTTTGTTGGTCTTTAGGCATGTTTTCCAGTCGAGTCTGTTGGGGTGCCAAGCCCTGGCCCCAAAGTATATTTTTGGTATTCCCTGGGGACTTCGTTGCTCTGTTCCCCTTGCTGTTCTGTTCCATGCCCTTAGTGTTTTTCCTTGGTGTGGTGGAATCAGATCCGGCGGAATTCCCACACTGTCTCTCATGTTGTCCCCTGTAGGGCTGTGGGTCAGTGAGGGGTGTCGTGTCTCATAGTGGGGCCAGCCATATGGTCCTCTCTGTGGATTGGCTGCTCTCAGCGGGAATATCATCCTCCAGGGTTGGTGGGCCAGGATGTGCTCCACTCTCTCTTTTGCCCCCTTCATTTGCTCCGGTGTGTTCTGATCAGATAAGTCCCTCTCCTGGAGCTGTAGATTCAATGCTGTCCTCTGAAGTGAATTCTTCTGTAGGGAGGGGCAGGTGTCCACGTAGTTTGGATTGGGGCCGGCCTCTCAGACCTCTCCACTGGTTCCCTACTCCATGCCAGCATGTTGCATTCACTTCTTGGCGCACTGGGTTGATATCTGGTCCCTCTTTCTCTGTGGAGATATAAACAATATGGTCCCCTTGGGTGCGTTAGTGCCCTGTGTCCCCGCTACCCATTTCTTTTTAAGTTTTCTCCCTCCCCCCTTTTAGTTGGCTACCATATGTATCTCTGGATTAGGTCTGGCTCCTGCCATCCTACCTGGTCCTCACCCCAGGAATGTTTGTGTAGAGTAGCTTTTTCCCTGTGCCCTTTTCATTTTCCTTTAAAGCTTACCTCAGTGGACTCATGCGCTGTCCTTTTTGTGCTTAAGCCTAAAGAAATTCACTCCAGTGACAGCATTGCCATCGATGGAATGAGGCTCCACGAAACCCCCGGTTTCTTCAACTTTAGCTTAGTTTTTACTTGTTGCATTCTTGGGCTGGCGGTGAGGCAGGTTTGGGGGAGAAGGTGGTACACCACAATGCTCCTTTTATTGTGAATATTTTTCTGATTTCAAATAACTTGACAAGGAAAAGTGATTCCTGATTGCAGATATGTTCTGAACAGATAGGTTATCGTTTCACCTTATTATAAAATTCAGTCGAGTCCTGTAAATCAACACCTTCTGTAATTCTTACCTTGTACCAAAGTGACTTCTACATTTTTTTCTGTCCAAAATGCATGGAAGTATCATTTAAGGAATTATTCTGATCAGGGTAATAGAGATCTGGTTAGGAACTGGGAATATAGTGTTCCTTATTGATGTCTAAAATACATTTTTCCTTTGACAACCAGTACTAAGAAAACATCCATAAATTGTTTAAATGCTTATGTTTCTTTTGCAGTAACATCAGTTTTTCACCCCAAAGCAGGCAAACTTGTTTTATGGTATAATCTAGACATTATATTGAAGTCATCTGTTATGTGAACATAAAGCAATTTCTTAAATAATAAATGGCTCTCATGATTATGATAGAAAGGAGGTCCTGGGTTCTTTAATTCTCTTTATAGGATGGAAAAAATTTTTCTATTACGCTAACTCCACAGTAATCATTAGCTTTTAGAACGTTTCTAACTGTGGTTTTGGAATTCCATAAATTGCTAGGGCCTCCACCTGAGTGTGACATACTCTGGGATGGTGTCACATTCTTTTGCTTTCCACTTCATGGCATTTCTTCATTTTGGCACAGTGCAAACAATAAAGTTTAGTTTGTTTTTAGAGTGTTAGCATTTGTGGATCATGTTTTACAAAGTGGAAATAGGTATCACTTTCTTCGTGTGTGTAACTACCTATATTCTCTGTTAGGAGTTTCCTGTGAGAGCATAGGTGGAAAATAAAATCTTTAGACGAGTTGTCACTTCCTCTTTTTGCAGGAGGAACAAGTGTTTCAAATGGCTTGATGTGCCCTGCCGATGAGACAAGAACAATTATTTCTTTGGATACTTCACAAATGGTAAGTGATAATGTACTGGAAGATAACTTTCTATTTGGAATATCTTTATGACTCAATCTCAGTTGTTATTTTCAAAGGATATAGTGTCCATTTTGACACTTAAGTAGGTGCTTGAAATTCTAGTATAAAAATTTAAATGCCCTTTTAAAAAAGCATTTATTTAACAGAGAAAGTGGATTCAGTTCACCTTAAACCAGGGGTCCTCAAACTTTTTAAACAGGGGACCAGTTATCTGCCCCTCAGACCCATTGGAGGGCCAGACTATAGTTTAAAAAAAGAAAAACTACGAACTAATTCGTATGCACACTGCACATATCTTATTTTGAAGTTAAAACACAAACGGGACAAAAACCCGTGGCGGGCTGGATAAATGTCCTCGGTGGGCGTGTGTGGCCCGCGGGCCGCAGTTGAGGAGCCTGCCTTCAGCAGTCGGAGCTGCTCGGGATAGGTGGCACTCATCACTGAGCCGTGTCTGTGCAGAGTGGGAGTGTGCACAGCGTGCTTCTGATAGGTTGAATCACAGCTACCCTGTGTGGCAGCAGAACCGCCCCACGATTTTTCTAGGCTGTGATGTAGAGAAGCAGGTGTTTTGTTCACAAAGCCATGGGGGTTGGGGTTGGATAACCGATCACCGACCTTTCAGTTACAGCGTGGTGCCTAACCGATGAGCTACCAAGGCTCCTTTCTGGTATGATGGATAGAAAATTAGTAGAGTTTTACCAGTTTTATAATGAAATGTATATGGTAATACAAATGTTTTGTTCTTGTTTTCATTAGGAACCTGGGGTGAACGTACTGGATATAATAGATG
Source organism: Tenrec ecaudatus (assembly GCF_050624435.1). Taxonomy (NCBI): domain Eukaryota; kingdom Metazoa; phylum Chordata; class Mammalia; order Afrosoricida; family Tenrecidae; genus Tenrec; species Tenrec ecaudatus. The sequence goes on along the minus strand of NC_134542.1, from coordinate 61,055,645 downwards.
GAATAGAGTAGTCTGTTTATTTTCTTTAGGTTTCATAAAAGTTTCCTTTAAGCCTTTCATAAAATTGGTTTTCTTCTCACTCTTCATTTTCTTTTGTCTACCACAAATATATTTAGACACCTGGTTGAAGTACAAGGTATAGAATTAGCTCACATACATAACTGCCTCGAGCCAATCTGTTGGGAGAAGATATATACAATATAAGGGCCATCAGGTTAACATGTTCTTTGTCTTCTCACTCTACAGGTTTAGCACTTCCTATTCTATAGTGGCTGTAAGATGAAAAACCTGAATTTCCCATCGTTGCCTTGAAATTACTTTGAAAGTGTCCTTTGCGCAGAGTAGCAGCATATTGTTGGGGTCTTGATCTAAGTTCTCTAAAGGCGCTAAACCAGCTACTCTTCACTTCCTGAGTGACTCGCTCCTTGAAACGCCTTTGAAAAAATTCTCAGGTGGAGCCTCTGATGGTCTGGGCCCCTTTAGAGCTGCAGCCTGACCAGGGTACTTTGATGATGAGTCAGCCACAAGAGCAACAGTGACTGACCAGTCATGGAACACCTCCCATTTGTCCATAATACCATAGTCTAGCCACAAAGGGCCCGTGTGATAGCAGTAAGGCAGAGTGAGCACTGATTGGGCACCTTGGACAGGAGAAGGGGCTGTGCATGCTGGGAAAAATGGAGGACAAGCAGTTCCTCCAAGCATGGGCAGTGGGAGATGGTGGGCAAAACCTGACACCCTCACCCTGTGGGCTTCATGGTGAGAAAGGGGCTCCCACTGCTCTATTTGATCCCAAGAGGTACCAGAGGTACTTCCAAATTGAGAGGCGGAGAGGGGGTTTTTGGGGCAGAGTTGGCAGATGACACAGTGCTGAAGATCTTATATAATCTGTGGCCCTGGATCTTATATAATGCCAGTTTAGCGGAACAATCTGGATTTGGAACCTGACCATGTCAATAATGAAGGAGTGAGTGTGGAATGAGATTTCCTTCAAGGAAGTGATTGATGCTGTTTTAGGGGCTGTCAAGTTCCACATCTTTCTGTCAGGGTAAGCTGAAGGTTCTGTTGACTCCGGTCCCAAGATCTGGAGGTGAGATGAGAAACATGCAGGAGCTAGAGGGAGAGAACTTTTCCAGAACCCTCATTTCTCTACTGGAGGGAGGTCTCAACTTGAAAGGAAATTTCTTTTTAACTGATTGGCTTGCTCGTATCAGATCACAGAATGGTGATTTTGCATAGTGTCTGCCAATCCCCTGAGAATCATAGCGTAATCAAGTTGGATAAACAACATTAACTATCACAGGTGATTTTAACTAACAAAAAAATAAATGCATTTACATACTCATTTAATGATTATACTAATAGTATTGTGGGGATCCCTGGGTGATACAAAAATTAACATGTTCTGTTCCTAGCCAAAAGGTTGGAGGTTTGATTCGATTTAGAAGCACCTTGGTGGTTTAGAATTAAACATTGCTAAACAACAACAGCAAAAGCATTGCTAACTGCAAAGCCAGCAGTTCAAACACACCGAGGAGAAAGATAAATCTGTCTGCTCCAGTAAGGCTCTCACTTTGGTAAACCCAGAGACCTGCTCTGCTCTGGCCTGCAGGACACCTGTGAGTGGCTCTCACTCTGGGAAACCCAGAGACCTGCTCTGCTCTGGTCTGCAGGACACCTGTGGGTTAACACCAACTTGCTGGCAGTGAGATTTCGGGGTTCGGGACAAAAGGCCTGGCAATCTACTTCTGAAAAAGTAGCCACTGAAAAGCCTACAGACCTCAGTTCTACTTGGACACACATGGAGTCTACAAGAGTTGGAATGGATAACATCTGACTTGGTTGGCATTGTAGTATGGCCGAGCTCTGTGAATTAAACAACGCAGAGTTACTTGTATATATTCCCATTTGTAATTAGAGACTTTCTGTATTACCATACATACTCGAGTATAATCCGGCCTGAATATCAGCCGTGGCACCTAATTTTACCACAAAAACTGCATATATGCTGAAAAACTTGGCTTATATATGAGTATAAATGGCATTTAGTGTGTCACTTTGTTTTTATTATTAGTTCTACTTATACTGATAAGTTACTATTGTTAAATTAACCATAGCAAACTGCAAATAGAGCTCTCCTGAAATCCAGGAGCGGGTTCTCTATGTTGTTTGATTGGTCAGTACAACAGAAGCAGAAGTAACTCAAGATCTGTGTGTACATGTAAGCATTCATCAGAATAAGAATGTTACATTTTTTTATTAGCAGTCATACATTTGGTAAATTGAGCTGGTTGGTACTCACTTTCTTATTTTGCTTATGAGGCAGGTATGTGGTTTTTGTTTGTTTGTTTACCCAGTTTCTCTGGGTTTATTTTGGATCATAAATAAATTAGGGATAGCATTTGTATGATATGTCTTTGTAATCACCTTTTCTAGCCTTATGGCTGTCATCTGATACTGCTAAAGTAGAAAGATCACTAACGATGTTAACACCTAAGCAGATAGTACTTACAGTCCTGTGTGTGCTAAGCTTTTTTCATGTAGACTCTCATTTTGTTTTCTGGGTACACATTATTCCTATCCCCACTTTACAAATGGGAAAGCCTTAAGCTTGAACAGTGAAGAGATTTGCTTAAGGTAAGAGGCAGGATTTAATTCAAATTAATATCTGACTGAAGAAGCAGCCACGTTTTCAACCTGTCTCCACATAGTATATTGCCTTTCTTACCAGGGTTCTTATGTTGTCTGGTTAGGATACGTGGAGCTCTCCCTTGTGGGTAGGGGAAGCCCTACATGATATCTTGTCATTTGCTGCTTGAGTTATAAAGTTATATTTCTTGAAGAATAAAAATGTGTTAATCTTACATAGCTATCTGACTTCTTTTTTCTTTGCACCAGAATCGAATCCTCTGGGTTGATGAGAAGAACCTGACGGCTCATGTAGAGGCTGGCATAACTGGACAAGAACTGGAAAGACGGGTTTGTTACTTTTTGGTTGAGGTTTTTACAACCGCTGTTGCCCCATCTGAATGAAGTACCTTCTATTAAATAGTCATTCACTGAACAAATTTGTTCCAATTCTGTTCTGCAGACTTTGAGCTAGATGACACAATAATGAATTACTCATTACCCCTACCCTCAGGTAGTTTATTTTAGGAAAACAAGGTAAGTGGACAATTATGATTCAGAATGAGAATTACTCTGTGAGGGCTAAGTGCAGGGAGCTAGGCCCAGCCAATAGAGGGAGGGAAAGCTGTGGCCAAAGGAGGCATCGCAGGATGTAACATTTTATCACAAGACTCTTAAGATGAATGGGAATGAGAACAAAAGAGTGTGGGGGGAAGGCCAGCCCCCCACAACTAATCGCGCGGGTCGTTAAGTGCAATTGTACAGCAATAATAAGTAAAGATTACAGTAAAGTCATAGATAATAGAAGAGAGAGTGAACTAACAGACTCAGACACATTTCATGGTAGCATGCTCACCTCCTGGACAGCCATGATCTCAACAGCCAGGTCTGCACCTTACGGACAGAGAGGGCAGGAGAGGGGGGATGAGGAAGGACGGGGAGAGCAAGGAGGAGAGAGCTCTTTATTGCTAACCAAGGCTTATATATCTTTGGGAGGCATGCACATCCCCTAATTACAGGTAAAGATATACATCACAGGAAGGGGTTGCACTGTAGGTACTACAGTAATGTGGAGGGAGAGCTAGGAAGGGGAAGGATTGGGAGTACACATGTGACAATTCATGATGGTGGCCTAATCCTGATTGCCCTTGAGCTGGAAACTTGATTTAGCCTAAACTTTCAGGAGAAGTAATCCATTGTCCTTAATAGCAGGGAGTGAGCTCTGCCTATGTGGTGGGACCAGACAGTAGTCTGAAAGCTGAATGCCTTCAGGGAGGATATCTCTAAGCATCTGACTTCCCACCATGTGCTGGCAAACAGCCTCTGGTGTTTGGCATATCTTTGGGGAGACAGCTGGGGAAAGTCTTATAATCCACAAACGAGTGAGAGGTTGAGAAGAGCAATCCAGGTGAGGAAGGGGCATGTGCTGAACCTTCACAAGGAGCTGCTGCACTTCAGGGGAGAAGGTGGTTTTGGCCTCTCCAAGAAAAGACGTAGTCTCAGAAACCCAGTAGAGGGTGCAGTGGGTGTGTGGTCTGGTAGCCCTCAGGGTGCTCAAATAGCCTAGTATGGTTGAAGCAAATCATAACTATATGGCAGAACACATTCTCGGGGTGTTTTTATATTGAGTGGGTGGATATAGTAATGGTACAGATAGATCTTTTAATAAGAGTTTTGTAAAGCCCCTTTTAGACGTTTACCCACGCCTGTTTCTCAGAGGGCTCATTCTGTACACAGCAGGGTAGCATTTCACGACATCCTGGTCACAGTTAACTCACAGGTGAATCCTGTTAGTATCTTTCCCCACCTTCTTACCAGACCCATGCAGGGAGAGGCCCTTTGGTGGGAGTTACAGACTTTGGCTAGAAGAACCACATTAAATAATTCACTGCCCCTGCACTAATTACTGAACTCAGTTAAACGTTTTTACCTACATCCAACAGAAGTTAAAAGGATCATGACGAATATTTAGTACCACATTAATACCAACATATAAGGCATAAGTTACCAAAATGGATTAAAACACCAAACTCCTGGATAGACCTACATCAAGTAGAAATGGAATTAATTTTTAAAAATGCTCAGGCCTTGAAGGCTTCATTCATAAATTCTATGAAATAGTTATGGTTGAAATAATACAAATTTTCACAAGCTTATTTAGAATAAGAGAGGAAGGCATACTTCCCAAGTTAATCTATGTAGGCAGAGTACCCTGATACCAAAAATCAAAGTATTTACAAAAATTTATAAAAAACAATATTTCATATTAACATAGGTATAAAACTTGTTAACAGACTATTAGCAAATGGAATCTAGCACACTGTAGAGAGGATTGTATACATTAACCAGATATACTTTGTTATAGCAATACAGGTTTGGTTTGACATCTGAAAATTAATTAAAATGCCATATTAATAGATTCAGTAACTTAGAGCTAATCTGCGTAATTGTGGAGGTTAGAATGCTTTGTCTTGGAGACTGGAAACGAAGTAAGGTTATCTACTCTCACCACTTCTATTTGGTGTTGTAATGGAGAATCTAGAAAAAGAAAAACATTTTAAAGATATACTGACGAGGCAACATAATTTCAGGAAAACTTTATAAGTAATTTATTTTTAAAAATGAGTTTAGCAAGAGATATCTAAATGGAAGGACCTAGCTCGCTGCCTGTGAGTTGATGCCAACTGACAGGGGTATAGAAGTGCACCTGTGAGTTTCCGAGACTGTAACTCGTGACGGAAATAGAAAGCCCGTCTCTCTCTTGCTTTTATGTCATACTAATGAATAATGAAGAACTGGAATTAGAATAATTCCATTTCATAACTTCAAAAAGTAAAATATTTAAGAATAAATTGAGCAACCAAAACGTGTAATGCCTACATACTGAAAATTTCAAAGTATTTGGATGTAAGTAAAAACCCATTTGCCATCGAGTGGAGTCTGGCTCAGAGGGGCCGGTGGGGTGTGGTGGAGCCGCTTCCTAGATGCCCCAGACTGAACAGTTATGCAGACAGGATGCGCCATCTTTCTCTTGTTAGTTGGAACTGCTGACCTTTCCATTAGCAGCCCCATTCGGAACCCACTGTGCCACCGGTGCTCTTACCGAGAGAGAGAAAAATGCTAAATGTTGACATTACCGTATATGATTGGAGGACTAAATATTGTTATGATACCCATTCTTCCCAAATTTACACATTCGGTGTACATGCTATCAAAATCTATTATATGAAAATAAAAAGTTGATTCAAAAGCTTAATGTTTTAAGAATTGTTGTAGCTAAAAACTGAAACAAAGAATCCCATTTAAATGATAACAAAATTGAAGGATGTACTAAATGCCTGAATTCAAAACTAGTATCAAGCTCTAGTAATCCTAACTGTGGTTTTGAGTGCCCAGAAGTAAACGCACACATGTAATCCTCATCAATTGATTTTCAACAAAAGTGCAAATATAATGAAATAAGAGGGCTGATGAGCCTGTCAGCAAATACTACTAGGCAGTTGGATATCAAAATACAAAAAATTATGGCCCATTCACTTCACCTGAACCATGCATCAAGCATAGAATAAAATCTTGTAAATCACAGGAGAAAAGAGGCACTGTTTTCTTAGATAGTTTGCATCCATATTTCTTGACATCAGACCTTTTTTCCCCCTCATTGGAGTACCTGCTTCCATTTACTTGAAGTTCTACTTAAGCTCAATTGTTAATAAAATGCCTTGAAAACATTATTAAACTATTACCTTTGCTTTTTAATTTACTGCTGTAAGATGCAAAGAACTAGAATAGAATGGACTCTATTTGTTGAGTAAGTGTTAAAGATTTTCAGTAAGCCAGGGTTTTAAAGTCAAGATGATTAGATATATTAATTATTATAGTTTGTCATCAACTTCAGCGGGCAGAATAGTTCATGAAAAACCTGCATCAATCTTCCATAATGCCTGAACGCGGCATTATCAACACAGCAATTATTTTATAACACAGGATGGCCTTTCATGTCTCCAATTTTAGCATCTGATGTAGTATTTTAACCTTTCCAAGTTTTCATTTTTTTGAAAGGTTAGAATTAAAATTCAAGGAACATATTTCCTTGAAATTTAAGTGACATTTTCGTAGACTAGGAACTTCTGATATTTTACCTACTAGTTCATTTCCCTAAATGCCAATGTAGAACTTTCTCTTTTGCCTCTAGTGGGGAGTTTAATAGAACTTCTAGAGCTGTTTTGATCCCAGTTCAAGCTCTTCCTCATTAAACTTCAGTTCCCTTCAGTCACTTCAGCTGAATGGATGTAACCAGCACAGGATGGTACAGATAGTTTTTCCTTCTTGAAAGTTTAAAATGATGCATTCCTGCCCTCCCATCATCAAAGAACCCCAGTGGCACAAATAATTAAGTACTAGGGTGCCAGTCTCTTAGCAACCCAAAAGGAACCGAGCAGAACTGTCCCTGTGGGTTTCCAAGACTGTTAACTGTTTTTACTGGAGTCAGAAACCTCATATTTCTCCTGAAGAGCAGCTGGTGGTTCCAAACTGCTGCCCAGGTTAGCAGCCCAATCCACAACCATTACACTACCAGGGCTCAGAAGCAGCACCATGGCATGGAGACTGCTAACTGAAAGGTTGGCAGTTCGAGCTCACTCAGTGGCTCTGAGGCAAAAGGAAGATCTGGCCATCTACTTCCGTAAAGGTTGTAGCCTAGGGAATTGATCCTCACTGCCAGCAGGCCAATTTGACTCACAGTGACCCTTTAGGACAGAGTTGAACTATCCCTGTGGGTATGAGAGACTGTCCCTGTTTTCACAAGAAGTGAACCCTATTGGCAGTTTTATTGCCATCCTAGATTGTTATGGCTTGGAATTGACTAGGTGATATCTACCAACAACAAACGGTAGCAACCCTGATACTGTAACATTACTTCTCTGTTTTGGAATGAACCTTTTGGAATGATCTCATTAGCTTTTAACTGTTAAAGTCAAATATGCCTGTATGGCCTTGGGCAGGTTAAAGTTATTAAACTCTTTGCCTGAGTGTCATCTACCAGATGAGGATAATGCCTACTTCAGATTTTTGTTGGATGAAATAAGTTAATAATTTAAGTACCTAAAACTTTGCCTCATTCAACTCATTATTGACCTTGTGCCTGCTTTACTTAAAAGCAACCGACTTTAAATATTACTTCAATGTATTGAAAATGCCCAAATTTATATTAACATCCCCAAATTCTTAACTGAACTCTGTCTAAACCTGGCGTCCTCAAACTCCAGCCCGCGGGCCACATGCAGCCCGCCAAGGACCTTTATCTGGCCTGCCGGGTGTTTTTGCCCCGTTTGTTTTTTCACTTCAAAATAAGGTATGTGCAGTGTGCATAGGAATTTGTTCATAGTTTTTTTTTTTAACTGTAGTCTGGCCCTCCAACGGGTCTGAAAAACAGTGAAATGGCCCCCTGTTTAAAAAGTTTGAGGACCCCTGGTCTAGACCAACGGTTCTCAACCTGTGGGTTGTGACCCCTTGGGGTCCGGGGTGTCAAATGACTCTTTCACAGGGGTTGCCTAAGGCCATCGGAAAGCACGTATTTCCCATGGTTTTAAGAACCGAGACCCCGCTCTTCTTTCTGTTTCCAGGCAGGTCTGCCAACATTCAGATACATTCAAATACGAGGACCCGCTGTGAAGACTGTTACCCATGCTACACCATTGTTCAAGACAAAATTTCATTTACTGTATATACTCGAGTATAATCTGACCCAAATATCAGCCGAGGCACCTAATTTCACCACAAAAATGGCATAAAAATGTGCTGTAAACCTCAGCTTATACACGAGTATATATGGTATTTGTAATTAGAAGTAAGGATTTCACAATATATTGCTTTTGTGATTAATCACTATGCTTTAATTATGTTCAATTTGTAACAATGAAAATACATTCTGTATATCAGATACCAATATTTACATTGCAATTCATAACAATGGCAAAATTACAGTTATAAAGTAGCAGCCATAAGATAATTGTATGGTTGGGGTCAGCACCACATGAGGAACTGTCTTAAGGGACTGCAGCACGAGGAAGGCTGAGAACCGCGGCTGATGGGGTGCTTTGTAGAAGAGTTTGTAGTGGTTATTAATCAGGCACTGTCTATTTCTGCTCTCAGAGTTGTAAAGACTGATGTTTGCATGACTCATTGGAACACTATAACCTAATATTTGGGTTTACTGATACAAATAATATAAATATATATTTATAATGTTCTGTTGCTCTGTAGATACTGTGAAGGCTTGTTTTATCATGAGAGTGCATGGGAATTCACTGCTTAATTAAGCCTAGTACATTTTAGCAAATCCATAAATGTATTTTCTTCTCAGTTATTTAGAACAAATTAGTAACAGTATTCTTTTTAAAGTAAATATGAATACAGATTTGGGGGATAGGAACTAAAGAAGATACAAATTAATAGCCTTCTAGTCTTCAGTTTCATGTGTTTTCTGGTATATTTAGATGATTAGTTCTAAAACTGTACATGAATAATATTTAGTGAAACAAATTCTATTATGTAGCAATCGAGAACTCTTTAAATCTTGTTTTCTCAGCAACAACATGAGATACCGTGTCGGACTTACATTGCTGGTGTAGGAAACTCAAGTTTATGTTAACCCTGGTGAGCTCTCAGAGTTTGGGTTGCAACTTTCGTGCCGTACTTGCCTACATACACTGCCACAGCCGTGGTTGGCATGTGGTACATCTCTGCTTGGCTTATTTGAAAACCAGAAGCAGTTGCTTAGCTGGATAACAGTCAGAGTGGTCAACACAGATTGATGGGCTTGAGTGCAGTAGGGAGTGGGCATGCAGATGGTGGTGTCTCTGTGTTTGACACAAGATGGCTGAGTCTTTAAAGTGATTTCAATGGATTGGCTTTGGAGTTGTTTTAGGAAAGGGCATCCATTCAACCTCAGGTGCTGTGCAGATGGCAAAGCCATGCTAATGTAGAAAAATGAGAAACAAGTGACTATTTAATGTACAGGAATGCATGATCTGAATCACAAATAAATGACCATATTACATGCAGGAAAGCTAGCCAGATGGCTGTACATTAAAACACATGACTCCTTGAGAGAATTAAGTACAGGCAATTTGCTCACATTTTCTGCAGACCTGCTGCATATTATATTAAGGTAGGGAGGACAAGAGATTAAGTACTTCATTTATTGAAAGTGTTTGGGTGAAGCTGGCAGTTATTGAAGCATAATCTGATCTCCATGAGTATTTAAATTTTATGAGGGAAAAAGTAGAAGGGGTGGATGGCTTTAAAACAAAAAGGTATAAGACATGAGTTTGCCCAGTGAGCCTATGGAAACACTGGAACCGATACATTGTCTTTTGGTCCAAATCAGGCAAAATCTTTTTTTTTTTAATCATTTTATTGGGGCTCATACAACTCATCACAATCCATACATACATCCATTGTGTCAAGCACATTTATGCATTTGTTGCCATCATCATTCTCAAAACATATTTTTTCTACATCCTTGGTATCAGCTCCCCAAAGTATCTCATTTTTTTCTTTTATGATTATGATAAAAGTATTTCTTTTTTCTATGCAGTTTTAAATGAATCCAAAAACCAGTGACATAGAGACACTTTGAAAGAGGGAAGGTTGATGTGTTGAGTGCTGTGTGAAGTGGACTCATTGAGTGAAAAATGCTTTTGTTTTTCAGCTTAAAGAAAGTGGTTATTGTACAGGTCATGAACCAGACTCCCTGGAATTCAGCACTTTGGGCGGATGGGTATCTACTCGGGCTTCAGGCATGAAGAAGAACATCTATGGCAATATTGAAGACCTGGTAAATTCCAAGTATTGTATCATTGATTAGTACATAGAGCTTATTTTAAAATGGTTAAATGTCTTTGAAAATTAAGAATTGTACGGCAGGGCTCTGAAAAGATCTACCCCCTTCAATTATAGTAACATTAAGTAATATGCACCCAAAGCAATTCCTTTGTTGTTGAGTGGATTCTGACTTAGAGACCCTAAGACAGGTGGAGTAGGACTGCCTCTGGGGTCTCCTTGGCTGTAAATCTTTGGGGAAACAGACTGCTACATCCTTCTTCCCAGCAATGGCTGGCAGGTGCCAAACACTGACCAGGTAGCTAGCAGCTGAGAGCCTAACCACTGCCCCATCAGGGCCCCTAGATGCAGCTAAAAGAAACAACTGTGGGCATTAATTGGGCTGTCACCGCAGGGTACTGAAGGACACCAGGTGGCATCATTGTTAGAGCTCTAGGCATAATCAAAAGGTTGGCAGTTTGAACCCAAAGGGCTTCGGGAAGCTTTGGGGGAGGGATCCGTTATCTCAGTTCCATTTTTCCACAAGTTTTTCTTTAAGCTTTCATGCTGGTTTTCTGTTGTGCAGGTTTCCCATGAGTTGGGAATTGGCCTGAATAGTAGTGGGTTTGCTTGGTTTGGGCAGATCACTGACATAAACTCTTTAGAGGCTTACTATGTAAACTTTGTAGATATTTCATGGAATTTGATTTATACGTTGTATACATTTTATTTTACAAGCTTCTCAGACATTCAGTTTTCAACTCTACCAAGGTAATAGTCATTATTTAGATGATCTCCTGTTACCTAAATATATAATATTTCCTGTTTTGAAAACAATTTTTTCTATGTAAAATTGCAGAGCCTGATTGAAAATGTTCTACAGAGTAACAGAATGACATGTAATGTTTCGTGTACACACAGTTCTGTATTAGGTGGTCCTAGTGCCAGTTCTATGGGAACAAGTATTGACACAGGGTAAATATGGGCAGCCTGGTTAGCCATTAGCTATTTTTTGTACCATTTGCAACTTTAAAAAAATACGACATCTTTTTTTTTTCCTCCTGGGATGTGTTTATTTGTATTTTCTTGTTTGGGCGCTGGTGTCTCAGGGGTGGGCCTCCCTCGGGAGATGGGGGGACACCACTGCCCTCACTTCTTGACGATTTGGATGACGTCCTTATGCTCCATGGTGTGGGACAGCCCCACCTGCTGCGGGCTGTACTTGGTGCTGGTGCCCCACACCAGGGCGTATTTGAACTGGCTGGCCAGCGACCGGTGGATCCGATGGCACACATGTTCCACGGAAGCCCCTTTCCGGAGGATGATGGCGTCTGTGAAGTCAGGTCTCTGCCCTCTTTTCTTGGTGTAGATGCAGGTCAGGGCCAAGTATTCCCACAGCATCTCCAGCAAGTAGTCCAGATTCAGCTTCATCCCGCAGCTGATGACCACACTGTTGGGTTTTCGGGCCAGGGGGTCTACTTCCTCCATGGAGATCTGGTCAATTTTGTTGTACACATACAAGCAGGGCATGTACACGCGGTTTCCCACAATCACATCGATGAACTTGTCTGGGGAGCAGTCCTCCCGGAAAAGCACTTCCGTGTTGAAGATCTTGTACTCGTGCAGGATGAGCTGCACCGGCTTCTCAGAGCAGAGTCAGCGTGACGGTCGAGTTGAAGGAGATGCCGCCGCCTTTCTTGGGCTTGAAGTAGATGTTGGGCTTGTGCTTGTTGAGGCGATGCCCACCGACTCCAGCTCCTTCTCCAGCAGTGACCGCTGCACCTCTCCTTTGGTGGCATCTAACATCATGATGACGACGTCGGCGGTTCGAGCCACGGCAATCACCTGTCGGCCACGGCCTTTCCCTGTGCTGCTCCTTCGATGATTCCAGGCAGGTCCAGTAACTGGATGCTGGCTCCTTTGTATTCAATGACTCCGGGGATGCACGTCAGGGTGGTGAATTCATAGGACGCCGCTTCGCTGGCGATGGAGGTCATTAAGCTCAGGAAGGTGGACTTACCCACAGAGGGAAATCCAATCAGCGCCACCTGGGCGTCGCCTGACTTCATCACATCGAAGCCCTCTCCTTTGGATGAGGCCGACTTGGAAGGTTCCAGGAGCTGCGCCCGATACTTGGCGAGTTTGGCTTTCAGCAGGCCCAGATGATACTCAGTGGCCTTGTTCTTCTGAGTTCGAGCGAGCTCCTGCTCGATCTCCGAGATCTTCTCCAGGATCCCCATGGCGGCGGCTCAGGGTGGGGGCCCACCGGCGGCGGCGGCTCCAGCTACCAAATACGACATCTTAACATACTGTTTATCTTTCTAAATTTCATATCCTCTTCTGTGAAAAAAATCGTTGTCCTTAAGTTAGTTTTGACTCATGCTGATCTCCTCTGTGGGTCAGAGTAGAAGCACACTCAGATGTAGCCAGTCAGAAGTAGCCGGTCAGGCCTTTCTTCTGAGGTCCAGCTGGACGGGCTGAACTTCCATGTTTTGGTTCATGGTGGAGCACATTATCTGTTTGCACCATCCAGGCACTACTTCTGTTAAAAACTAATGATATTTGAGGTACAAACGACATAAAATGAAAACTCATATCAAAAGTCCCTGGTGTATTGGTTGTTGCTTCATAGTTCTTGGTATTTTAATAATAATTTTAAAGAACTTTTAATTTGCAAAGCTATTAAAATGATTATAAAAGCATTATACCTAGAATGGTTGAGCTTTGCTTTTCAAATACAAAGTCTCAACATTTTCATTATTGTCTGTATTGATGGGAATATAAAATCTTTAATGAAATGTATTTGTGTTTTATAGTTAATACCAAATAATTTGAGACTCTTAAAGTGTCTTTTATGAATACTTTTTATATTATTTATAATTTTAATTGAAGATATTAAAATTCCATTTTTCCTTTTGGGGTTAAAATAGTTTACATTCTGTGTCAGGAGAGGTTTGGTTTTTGTGCTATTGCTTACGAAGATCTTGTTTGGAGTTCTGCCTGCATTGGACAGACAGCCTCACTTAGCACTGCTGAAGCATATAGTTTAGTCATGCTTGAGAGCTAAAAGCCACAAGATATAAACACGCATCCTAATGGACTGTTTTACATTAGTAATTACTTAGCATATTTTGTTCTTGACTTAAATTTCTTTTACAATATATGATTTTCTCTGAAGCAGTCTAAATTTATCTTGAATTGCTTTGTGGAAGTTTTACTAGAGTTGATATTTTTATCTATGTAGCTGCAGTAGGACTCATGAAAATAAATTTAATTTTTTTTGAGTGTTGAAATATTTCTCCAGTCAATGTTAGTTAGTGTTTAATTAAGGCACAGTAGACAATGATACCAATACCTTCTTTAATTAGTTTGGAAACAAACTAAAGATAGTTGTGTAGTCACAATTATTTGATATAATGATCTGAGGATTTGGAAATTTTAAGTGCTTTCTATAGCTAATAGATGGGATTAATTTTAATTTCTGGCCCACACATGTTTTCAAGGTCATTTTAAAGAATACCAATTATAGTAGAACTCAAATACTTCTTGATTTTGTAAATATCCCTTTACTAAATACATCAGGATTTCTGCTTCAACTCTCTGCTACTGGCCCTGGAACGCACGACTATCACAAGAATTCACTGCAATGCGTTCCTGTGGTAGAGGGGGCACAGATAAGACCGATAGAGGTAAAGTGGTGTATATTCACGTATAGTGATAAAATCACCCTAAAAATTTGGAACAAACAAAATCATGTATGTGATAGAGCTTTTGGTTTTTAAATTTCTTTCCAAAGATCCTTCTCTGAAATCATACAGTTATGATAAAGTACTTTAGCAATTAAAAATATGTACTCATTACAGAAGTACAGAAGATTCAGTTATAATTTATATACTTAATACATATGAGCACTTATAACAACTTTTTAGCATGTTCATGTTTTTCAAACCCTTTCATAGACATACTCATCAACATACGTATATAGCTTTAAAATTTTTTTATATCTAACTTTTAATAATAAACCATTTTGTGTTTAATCTGCCCTTTATATTTATTGACATACTACTAAGGAAATGCACATAAGCTTGTACCATTGATTTGAAAGACTGTATAATTATTTTCTGATAATTATTGAGGAACATAGTGTATTTCTTTCGGAATCCAGCTTCCTGAGATCCATGGAGTTGGAGTGGCCCATCCACGCCTTTTCCCTCTGATGTTTTCTTGAGTTTTGAGCCTTGAGAAACTGGTTTACTAAACTCACTGTCACCGAATCAGTTCTGACCACTACCAGCCCTTATAGGACAGGGTAGAACTAACTGTCCCTGTGGATTTCTGAGACTGTAACTCTTGATGAGAGTAGAAAATCTTGTCTTTCTCCTGGTTTCCTAAACTTACATTTAAGTGTTAACAGTAGCCTACTCAGTAAATACTTCATTGATATCTTTCATGGAACTATTTGTGTACAGAAATAACACTGTGAGGACCTGTTTCCATGGCAGTGTGTAGGTAACATGGGATATAAGACTCTTTGTCGTTGTCGTTAGCTGCCATTGAGTTGGTTCCGACCCATAGCTACCTTACACACAACGAAAGAAATGCTTTCTCAGTCCTGTGCCATCCTTACAATTGTTCCTAAACCTGAGCCCATTGTTGCAGCCACTGTGCTCATACATCTCATTGAAGGCCTTCCTCTTCTTCGCTGCCCTTCCCAGTTTACCAACTATGGTGTCTAGGGTTTGGTTCCTCCTGACAATGTCCAAAGACTGTATGATGAGGTCTTGCCAGCTTGCTTCTCAGGAGCTCTCTAGTCATACTCTTTGGAAGTTAAGACTTTTTGGAAGTTCTTTAATCTTTGGAACACTTTTTACTCCCAGTTGAAACTTACTGAGCCCTGGTGGGAGGAGTGGGTTACATGTTAGGCTGCTATCTACCGTGTCAGCAGTTCAAACCCCTGACCCCGTCTTTGTTAGAAACGTGAGGTTTTCTGCCTCTTGTGAGACATTTACAGCCTTGAAAACCCTAGAGAGCAGCTCTGCTCTGCCCTGTAGGGTTCCTATGACTGGGCAGTGGGTGATAGTTGAAATGTTATTCCAATATGCAAATCATGTATTTAATTAACTAATCAATTTCTATTAATGGCTTTATGGATATAATTTTTGTTTTGACATTATTAACATAGGCCTCCATTAGAAAATATTTAAATTGTTTTTCATTAAAAGCTTACTGAAAACAAAAGAGAACATCCACTACTAATTTCTCTGGCTTATATCTTCAATCATTTTCTTTGGATATATTCTTGAGTTTGAATTGTTGAATTAAAAAGTTAATGTAGTTTTAAACCCCTAGGGACCTGTTTGCTCTGTAGAAATTTTGTAAACATTGGCATCCACTAGGAGTACGAGAATCTTGATTTCACTGGAGGTGTTTCCCTTGGGAGCAGGGGAGGTTCTTTTAATTTTGTATTTAATTACTGAATATAATCTTTTAAAAAGTACTCTTTGACCTTTTTTCTTTATGAATTGATTATTGATGCTTTCATTTCATTCAATAGCGAATAGTTATTTATTTGTCAGAAAACAAAACCATGCTAAAAATGTGTTGTCTTGTTTCTAATACTGACCTCAGAAACTGATTTTGAGTGGACCCCACGGGCTTATAGCCTCACTTGTGTGAGATATATCTTACACACACGTGGGTGCTACTGAAAGTTTGTGGGAAAAATGAAATTGAAGGATAGTGGGATTTTTCCATAAAGTTTTTGAAGTTCCCTTGCATGCGGCACAGCTATCTTTTCTATTTCTTGAAGTAATAGCCGGGTATCTCTCTCTAACCCACTTTTGATCTGCTCTTAACTAATAGGTCATCCTTTGTACGCGTTTCTAACTAAGTGGGTAGAGTAGACAGAATCTCATGATTGAGAGCAGCGCCTGACATAAATAATGTTATTAGCTGCTGTTGAATCAGTCCGCACCTCTTGGGTCCCTCACGTGTTACAAAGGAGATGTGTCCCATAGCTTTCTTTTTCCTTCGTTGTAATCTTTAAAGAAGCCAAACCTTTCTTCCACAGAGCCGCTTGGGTGGGTTCAAACTGCCAACCTTTAGGCTAGCAGCCAAAATTGCTTATGCTACCCAAGCCCCTGACTTGAATAAAAGTGCTCCCATATGTGTCATTAAATAAAGACTGAACCTATTATAATATGATCATTGCTGATGTCTTGGATCCTTTAATGTCATCTGGGAAGCCTTGGGTTAAATTGGCTTTAAATTCTTAGGATGATAGGGACTATGTCTAAATTTAGTATTTTAGAATAGTTGTTTTAAAGCTTTATACAAATTAACCTTTAAGAATTACTAAAAATATTACAATTCTGAAGGCATTACAATTTATCACTTGATCCAGTGTTTTAAAAGTAACTGTTTTCCATAAATATCATAGACACACCTACACAGAATGTACTGGCAGATGTCTAGAACTTACATCATGTATTGTATTAAACAGGTGGTTCATATAAAAATGGTAACACCTAGAGGTGTAATACAGAAAAGCTCTCAAGGACCTCGTATGTCAACAGGCCCTGATATCCATCACTTCATCATGGGATCTGAAGGTAAATAGAACTACAAATTTATTATGGAAAGCTACAGATTCGTGAATTAGTTTTGTGAACATCTGTGATATTTTAATGTCAGATCTTTAGAAAAAAGATAATTTATATGTTTAAGGATTAATGGTTTTCTTTTTAAGTTTATTATTGAACTTGGTACTTCATATCGTTTATTATAAGAAAGTCATATTCAATGCCCTCATATTTTGCTTGTTCTTTTTTTTATTTGATTTTTTTCTTTAGCGTTTTTCATCAATACTTTTCGGAAGGGTAATTGCAGGAGAAATGTAAAGGAAGTCAGATTGGTGGGTGTTTGAGGTTTCTATAAGAAGGGCATGCGTAGAGTGAGCTTTGCAGGTGGCTCAGTAGAAACTAATCCCAGTAGCACTGAAGCCAGGTGAGGGAGAGAGTAACCCCATGCAGGCAGGTTTACCAGGAGACGGAACCAGGTGTGCTTCAGGAAGTTGCCACTTTTTCAATGGAAGTGCCACATAAGGTTTCATTGTGGAGTGGAGGTGAGCTGCAGAGATGAGTGAGGGTTACAGGGTGGCTGAAGACATTTGCGCTTCATGCCTTTTTATATAGCTTCATGCCTTTTACCCAGAAGACTGGAATCTCTCTCTCAACAGTAAATTATTGTATGAATTTAAGGACAGAAAACTTAGTATAATAAAGTACCGTATACACTCATGTATAAGCTGAGTTTTCCAGCACATTTTAAATGCAATTTTTGTTGTAAAATTAGTTGCCTCAGTTGATATTTAGGTTGGCTTATACTCAAGTATATACGGTAAACAAAAAAGGAATGGGCAATATGCTTATATAGAAGGCCAAATTGCTCTAGTTAAATGAGACTTTATTATAAGTATTCATATAAAATGGCATGCTGACCAAGAGGGTGAGGATGTCAGATGTGGATCTCAGTGCTGATCCCACCACTAGTTTAAGTGGTCATTCGGTGTAAGACAAGTCACTGTGCCCAAAGTTCTTAGCTATTACTTGGTACCGATAAGCACATTTATAGCTATAAAATTATAAAGATTTTTAAAACCAGTTTTGAAGTACCTAAATACTCAACAACAATAAAATGCCTTATGTATTCGTGTATAAACTGAGTTTCACATCACATTTTTAAGGCAGTGTTTGTGATAAAATTAGGTGTCTCAGCTGACGTTTGGGGCACTTTATACTCAAGGTTATACAGTAATAAGTACTCACTGCCATCGAATCAGTTCCAACCATAGCAACCCTATACAGGGTTTCAGAGATTGTGAATCTTTATGGGGGCAGACAGCTTTAACTTTGTCCGCCAGAGTGCCTGGTGTGTTTGAGCCACCAACCCTGTGGTTAGCAGCCCAATGCTTCACTCATAGCACTCATAACATTGGGGTTTCTTTTTTTTTTTAACAATTTATTGGGGCTCATACAACTCTTATCACAGTTCATACATATACATACATCAATTGTATAAAGCACATCTGTACAGTCTTTGCCCTAATCATTTTTTCTCCTCTTTTCTTTTTTTACATTTTATTAGGGACTCATACAACTCTTATCACAATCCATACATATACATACATCAGTTGTATAAAGTACATCCATACATTCCCTGCCCCAATCATTCTCAAAGCATTTGCTCTCCAATTAAGCCCCCTGCATCAGGTCCTCTTTTTTTTTTCCCCCTCCCTCTCCTTTCCCCCCTCCCTCATGTGCTCCTGGTAATTTATACATCATTATTTTGTCATATCTTGCCCTATCCGGAGTCTCCCTTCCCCCCCTTCTCTGCTGTCCCTCTCCCAGGGAAGAGGTCACATGTGGATCCTTGTAATCAGTTCCCCCTTTCCAACCCACTCACCCTCCACTCTCCCAGCATCGTCCCTCACACCCTTGGTCCTGAAGGTATCATCCACCCTGGATTCCCTGTACCTCCAGCCCTCATGTGTACCAGTGTACAGTCTCTGCCCTATCCAGCCCTGCAAGGTAGAATTCGGATCATAGTAATTGGGGGGAGGAAGCATCCAGGATCTGGGGGAAAGCTGTGTTCTTCATCGGTACTACCTCGCACCCTAATTAACCCATCTCCTCTCCTAAACCCCTCTATGAGGGCATCTCCATTGGCCGACACTTGGGCCTTGGGTCTCCACTCTGCACTTCCCCCTTCAGTATATATATATACATATACACATATATACACATCCATACACACACTTATATCTTTTTTTTTTTTTTGCATGATGCCTTATACCTGGTCCCTTGGCACCTCGTGATCCCACTGGCCGGTGTGCTTCTTCCATGTGGGCTTTTTTGCTTCTGAGCTAGATGGCCGCTTGTTCACCTTCAAGCCTTTAAGACCCCAGACACTATCTCTTTTAATAGCCGGGCACCATCAGCTTTCTTCACCACATTTGCTTATGCACCCATTTGTCTTCAGCGATCCTATCGTGGAGGTGTGCAGTCAATGATATGATTTTTTGTTCTTTGATGCCTGGTAACTGATCCCTTCGGGACCACTCGATCACACAGGCTGGTGTGTTCTTCCATGTGGACTTTGTTGATTCTGAGCTACATGGCCGCTTGTTTATCTTCAAGCCTTTAAGACCCCAGTCACTATCTCTTTTGATAGCCGGGCACCATCAGCTTTCTTCACATTTACTTGTTCACCCACTTTGGCTCCAGCAGTTGTGTCGGGAGAGTGAGCATCATAGAGTTCCAATTTAATAAAAGAAAGTATTCATGCATTGAGGGAGTGTTTGAGTAGAGGACATTGGGGTTTCTTAGTAAATCCTAAACAAAAGGTCAATTATGTAATTATTATGTGACTGTTTATTGTGTAGGTACTTATGTGTTTTGCAAGTATATTTATGGTCCCTAATCCCCATTTTTGTCTGTATATGTATATTTCTAGAGTCATTTAGTGGAAGTTGAGAAAATAAATTTATGTAAAAGAATTCTCTGTTGTAAAATGTATTGTAATCTGCTATTTTGTACTACCTAAGAAATAACCCTGTTTGGTACAGTGGTTAAGTACTTGCCTAATAACTGAAAGGCTGATGGTAGGAATCACCATAGACACCATGGGACAAAGATGTAGTAATCTGTCTTAAAGAAGACAGCTTGGCAAACCCTGCGGGTGGCTCTCTTCTGCCCTACTGGGTTACCAGGAATCATTCAACTCAATGGCAAAGGTTTGGTTTCATTGGGTTTAACTAATGTGTATCAGAAACTCTTTTCACCAAGCTTTAAAATAATTTCTTTTCTTTTAAAAAAAATGTTCTTTTCAAATAGTTAACCCATTTGATGACAACCTTAAAATATTAATTCCATAAAGCCTATTTATAGCTAACAAGTTCCCCATGGGACTAACTAGGGTGTTCTTTGTGTGTGTGTGTCCTTTTTATGATTATTAAATACTTTACTGGGGGCTCCTACAACTCTTAACCACATTTCAAACCTTTATCCATTGTGTCGAGCACATTTGTACATATGTTGCCATAATTATTTTCAAAGCATTTTCTTTCTACTTGAACCCTTGATATCAGCTACTCATTTTTCCCCTATATCCTCTACCATCCCTCCCTCATTTACCCTTGATAATTTATAGATTATTATTTTTATACATTGTCCTCTGTCTCCCTTCATCCACTTTTCTGTTGTTCGTCCCCTGGGATTATATGTCCATTCGTCCCCTGGGGTTATATGTCCATCCTTGTAATAATTTCTCCCTTTCTCCCCCATCTTCCCCTTATCCTCCTGGTATCTCTTTTTTCATTATTGTTACTGAGGGGGTTATCTGTCCTGGATTCTCTGTGTTGCAGGGTTTTATCTGTAGCAGTGTACATGTTCTGGTCTAGTCAGATTTGTAAGATAGAATTGGGGTCATGATAATGGTGGTGGGGTGAAGCATTAAAGAACTAGAGGAAAGTTGTATGTTTCATTGGTGCTATACTGCACCCTGACAGGCTTGTCTCCTCCCCGAGACCATACTGTAAGGGCATGTCCAGTTACCTACAGATGGTCTTTGGGTCTCCACTCCGCACTCCCCCTCATTCACAATGATATGATTTTTTCTTTGTTCTTTGATGCCTGATACCTGATCCTATTGACACCTCGTGATCACACAGTCTGGTGTGCTTCTTCCATGTGGGCTTTGCTGCTTCTCAGCTAGATGGCCGCTTGTTTATTTTCAAACCTTTAAGACCCCAGATGCTGTATCTTTTGATAGCCGGGAACCATCAGCTTTCTTCACCGTATTTGCTTATGTACCCACTTTGTCTTCAGCGATCATGTAGGGGAGGCGAGCATCACAGAATGCCGGGTTAATGAGCAAAGTGTTCTTGTGTTGAGGGAGTACTTGAATTGAGGCACAATGTCCATCTGCAACCTTAATACTTAACATGTAAATATATGTACATAGATCTATTTCCCCATCGCTGTATATAAATATATTTATATGTGTTCATGCCTGTATTTAGACTTTTATAAATGTCCTTTGCCTCCTACTTCTTTCTTCTATTTCCTTTTACTTTGCTCTTGTCCCACTATCATGTTTGGCCTTCATTCTGATTCAGTAGTTACTCACTGTTACATTGCCCTTGATTAAGCCCCACTAGGCCTCTGTGTTAGACAGAGTTCTCTAGAGAAACAAAACCAAGACACTTATGATTTTATATATATATGGATAGATATATATAGCACTACAGAATATAACAACTAATTAGTCCACACAGCAGTACAGAGGGCTCAGTTCAACTCACTTCTGTGAAACAGTTAATATATGGCAAGTCCTTCAGATCATGAGGGCTGCTGGGCCAAAGGTCAAGTGAGCAGACAGCTGAGTCTTCTGTAGAGCAGTGCCGGCAGTCCGGCCACTGGTAGTAAACAGTAAGGCAGGTCACCAACAGCCAGCCAGGTGACAGGATCGGACAGCCCCCAGCTCAAGCAATGTATATACCAGCATTGTGGCCAAGCAGGTCTCGAAGGAACCTCAAGCTCCACCGACATAGTCCATGGTTGGGTGTACCATAGGTAGTGTAGCTCGCAATTTGAGGCAGAGAACTAAGCTAAGGCAGCCGCACACTGGTTAGATCACCAGAGAGCAAGAGAGAGACAGGCGGTGCTTGCCAAGCCATTTATTTCTTTGTCCTCCTATCAAACTGCAATTTTCCCACATGTTCTTATTGGCCAGTTTGGCACAGTAAACCTACCTATCACAGCCTCCTACGCCCTTCTCTGTATTGATTTAAGTTCACTTGTTGTTCCTTTGTCCCTAGGCTCATCGAGCACCCCTCCCCTTTTTTCTCCCACCTCCCCTCCCCTGTGACTTCCTGGAACTGTGGATTCTGCGGTTTTAAGTCAAGCAAAACAACTAAGTAAGATAAAATAGTAACAACAACAAAACCCAAAAACAAAATAACAACAACATAAAGAAAGCCAATAGCAAAAACTGAAAAGCCTATAAATAGTTCACGGTCTGTTTGTTGGCCTTTATAAGTGTTTTCCAGTCTAGTCTGATGGGGTGCCACACTCTGTCCCCAAAGTCTATTTCTGGTATTCTCCGGGGCATCATTGTTTTGCTCCCCTTGCATGCCTTTAGTGTTTCGCCCCAGCATGACGGGATCAGATTGGGCATAATTCCCGCACTGTGTCTCCAGTGTTGTCCCCGTAGTGCTATGGTTCAGTGAGGGATGTCGTGTCTTATGGTGGGGCTGGCCCTGTGGTCCTCTTTGTACATTATCTGCTCTGAGCAGGAATATTGTCCTCGGGGCTTGGCGGGCCAGGATCTGTTCTGCTCACTCTCCTTCCCTCTTTGTTTGTCCCGTGTGCTCTGGTCAGACGTGCCCCTCTCCCCGAGCTGTAGCTTCAGTGCTGTCCTCTGAAGTGTATTCTTCTGCAGGGAGGGGACAAATGGTTGAGAATGGGGCCAACCCCACATACCTCTTCATTGGTTTCCTGCCATGGTTTTCAATAAGCAGGTTCCTCCCATTTGTATAACATCAATATAATGGAAATTATACTGAATACTTAACAGCACCTGTTTCCATTCTTTTTCTAGTATATGGTATCTACTAATAACTTACAATGATTTGCTTGTTTATTTGAAAACCAGTTTAAAGTACTCTTCCCTTCGACCTATGACTCAAGGGTTTTAATTTTTGCTCTACAGTCATTTGCAAGGGGCTTCGGAGAGTGTATGGAAAATGCAATTCAAAGAGAATAAAATTTCTTTATGAACTTTTTAAAGCTCCTTGTCATTGAAAAGCTTACCAACAGTCATTTTGTGGTTTTATCACTTATCTTTCCTTTACTCATCCTCCAGTAGATTCCCCAGGAAAGACACATTTGTACATCTCCTGAGTTCTGGAATGGTCTATGTTTCTGTGTCTTAGAAACTTGGAAGGACAGCTTGAATGACTATAATGCCCTAGAGCCACGTTTTCTTTCTGTTTCTTGACCTTTTACATTTTTCCTAAACACATCCGATGGCAGCCTAATTCTCTCTTTATTTTTGTAAGTTGTTTCCCCCATTAATTTATTGGAGTCTTTGAGTTTTTACTTTTTCTTCATGAACTCTTATTTGTTTTTTAGTTTCTGTCTTAGAATGGCATGTTTTGTCAGTTTGTTCTAGTACCTAGTAAACTCTTCTATGTGGAAATTCAGATCTTTTATTTTTGGAATTTTTTCTGGGTTCTTGTGTTAAATATTCAGATTTTTTGGTTTTCATTGTTTTAATTTTTCTGCTTCAGAGACACCAGTTATGTTTAACTTCCTTTGCCTACCCACCTTCTACTTCAATCGCCTATTTGATCCTTTTGTTTTTTAATCATTTTAGTGAGGGCTCATACAACTCTTATCATAATCCATACATACATCCATTGTGTCAAGCACATTTGTACATTTGTTGTCATCATCGCTCTCAAAACATTTTCTTTCTACTCGAGTCCCTGCTATCAGCTCCTCATTTTTCTACCTCCCTCTTGGCTCTCCCCCCGCCCCCCATGAACTCTTGATAATTTATAAATTATTATTTTTTCATTTCTTACACTGTCCGTTGTCTCTCTTCACCCACTTTTCTGTTGTCTATCCCCCAGGGAGGGGTTATATGTACATCCTCCTGATCAGTTCCCCTTTTCTTTCCCCACCTTCCCCTTACCCTCCTGGTATCTCTACTCACATTATTGATCCTGAGGGGTTTATCTTTCCTAGATCCTGTGTTTCCAGTTCTTATCTGTACCAGTGTACTTCCTGTGGTCTAGCTGGATTTGTAAGGTAGAATTGGGATCATGGTAGTGGGAAGGCGGGGAGAGGAGGAAGCATTAAAGAACAGAGGAAAGTTGTATGTTTCATCGGTGCTACACTGCACCCTGACTGGCTCGTCAACTCCCCGTGACCCCTCTGTAAGGAGAGGTCCAGTTGCCTATAAATGGGCTTTGGGTCTCCTCGCCACATTCACAATGATATGATTTTTTTGTTCTTTGATGCCTGATACTTGATCCTATCAACACCTCTTGATCACGCAGGCCGGTGTGCTTCTTACATGTTGGCTTTGTTGCTTCTCAGCTAGATGGCTGCTTGTTTATCTTCAGGCCTTTAAGACCCCAGACAGATGCTATATCTTTTGATAGCTGGGCACCATCAGCTTTCTTCACCACATTGCTTGTGCGCCTGCTTTGTCTTCAGTGATCATGTCGGGAAGGTAAGCATCATGGAATGCCAGGTTAATAGAACCTTGTATTAAGGTAGTACTTGAATAGAGGCCCAATGTCCATCTGCTACTAACCTATAATACTAAACCTATAAATATATGTACATAGATCTATTTCCCCATCGTCATCTCTAAATATATTTACATATGTACATACCTGTATTTAGACCTCTATAAATGTCCTTTGCCTCCTAGTTCTTTCCTCTATTTCCTTTTACTTTCTTCTTGTCCCACTATCATGTTTAGCCTTCATTTGGGTTTCAGTAATTCCACTTGGTTACATTGATCAAGCCCTACCAAGCCTCTGACACCCTCCTTGACATTGATTTTAGATCGCTTGTTGTTCCCTTATGAGAATATTCTTTGCTGCTTTTTTCTATCCTCTTCTATTTGTTTTATAAATGGAAGTGGTTTTTGGTGGGGAGAGGGATGGCATATCTTGTTATCATTCATTCCTATTTAGGGTCTCTAAAACTAGTTCTATAGTGGTCAATAAAGCAGAAGTGGAACCAACCCAAAGTTTTGAAATTTTGGGTGATGCAGAACACTAGCCAGAAAGGAAAAAAATGTATGGATTGAAGCCTTGGATTGGGAAACTTGGAAGAGGTATTGTAAGTACTTTCAGGAGCCTAATACATGACATCAGATCTTTACAGGATTGTGGAGAACCATACACATTCAAAGTGGCCATCATCTTTGAGCAGGGCACAACTTGTTTTTTGACTCGACTGGTCAAAAGATTTGGTTGCTATGTATAGAGGTTACATGTTGTACTGCTAGCCACAGAGTCAGCAGTTCAAAACCACCAGCTACTCCTCAGGAGAAAGAGGCTTTCCACTCCCATAATGAGTTAAGTCTCAGAAACCCACAGGGGCTGTTCTGCTCTGTCCTACGATGCCACTGTGAGTGAGTGAGTGAGGCAGTGTTCATCCTCTCATGTTCTAAGAGGGCATGAAGCGTCTAGCCAGGCTTTGACCCATAGTGTGCTATTAGTTATAATTCACCCACATTTTAAGAATTCAGCTCTGTTCCAGTGTTTGTTTCTTGCCTATAACTGAACTGGTTTGAACCAGTTTGAAGCTGTTTCTCTGGAAGCTTTTAATTTCTCTTTTATTTCATACTTTCTTACTAGTTTGTCTCCAAAGGGTAAAAATTCTTTTGTGTATATGATAATTCCCTGAATTAAAACTATCCCAAGGCTACATTTTGGATTCCACCAATTATTAAGCCCCTTCTCATAGTCAGAGTACTAAAACCTGCCAAGAACTTTGGCATAATTTTTTCACCCCCATTTTCTCAGTGTAATTTTGCTTGTATCCCCATCAAATCCTCAACTACCCTCTATTTTTTCTTCCGGAGTTGTTGAAGCTGGCTTGACATAAGGAATGCCATTTAAGACTTTTAAAAGAACTCTTCCCGACCCTTTCCCTGCCTATATTCTTGGCATGTACTTTGTGGCTAGAATGTCCTTCAGAATGTACTATGTGGTCACAGTGTCCTTCACAGTCTCGACAGTTCCGGTAATGTGCCCCACTCAATAACTCTACGAGAGCTGGTTTGGGTTTTTGTAGGACGCTTGGATAGCTGTGTTAAGGAAACCCAGACCTACCACTTAGTCATCCACGCTGTGGTTTTTCCCTTTTTAAGACTTTGTAAGCTGTTAGGGAGCAGTGAGGGGCTGCTGGAGTTTGAAAGAGGTTTTGGTCCTCCCGCAGCCGCTGTCTCTTTAAAGACTAAAATGGAACTTTGGGTGCTACAGTGGTTATTCAACCTGTTAGCTTACAATGGCCATTGACTCAGACTTAGATGACGATATGAGAAAACAATGAAGGCAAATTCTTTTTCCTGGACTTACGGTTTCCTAGTCCAAAGAAGATCATTGGGATTCTGAAGCATTTCTAGAGCCTTAGTAGTATTGTCACATAAGCATTGGATTGTTACCAAAAGGTCAGTAGTTCAAATCCCATCTCCAAGATGAGGTTATCTGGTCACATAAAAGTCTTAGAAATCCTCTGTAAGTGGCTATAAATTGGAATTCACTTGGTGGCAGTGGCTTTAGATTTTGTTTTTGGTATGCATATTAGAGATAAGGAGAAATAAAGTATTAATAGTGATACATGTAATATCTAGTTTTCATAACAAGGATGTTATATGGGATTGTATCAAAGATTTTTCTGAAATTAAGTCTTTAAGTATGTTCAAAAGAAAGAAAAGCATAGTTTTACACTCCCCCCCCAAAAAAACCCATGTATGTTCATAAAAGCATATTCATAGTAATCCAAAACTGGAAACAACTCAAGTGTCCATCAAGTGGTGAATGGCTAAACAAAATTATATATACCATATATTAGGATATTATGCAATAATTAAGGAGGTATGCAGAATATCTTTAATAGAAAATTTTAAATATTTTAGTCCAAGAAGATGTTTCTTTCTCTCTCTCTCTCTCTCTCTCTCTCAATGTTTTGTGAATTGGTAGAAGGTTTATAGAGCTGTTCAGTTTTCCATTCAACAATTCATGTACATTTTGCTTCATATAATTAATTGCAGTCTCCACAGTATAACATTCCTTTTCTCATTTCTCCCAGTTTGCTCTTTCTGTTACTTCTTCTCTCCTAAACTTCTGAACTCTGTCTGAGTAAATGCTGCACTTTTTATCTAAAGTGGTTGATTATGCTAGAGTCTGTACCTCTTTGGAGTTGTGATTCCGCATCTAGGAGGAATTGCACTGGGCGGAGCAGCTTTCAGGGTGCTTTGCAGCATTGTTCTTGCTGGGCAAGCATTGACCAACTGACTGAGTTAGGGCACCCAGTGCCTTTGCCTAGGAAGGTTCTCTGGTCAGAGTGATTTTTTTTTTTTTTGTAAAAGCTGTTTCACTTGAACCTTGTGTTTTGGTGATGGCCGATTTAAGAGAATAGGGTGCAGCTGGGAAATTTTGATTCCTGCTCGGGAAAAATGCCGCAGAAACTGTTGTGGTGTTGAACACAGCTGACAAGGACAGTGCTGTGGGGAAAACTCAGGTGTATGAGTGGTTTTCTCATTTCAAAAAAGGTAAAATGTTGGTGGATGACAAACCTCATTCAGGATTTCTATCAATTTCCCGAACGGATGTAAATGTTGACTGGATTGGAGTTTTTTCTATCAGGTCAGACTGTTAATCAAGCTTTCTATTTAGAGGTTCTGAAAAGATAGCATAACAGTGTGCAGCAAAAATGGCCCGATTTATGGCAGACAGGGAACTGGTTTTGCCACCACGACAGTGTACCTGCTCACACAGCCATCTCAGTGCTCCAGTATTGGGCAAAAAAGAGCATGCCTGACCTCGCTTCTTGCAACTTTTTAAAGAGGGACATGAAAAGGACGGCAATTTGAGGACATAGAAGAGGTGAAGACAGAATGCTGGCAGCCATCCAAACAGATGAGTTTGAAAATGTTTCTAAGAGAGAAATCACAGATATGACAGATGTCGTAAATGTAATGGAGAGTACTTTGAAGGTGATAAGGTTGTTTTGTAAAAAAAAAAAAAAAGTTAAATACAAAGCTTGGAGGGGGTGGTGTTCCAGGTTTTGTGGGTACCTCCTCATATATATGGATAAATCACTACTCGAGTCAGACAACTCTGAATGTTTTAAAAACCTTGAATTTCACATTTTAAAAGGGTGAATTGTATGGTTGTGTGAGTAACATCTCTACGAAGATGCTACAATCAAAGAGAAAATCTAAATACTCATCAGATAGAATTTATAAGAATGTATGTGAGTGTGTGTGTATGTGTAAAATATTAATTGGACCAACCTTGTCAGACTTTTGTCACTATGTAAGTTGTAATAAGGTTTATGTACTTGGTAGAAAGTCATTTGTATGAGTGTATGTAAAGAATATGTTTTAATCTAATGTATATTGACGTAACTGAATGTATGTTGACAGGCTGTTTTAGGTGTATTCTAAATTTATTGAGAGGTTTGTTTTGTGTGATAATTTTTATTTATGCCTAGTGTTTTAATTAAGTTCTGGAGTTACAAAGATTCCTTTTACTTTTTATGATTGTCAGGAACACTTTGTAGTAACATTAATATTTTATTTTAGTTTCTACCTTTACATCTAAGAAACCAATGATGTGAAAAAAATCTCTGACTGTGATACATTTTTATCCTGTCTCCAAGTATTTTAGCATAGATGTGGGTCTGTTTTATGTAGTTTTTCTCTTCGCTGATTATTCATGCTTCTCCCCACCAAAATAAAAAATAACAATTTTTGAAAATAGTTTTATTGGTGTCCTCTTATGCTGGCTGTTTATGATAACCTGTTTTTTCTTTATTACACGGGTAGCTTAGTGTTGCCTTTGTCTTTTTTTGGACATGAATTACTAGGGGAAAAAGACAGTAATATTTCCTCTAGTTCCTTCTAAAACCTTATATTGACATAGAAGAATAGGTTCTATTGATTTGTTTTTAAGGTAAAAGTAAGCACAAATAGCCAAATACTTTATAAAAAATACATTTGAACCATAAAATCTTTTGTTTTATAAAATTTTTTCCCCTTGACTAAGACTTTCAAGCCCATTTTCAAGTAACTTTCTTGAAGGTAGGATGCATTTTAAAAATTTTTGTTTAAAAAAGAGGTATTCCTGAACACTATGGAAATTAATGAAGGTTGTTAAGTTATTTCTCTTGAAAGACTCAAGTAGCCACTATTGCCCAAAGGGAGTTTATGTAAATGTGATTTAGAAAATTGGCATATGACTCACTGTATTATTCCCCCTTCTTTTTCAGGAACTCTTGGTGTGGTAACAGAAGCTACAATAAAAATCAGACCAGTCCCCGAATACCAAAAGTATGGCTCAGTCGCTTTCCCTAACTTTGAACAAGGAGTAGCCTGTTTAAGAGAAATCGCAAAACAGGTAAAAAAAACAAACAAGCAAAAATTTGTTTCTGTATTTTAAAAATTCTGCATAATTGATTTTGATGTTGCATAATTAATCTGTGTATTTATTTGTGGGGTTTTATACAAGGGGTACCGCCCCCCCCCCCCAAATGGGAAAAAAGCTCCTCTGGGCAGAGTTTTTGAAGTACACATTTTTTGTGTGTAAAACAATTTAAATACCTAGCTTTGAAAAAATTACAAGTGTTGGGGTACCCCCTTACATACTGCTGTACAAAAAGATAATGTTATAAAATCATGCTTTTTAGTACAGTTGGTTTTTTTAGTGTTTTTTTTTCCCCTTAGGCAATGGCAATGGGTTTGGAAGGGGTGGGGTGTTTGGTGTAATTTTACATCAAGGTATGATACATCCTTTACTTGATTGCTTCAAATGTCTCTCTACCTATAGCATGTTATAATTTCTTATGTTATTTTGCGGTAGTGATATTTTGTTAAACTAGGACTTCACTGAAGTGAAAAGAAAATGGCTGAATATCAGGGACTCTAAATATTATAAATTGAATGTGGGTAATCTAATTTTTATTAATTCTTAGAACTTGCTATTTGGCCTGTTTTTAAAAAATATGATCTAAAATATAAAACACATCCAAACTCACTATAGAGTCCGTTCCAACTCACAGGCAGCCCTGTGGGTGGGGAGCCGGCGCCCTGGGACTGCTGAGGCTGTCGCTCCATGCTGGGACAGACGCTTCCTCGTCTCCCCAGAGAGGATGAGGGGTGTGAGTTTGCAGTTCAACAAGTAACTTACTATGCCATTAGGCACCTTAAATGATATCGTTTAGTATCATACATCATAATACAATTAGCTAGCTATAAGTTAAAGAAAGGATATTTTATCAAGATGTTTTAAAAGACTAGGTAACCAAGTACGTTTTTCCTCCCTGTTTAACTTTGTGTGTCAGTATAGAAAGTTATACATTTCTTTAGGTACTTGGGTTATTCTTTGAACTATAACGGTTTGTGATTTTTTTTTTTAATTTACTTTTCTGCAAGGGGAATGTAAAGAGATAGACTCTGGATCCTTTCTTGCGGTTTCCAGTCAGAGTTCTTTCATATTTCATCAGCCATACCAAACTCGACTCTCTAGAGGAAGGGAGGGTTCCAGTGTGGCCTGCGCAGGCTCTCTTCCTAATATCCCGACCAGCAAGGTGGAGGGGAGACCTGGCACGCAGAGTATATGCAGCAGGTAGCCATACGCACTTTGGATTTCGCTAAGGTGTTGAATATAGGAAGCTTTGACTACAGTGTGTGTTTTAACATGTTTGACTCTCAAATGTAATAAAATAAAGTCTCTTCCTTAAGCATGTCTCATCTACACCCAAGCTTCATTTCTGTCTTGCTCAGTGATTCTAAAAACTATCCTCCGTATCTGAGTTCCATGTTTATATTTCCCGTCGCCTCCTGGAGCCTGTCAATATGATTATCTTATAAGTAATACACTCATCTTTAGGCATTCCTTTCTTTCTTCCAACCAGTTTTCAAAAGGAAGTCTCAAGTCACCACCACAAATCCATTCTCAGTTTTCTCAGTTAATTATTCACTTGTTTTGTTTAAATCATACTTTGTACATTGGTACCCCCGTATCCTGTTCTTTATTTATCTGACTCCCTCATTTACTCAAGAACTTGTCTGCCCTTTACGTGACGAGTTCTCAAGAAACATTTGTCGGGTGAATTAGGAGGCATGTGGTAGATTGAAGAGAGAGACATGCGGGTAAAGAAGGTTTAAGAGGAAGACTTCAACAAGTAAGACATACTAGGATTTCAGGTCAGCTATTGAACATTGCGGTATTAAATTATAATACTGAGAATTAATGTTAAGATGATAAATATTTAATATATTTGCTAGATTCACCTTTGATCTTAAATTTGAACAAAATTTTGACAAACACTTCGTTCAATCTGGAAATCCAGAAAACTTAATGAAAATAGAAATACTGTGTTTTATTACTGGCTGCTTCCAGGCTGAGCACTATTAGTACACACTTACTGTTGAGGGCCACAAGAACATCACTGCTGGCTTTAGCAGCCACTTAGACACCCTAAGAGTTCACTCTGAAAGTCACGTTAACGTCGTTTCCCACTTGCAGCTTATGTGCACTTGGACTTCAAGTAGTTGTGTTCAGATTTTATTAACTGAAGTCCACTATTATTAGCTCACTACTTACTAAGTCCAGTATTATAAGTCCACTGTTTATTAGCTGTGTGGCCTTTGTGAGTTATTTACACTCCTTGCCTTACCCTGCCTATCTTTCTCATCTATAGATTGAAATAATGCTCTTTGTGACCTCTTATGTTTTTATTATCATCTTTATCACCACCATCCATTATCATCATCACCTCCACTAAGTCAATTGACTGTCCTTGGAAGTACTCCACCCTCAATTGCCATTTCTATCCCTATAGAAAATGTGAAAGAAGAGTTAATAGAATAAAAAAAAAGAAAGAAAAGAAAAAATGTGGGATCTTTTTTTTAACCTGAGTTGCTGCACTGGTTTTCTAATTAGTCTCTTTCTGGTTAATCAGTAACTGCCTTCATGAGCCACCCATAGGCCAGAAGAAGTAGACGGTAGTTGGCTGCCACTGATCTTCCTGAGGACGTTAACAACAGATAGATGCGGATGTGTGTGTGTGTGTGTGTGTGTGTGTGTGTGTGTGTGTGTGCGCGCGCGTGCTTGGCTGATTGAAACTAGAGAAATCAGACACTGCCTTGAGCTACTTGTGCTAAATGTTTCCTCCTGAGGCTAACTTATAGGTAAGCAGATTGGCTTACTAAATCAAGACTATTTCCTGTGAGGCCTACAGTTTTTTATAAGATCTTCTTAATCAGATGATTAAGGATCAAAGATGAGAAGGTCAGGGCGTAGAAAAGCTAGAATATTGGAGACAGAAATCAACAAACGGTCATGCATTGTGAATAATGTAATCAATGTTGTTCAGCTACTGGTGCGGATTTTTGAATAGCAGCCTAATCTGCTGTGTGAATTTTCACCAAAAATGATTACTCTACATACTCGTGTATAGCCGAGCTTTTCAGCACAAATTGGGGTTCGGCTTATTCACGGGTCAGTGGTACTGCAGCAAGGTGTAACATCTCACGGGAGATTGCCATTTCTCCGCTGTTCATTCAAAGCCCCGCTGACACTGCAGGGCTTTGAATGGACGTGGATGGCTCCAGTTCGCAGAAGCACCCGTAGCGATTCACTTACGCCAGCAGCCGAGCTGGTAAGGATGTGTCTGTGGCTGCGCTCCATCTCTCCCCTCTGGTCTCTGTATTAATTCACATCCTGCATTTCCCGCCCTAGGCTTATATGTGAGTCAATCAGTTTCTCTGGTTTCCCAGGTAATAATTAGGGACCTCGGCTTACATTCGAGTCTATATGGTATTTTTAGATGCAAGCAATAATGGCGGATTTAAGAGATATTATTCAAAAACTTGAATGAAATAGTGTGAACTTTTGAGGTGCAATACATGTCTAAGTCCAAAAATATTGTCTGGAGGCTTCCAATACATTCCTGAATGGACTTATTTTAAACAAAACAAGTTTAAGTATGTCTCTGTGATCGAAGTGCCCACACGTTCTCACAGATACACACTTGTTTTAATCTCATTTGGGGGTCTTCAAAAAGCAAAGCTCCAGTCACAACAGTGACTGCCAAGGGGATCTGCTAGACAGATCAGCTCACAAACCCTAGAAGCAAGACTTTTTGACTACCCTTCTATTTATGCTTTTCTGAGTGTTCTGCCTACTTTTCCACATTGCAAGTACTCATATGTAAATAGGAGTATACCTTAGGTTTAATTAATGAGAAATGGTGAGCAAATGTGTATAAATCTGAAGTCTACAATGTTATTAAATGGAAAATATTTAAGTATAAGTAGTTGTTTCAATTGGGTGCTTTTGTTAAAATTTGGTATGTCCAGTAGAAGGTGGCAAAGTGCTATTTGTGTGTAGTTACAATGCAGGGAATGGAATTTTCCTTCATCTTTGCATAAGTCAATAAAATTTGCCCCCTTTTAAGTTCATTTTCTCCTAATTTTATTTATGGTTGTTGTGACAATACACAAAACAAAGCATAAGCCAATTCACCAGTTTCTATATGCCCCATTTGAGGGCATTGGTTCATTTGTGGAGTTGTATTGCTAAAATCTTTTGGATATTCGCCTATTCTAAGTGATATAGCTATAACTGTACTCTAAACTCATTATTGAAACCACATTAAACGTGTGTATGTGTGTTTTGCTTGGAATAAAGAAAGGTGGTGATTGAGAGAAAGTGCCACTCCACTGCTAAAAACTTCCCAAGAAGAAATTCCATTTGATCTGATAGTTTTAATAATGTTGTTTTGTGTACTTAGTGATAGACAGTTTGAGACATACATAATATAAATAGCTTTATGTGAAACGGGTCAAAAAGCCTAGGTAAATAATATCGTCAGGTATTGCTCTTGTGTTTATCAAATGCAGCAGTTACTAAGAATTGTTACTGGAATTTAGACATGCTACGTTGTCCTAGGAACTGACACAGTTGACTTTTACTAGAGTGCACGTGTACAAAGGCACCACTGCTCCGGCCCTCACACTGGTAACTAGTCCTTGTGTGGTTTAAGGACATTTGCATTTTAGTTTACAGCATGTACAGATCGTGGCTGTTAAGAATGGTATAGTACTTGCTGCCGTGTTCTGCAACAGTAGTCTCTGGCTGAAAACAACATGTCCAGGTTTTGGCACAGTCATTGTTCAATTTGGTATTTGGAATTTCCGCTGATAGAAGAATTAAGGTCCATTAAAATAGATGGCACATGGTTTATGGTTGTGCCAAATTCTTGATTGAATAATGAGTTGGCTGCTTGTAATTCTTCACTGTCATTTTGTCGCCCTTCCATTTTTTGTAGTATTTTCAGAGTCAAGTTGCTCTTGAAATTAGAAAGTGTATTTTGGATGAGTACCTTTTGGATAGAAACATACATGATAGTTTACTAATAGCCAAACGGTCCCTGTGTATATTCTCATCCCTATTCCACCTGAAGGAAATACATTACACAGCCTTATACAGGCAACAGAAGAGCCTGCTAAGATCTTTCATCTAATCTTTGTCCATGTGTGGACTTGTCCTCTTTGAATCCTTCACTGCCTTGTGAGGATCTAGAAAAGAAGATTAGTGGAAGATTAATGTCATTGTATCTCATAAATGGCAGTCCAGTCCAGTTTCCAACTTTATTCAGTAGATGGGTAAGTGATTTTTTAAGACTTTCCTTTCTCAGAAAATAGATTATCTATGTAGCTTGTCAAAGGGGGAAATAGTGTTTTGGCAATCAGAATATCAGTGTCAGATAAAATTTTCTATTCTCATTTATTTGTTGATGGTGATGTTGCCTTAATAAGATTTGGCTAGAAAACTGAGTGTTAAACTCAGAAGCAATATTTGAAGTTTGGATTTTTGTTTTATTTTTCACCAGTAAAAACCTAGACATTATTTATTCCTTTTATGGTGTTTAGAGAAGGCCTTTTGTTCCAGTAAAAGAAAAAACTGCCCACTTGCTTGGGCCGAGTGGATTTGTATTCATTCCCCTAACAAAATTCTTTTATGATCTGGAGCAGGTTTCAGAAATAGAGCTGAAAAGACAGCTTTTTTCTCATTCCCTTTTGATCAGAGCGAGTTCTGTTTCCCCATTACCGTTTTCATTTTCAACCATTTTGCAATGATTGTACTTTTTCCATCAGGAGTTTAGATTATGAGAAAGTAAAGAATAAATCATACCTATCGAAATATTATATATTCTCAATTTTTCTATTTTCAGTTTACTTGATCTTAGATGCGTTCAAGTAAATTAAAATA
The DNA here is from genome assembly GCF_050624435.1 of Tenrec ecaudatus. NCBI lineage: Eukaryota > Metazoa > Chordata > Mammalia > Afrosoricida > Tenrecidae > Tenrec > Tenrec ecaudatus. The sequence continues at coordinate 61,020,106 of NC_134542.1, read as the reverse complement.
AGTTTTAACACTGAATCATTTAAAGCTTCTTTATATTGTGCAGAAATCCTGTGCATGTATAGAAAAGGGTTTATCATTTTAAATAATTATTTCTGTGTGTGTGTGTGAGAGAGAGAGAGACTCTTTTTTCTGAAGCAGAGGGAATTATCCTAGCCAAATGTTTAGTTTCATGGATTTTTTACCAGCAAGACTATGAAATTGATGACAGCGATAAGCCATTCTCTCTAAAACAAGAACTTACTAAAAAAAGTAATTCTACTTTTACTAAACTGAAAAATATAAAAGTATAATTAGTAGAATTTTGGCACAAATTTTGGCCCTCATTTTTCTATTTTGAAGGGAAATAGTTAATTTATCACATATATTTTATTCTTTAAAATTAAGAGGCAATTATATCATTAAAAAGACAAACTGTCCATATAGACTAGCTATTTTTACTTATGATATGAACAACCAGTAGTACCAATAACCTTGAATATTGCATGATTTAATCTGTGGTATCAACTCCAACTTATTAGTTAAAAGAAGATCTTTGTACATTTTGAGCTTTCGTATCAAAAACTTGCATTTAGCATAATTTTCAATTCATCATTCATATAGTCTTCTTTTAACTTTTCATTCTGTAATTTTATTGTGCGACTTTTATGTGAGGTGATGTACTCCTAACTTTATAGCCATTATAGTGCACTGGATACTGTGCATGTTAAATAGATGTTCCAGGCCCTTAGTAATCAGTAAAGATGTCGCATATCACGATGAATCCGCTGTGTTTTTGTATAGCTAGCCCTACGCCCTTTGTGTGGCCAAACCCTGGAATAAAAGATCTGATATTGAGGCATTTGCTTCTGTCACACAGTATGAGACTAGTAGACTATCTTTAATATAGTTTTTAGACTCAAAGATGAAGGCTTTGCTCTGAAATCTACACAGAAAGTGTGGTTTATCCTTGAAGAACAAAACATTATCAATTCAAAGATGATTTATTTCTTAGCCAGCTTACCAGAAATATAAAGCGACACCATTCACTTTATAGATAATGTTCCTTATAATTAGAATAGTAGAAATCCTTCAGACATTGGAAATAAATGTTAATATTGATTTTCATTTGTCAGTAACTAGCAAATTAAGAAATACTTTCTCAAATAAAGTGTGCCTCATATGACAGTGAGGAATTTGCCAGAAAACATAGTCAATCTTACACCTTTCTTTTGAAGACATTGTAGTTATTTATTTCTTTTTTACCTGCAAAGAGTGTTATTTCTTCATTAATCACAGTAAATTTCACATACCTTTACCATACTCTTTACTAAGGAATCACTTATCATATTAGGAAAAAAAAATTATTAGCTCCAGTGTGGAAAAGCAGTTTTTGTTTGAGTGTGTCTTAAATTCTCTGAATTTATCTTAGCCCAACAAAGAAATTACTTGGAAAAGATATTCCTCCTCAGTTTGGTTCTGATCACCTGCCAGCAGGGGTCACTTTAATTTAAGGACCTTTTCCCACCATTTTCCTTTCAAGGAATACTTTCAGCTCAGAATAACTGAGTAGCATGAGAATACGTTTACAGTAACTATTCTTGAATTTCTGCTGTTTTTTTTTTTTAATTTAAATGACAAAGTAGCTCATTGCCTACCACATTAGGTTTAAAGCAATTGAAATATAGTCTAATCTCAACTATTTGTAGAATAATTCAGATTGAATGTTATTATTGGTTTAAGGATAGTCACACTTTGGCCTTTTGATTATAAAAACTTATGCTCAATAAAGGAGCCCTGGCAGTGCTATGGACTAAGCATTAAAACTAATAAACACCTTCAGGTCAGTAGTTCAAACCCACGACTGATCCTCAGGAGAAAGGTGAGGCTGTCTGCTCCCATAAAGGTTTACAGTCTCAGAAATGCTATGTAGGATTGCTAGAGGTTGGAATTGAATCTATGGCAGTGGGTGGGTTTTTTATACTTAATTAGTAGTGGTGATAACGTCAAAGTATTTTAAATTATAAGAAATATTTCTTATTTATAAGATTATAGAGATAGAAACAGTGTTTCTTATGTAAATGATCAGAAATGTTTCAAATTTAGACTGAAATATATTGATTTACATGTTATTGATTACCAGAAGAGTCAAATCTAGATGCAATTTTTTAACTCAAATGGTTAACTAATGAGAATTTATTTATAATGATAACTGAATTTATATCTAATGATAAATGAAAACTTACTGTTTAAAAATGTGATGTTATTAAACCATGTGACTAATAAGGAATTTAATTTTTTAACAGTATTGAAAACTAGTTTAATATGTAGAGTGAATTCTTTTTCCAATATCTTTTTGATAGTATTAGTCTTTTGGTATGAATTATGCCTTTTTAATGTAAGAAGGAATATTGGGCTACTAATTTACGTGACCCAGCTGTCAAGTAAGTTAAAATCACATTCAGTATAATTGAAGACAGATTGCCACAAGTACCTTTTCCAGTTTTTTTATTTGGAAATTTGACACATACAGAAAAGTTAAAAATCAGAAATGCACTTCCATGACTCAACAATTAGTAAGTTTTTACTGTTTGTCCAAAAGTATTGCTACAAAGTCAGATAAGCCTTTCTAAAACAAAGGTTTCACACCATGAAACATATCTAACGTCTAGATTTTTATACTTATGATGGTAGTGATTTCTGTCTAACCGTTTCCTGAAGAATGTTGAACTCAGGTTATATCACATCCAAACAGCAGTTTTGGCCTCCTCTGGGGATTCAAATCATGTGTCTATGAAATGTTCTTTCAGTCTTAGGAACAGAAAGCAACTTGTACAAGGCAGAATAGAGGCTGTAGGGTGTATGTGGTTTCCAAACAAAACTCTTTTCAGATAGCCCTGGCCTCCCTGGAATAAGGAGCATGGGCACTTTGCTGCTCTGGGGGAGATTCCTAGGTTCCCAGCCTGTTCCTCCCCAGTGCCGTCTTCAGTTTTCTTGAAGAAGCTTCATCATCATAACTCTTGTCACCAGTCTGTTCCTTCCAAGAAAAGTCCACCAAGATTACTCTTTTGGAATAACAAAAAACAGTTGCCAAAATCAAAACATTTGATCTTTCTCAAAACTCTTTTGTGTGGAGCAGCAGGCTCATGACCTTGTTGCAGAACGGCAGTGATTTAGAAAGATGTCGACTTGAGTTTTGCTGGAAGTTAGATATTAGCCCTTACCCCAAAATTGTTTTATTCCATGCCACAAAAAGTACTCTGGCATGTTTTTAGGGGCACCTTAGTGAGACTAAGGCCTCTAAGAGAATACACTTGTCCACAGCCAACCACTGATCCGAGACATGCTTTGAATCTCAACATTATATTAATACTCAGGTTGTGGATAAATATTGTTACTCAGAAGAATGTTTTAAAAGTTTTTGTCACTTGTCAAAATATTACAGTCTAAACGCTTGTTTAGTATATAAGTTGGTTAGCTGTGTTTTAAAAGGTTGACAGAAACCTATAAATCTCATTTAGAGTACAGTGTGATTTTTAAAAAATTCTGTGTAACAATTGTAGTTACCTTGAGAGTTGATGGTGTGACTGTGGTAGTGCTTTAACATGACAGACTTCAGTCTGAGTATCTGTGCCCCGTATTTTTCTTTCATGGCAGCTCTTGGGTTATACCTAGACATATATAGCACTGGTACAGTTTTTGATAGAGAACCTCAAGCCTCAGAAGATTCATTGCTGTTTTCATACAACTAACCTTGAACAATCTGAAACTTCTAGCCACTGAATACTTTTTTGCATTTTTGTTATTATTTAAAATGAACAATGATAAGTGAGGAAAAGGAATAATCCCCAACATTAGCTGTGAGCACTTTGCAGACCTTTTTTAAAACTGCTATGGCCACAAAAGATTTCATCATCTTCTTCCTCTTTGAAAGGTGTCAGAGAGCCTGATGGCACAGTACCGTTCATAAACAGCAAAGTGCTCCAGGCTCTAGCTGTAGGCTGAGGAACAGCTGCTGGTCTTCTGGAATCCAAATCACTGAGTCCAGGACGTTGGGGGTGACCCACTCCGGCCATCTGCCTTGGATATCCTTTTGAACCCTGACCCTCTAAGCAACTGTTTCCCAAAAGCCACCTTCCAGTGGGTAGAACTTAGTAAGCCCCTAACCAACGGTTTGGCTTTGGGCATCAGCCTCTTTTAGGTCATTCATTACCCATGCGCTGTCAATTTCAAGAAGTAGGAACCCGGAGCTGTGACTGAAAATGCTGGACATGTCTTTAGTGACTGCATTAAGCAACTACACTACAACCAACACTCTACCCCTGTATTTGCTCTGATGCTGTTTCTTGAGAAATTAATATGATAATGACATCGATGAACCACTTTTAACTAACAACTCCCTCTCCTTTAGAGCTACATTTCCAGTTGAATTGTACCCACTCACAATACATATATTTAGTAACATTAAATGTTTCTATGTTTCTTTGTGCGTTTAGATTTTTGACAAGTTTTAGAAATTTCTACTTCTTTTCTCCTTAAGTGTTCCACTCCAAGGCCTGGTATTTCTTTTAGCTTTTTCCCCCCGATCCCTGCTGTGCATTAAGTAGATCTTATTATAGGTAAATAAAAAATCTGGTGACTTCATTATATATGCATATATGTATTATATGTAGATTTCTCAGTATTTTATAGAAGACAGTGATGTTTTATTTGTCTTCATAAAATATTAAGATTATTTCCGTGTCTGTACCTTAAGAACTGGGCCCATGATCCCCTAAATATAGAAAGATAATAGTCATGTTCTACCTGTATAGTTAACACCTACTGAATTAATATTCTTATTTTTTTAAATAGAGATGTGCGCCTGCTTCTATCCGCCTCATGGACAACAAGCAGTTTCAATTTGGTAAGAATTATGGATTGTACACATCTTCTGAAAATTTATGTTGAAGCCCTAGCCCTTGATACCCGTGAACATGACCTTATTTGGAAATAAGATCGCTAAAGGTTTTATCAGTGACATTGACCTAAGGTCACATTAGAAGAAGGTATGCCTTAATGAATCCAGTCTTACTGCTGGTGTTCTATAAAAGAGATGGAAAAAAAGAGAGAAAACACAGATTGCTTTGTGATAATGAAGTTGTACACAAGCTGCAAGCCAGGGAATGGCTGGCACTTCCAGAGGTCAGAAGAATCTAGAAAGAATCTTTCCCCAGAGACTACTGCAGGATAGCTGCTGGCTAATATAACTAATTTGGACTTTCGGCTCCCAGAACAGCGACCCTCTCATTTCCTGCCAGCGGGTCAGTGACCACTCATCATGACACTGAAAGACAGGGTAGACCTGACCCATGAGTTCCTGAGAGTGTAACTCTTTACAGGAGCAGAAAACCCTTTCTCCCAAGGAATGACTGGTAGTTTCAAACTGTAGTCCGACATGTAATCACTACACCCCCAGGACTCCTATAGCAACCATAGGAAGCTAATATAATATGCAGGGACTGGTAGTTTCCATATTTGCTTGGTTAGCAACAAACTACATATGAAACACCAGTTATATGCATGAAGAACACTGGTTGCAGAGCTGCAAAGGTGAGTGTTAATAGTACTTTTCTTTCAAAGGGCGGGCACTAGGTTCAATGAAGACATCTACAGAAGTGACGAGGTATTAGAGATGCTGCAAAAGAAGATTGCACTGGTTCCCTTTCAGTGCAGATGGAGGGAGGGACTGACTGATAAGTCTTGAGGTAGAGGTAGACTGTCAATGATAGGGTAATCGCCAATCACCTATAAGGAAAACCAATTAGCACGAACATGAACCAAATTTATATAACAACCACTAATGCAAAAGATGAAGAGCAGTCTGAGAGTGACCAAACTTGCCATCAAAATTCATTGATAATTAATGGTGATTGGAATGTAAAAGTTGGAAACAGAAAGATTAGCAGATGGTGAATAAGACCTTGATAATAGAAAGAAACCTTTTCAGAAATTACAAAGATTTCAAGACTTCATCTTGTGTACTTTGACCAGAGCAATGAGTTTGTGGAATAGGACATTGTGCTTGGTAATACAGAGGTTCAGGGGAAATTTGAAATACATGAACAGTAAGATGATTAACCCAAAGACTTGAACATGACCTCATCGCAATACTTGGAAGGATAGCAGAGGACCAAGCAGTGTTTAGTTCTGTTGGACAGAACTGATTTGAGGGCCCCTAACAACCTAACAAAATTCTCTTCCATTTTTCCCAGCTAGGAAATTTGTGTAAGAGTTCCTTAACCAATTATAGATTCTGACTCATGGCAAACCTGTATGTATAATGAGTTTAGTGTTGTGTAGATAAAACATGATAGGTAGAATATATTTGGAGTATTATTAATTTGATAGATAATGTTAAGAATAAGTAAAAAATAGCAATTGATAGCTTCTAGTTCAAACTCCACCAGTACCAGGAGGTTTTCTGCTCCCATACAGAGGAACCCTGGCCATGGAGTGTGTTTAGGTTAGGCTGCTAATGGATAGGTCAGCAGGTGAAAACCACTAGCTGCCCCTCAGTGGGAAGACTGGCCTTTTTACTCCCACAAAAGTAACAGTCTCAGAAACCCACAGGGGCAGTTCCACCTGCCTGTAGGCTTGCTGAGAATTGACATCGACTTGATATCAATCAGTTTGGAGAGTTTTGAGTTAATAGTACTGATTTACCCACGTAAGCTTCTTCTACTTTTATTACAAATTATGCTTAAAATGCCTGGTATTTCAGCTTAGTATTAGGGATATGTATATGTGACTCATTCCTACTATTTGTGGAAATTGTGAATATAAATATTAAAATGTTTGTATTACTCCCCTGCAAGGCAGTAGTATTTGGACTTGTCATGTATTGTATAAAGATATGTGGAGCAGAAGATAGTGTATAAGTAATAGATATTTAGATTTTTTTAAAAGCCTGTAGCACATATACTTACGCATATATACTTTTATGTATTGTGTTAAAATACAATGAGGCCCATTGTGATAGGAAGTAAATGTTTTAATGATAATGTCACTGTTTTTACATGCTAGAGGCTATATCTTTTACAGCACTGGTTATACTAGAGAAGCTTAGAGTAAAAGGGGTGGAGGTAGGTGGCGCGCGGGTGGGGGTGTGATCTGGGAGCTCTTAAATGTTCGTTAGGGTTAGCTCTATGTAGTCTGTCCTTTATTATTTTATATATATACGTATATATAACTTAGTTATATATATTTCATTTAAGTTTTACTTAAGACTTACGGTGCCTTGTATTTTATGTAACGTTTCTTATAGTCAGTAAACGTATAGTGAATAAATACAGTCACATTCATACTTTTATGTAGAATAATATTAAAAGACTACATGTGATAGATAATTTTATGTATTGTTGCTGCTTTCCCTCATAGACAACTTTCTTTCTGAGAAGTAGCTAGTTTTCTATTTGCATCCATTTTAAAGAACATAACACTTTAAAAATAAACCAGTAACCTCCACCTTACCCCCCGCCACCCTTACAAAAAAATCCCAAACAAACAAAAACTCATTATAGCTTTAAACAAATTAATGTTTTACTTGGAGATGATTTTCTATTTCAGGCTTTACATTCTTCATAAAACGTGCGTAGCCCCACTCTTTTCTGGATGGGCTCATCATGTGAAGGCCAGATGCATGACTCTTAAATGTAGCAGCCCTGGGGATTGAGAAGTCGATACTCCCTTCAAACAAAGGAACAATAGTAAAAAGCTTTTGCTCTATTAAGCTCAGTCCTCAGGCAATGATGTTAATTTAACCGACTTTGAGACCCCATTTATGTTATTTTGGCAATTTTAATTCTCTGGGTGTGATTAAGAAAGCAATTACTAGTCTTATGCCAAGAATTCTGTGTGAATTAAGAAATAATTAAGAAACAACCTTAAACCTGGCATTGATTCTATATTTGGTTATAGTTCTCAATGGTGTCTGTATAATTCAGTAAAATAAAACTAAAACTAGCCACCATTGGGTGTTCTTAATGAAATAAAATCTAATGAAGTGGTTTTACAATGTGTAAACCAAACCACACCATTGAAAGATAATCTATATGTAGTAGTATTAAATGCATACTATAACTTAGAAAGCAAGTAAAGCTTGAAGTGTCATAAATAAATTCTGTATGCCTTTTGAAGAGGTAGTGATAAAAGATGGAGATCTTAATAGTTATGTGTGACACATACATAGCACTTAACACGACCACAGAACCAAAGTGTGTGTGTGTGTGTGTGTGTGTGTGTGTGTGTGTGTGTAAATACATTGTTGTTAGGTGCTGTGGCATCAGTCCCAACTCATAGGAACCCTATGTACAGCAGAACAAAAAAACCTGCCTGGTCCTACACTATCTTCACAATCATTATGTTTGAGCCCATTGTTGCAGCCGCTGTGTCAGTCTGTTTCCTTAAGCTTCTTCCTATTTTTCTTACCAAGCATCATGTCTATCTCCAGGGACTGGTCCCTCCTGATTAATAACATGTCCAAAGTATCAAGAAGCATACAAATTAAAGTAACAAAAACCTTTTTTTTTTTCTTTCAGGATACTTAATGTGAGATAGTGTCTTGTCTTGAAAAATGCAGAACTTACTGTTAATTAAAAATAACTTTTTCCTTCCTTCTTTAGGTCATGCCCTTAAACCTCAGGTTTCCTCTATTTTTACATCATTTTTGGATGGACTGAAAAAATTTTATCTTACAAAGGTAAGAATTTTTATAAAAACCTAAAAAATGTGTGCTTATTAGGCTATTAATTTTGATTGTTGCTTTTTTTCTCCTTACCTCTACTTTTCATGTTTGTTTTTCCATGCTACTGTATAAACATTATCACAGATTTTCACATTGAAATAAATATTTCAGCATATAATTATATGATTTTTAAAATGTTATATATGTTTTCAGTTTTATTTCTAATATTAACAATTTTGAATAATTTCATACATATATAGAATTTTATTCCTAGTAGAAATCTAGAAATGAAAGAAGAATTTTTGTTTATTTTAAATTTTTAAATGTTCAACTCCTTTCAAGCTTATTCTACCACTAATAATGCACATGTGCCATTAGTTATTGTGTCCTTGTTTTGTACGTAGGATTTCTTATGATGTGTGTGATGTTTTCAATCTAATGTAGGGCAAATCCTACAAGGAAAACAGAGCTGGGTTGGGTCTCAACAAAGCTATCATTTTCTGTGGAGTCCCATAAGTTTTCTGCCATTGATAGGTACAACTTGCTCTGCTTTGCTGTCACTTATTGTAAAAATGAGCAGGATTTATTTGTTGAAAATCTAGTCCCCGCCCCCCCCCCCCGTTTTTCTGAATTTTTGTTAATATCATCACTACATGTTTATTCTTCTAGAAAAATTGTAGGAACTCATTATTTTAAAGAATGCATTAAGATTTTTTACTAGGATGGGAGTAAATTAATTTGGGCTACAGGTAACAGGTGTTTAGTACTTAGTGTGTCCATTCAGGAAGGTGTACTCTCTTTTTCTGGACTCCCCTGATTTTGGAGACCTCATGTGGATCAAGGACAACTGTGCTTCATAGTGTTTTCTTTATGTTTGCAAACCTTTTAGTGTAATTTGGTTGGAGGTTTACAGAGCAAAACTTCCTACAAGTTGCTCATTTTGTTTCATGCCATTGATTGCTGTCCTCACAATGTAGCATCATGTACTCCACTCCCTCCTGTGCTTCACATTTTCATTCCATCTTTCCTAATCCATCTGAACATTATTTTTGGGTAAGTGCTTCCCCTTTCTCCTTAAGTGATTGATTATTCTAAGGTATGTTCCCCTTATCGACCTGTCTGTAGTTTAGCTGAAACTTGAGCCATGGAGGTGATTCATGTCCAGACCTGAGGAGTGACTAAGGGGCCATAGCCTTGGGGCTGGGGTGGGCATGCGGTCACCAGCGTCAGGTCAGCCAGTTAGCCTGGTCTTTATGATTTGGAGTTTTGTTCCTAATTTTTCTCCCCTCTATTCAGGACCTTCTAATTGACCCTTTTCAGAGAAATTGGTATAGTGGTAGCTGAGCACCATCTAATTCTTTTGGTCTCAGGATTGTAGGGGCTGATGTTCACACGGCCCATTAGTATATTGTACTAATTGTCTCCATGTGTTCAGTTGTCTTCTCTCTTCTTTCTTCCCGATGGGGAGACACCAGTACCTGAGCTGCTCACGAATTTAAGACCCCAATCACCAAAGTCCTGATGTAGAACTTTGACTCAGGTGGACTGTGTTACACCAGTTGACCTTGGTGTCCTCAGAGACCATGGCCCTGAGCACCAAGATCTCATAATTCATAAGAGATTTTCATAAATTTTCCTTCCATATGTTCAGCCACACTCATTGATATATTTGTAGCATAGGTAAATACACATGAAAAAAATCGCCTCAATCAGATCTATAGATAGTCATGGGTGTGGTATTTACCTGTGTTGCTTTTAAATCTTGCGTTCTTCCCAGTACCTTCTCCATGTCTCCATCCTGTTTCACTGACCTCCCTCTGCACCCCATGCAGTGTGTCTGTCTGCCCAATAGTAACTTAAGTATAGCTTTCGCATCCGTTTTAGACTGAAGATCATTCTTATATATTTTATAAATTAGTTTTATGCATAAAATCTCTTGAAAAATATTCTTTAACAAGAAGTATGTAGGGTACTAGCTTCCCCTCACACCTGTATTATAGTCTTCCTTTCTTATTTTGTTATCTTTTTATTTTGTGAGTGACTTGAGTAGGCTCACTGAGCATTCTGGTTGATTGGCATGCAGTTTCTCCCCTCTGCCCAGGACCTTCCAATGTGACCTTCTACGGAGAAGTTGGTATAGTAGTGGCCGAGCACTCTGGATTGTAAGGGCTGATGTTACTATATTGGACTACTTTTAAATTTTCCCTAATTTTTAAGGCGTTTTATTATGTTTGAGCCCAGATCAGAAGAATAAAAGAACAAAACATATTTTGATGTACTGTTTTATAGACTTTTCTGTAATAATGACATGTTTTGTTCTTTTGTAGTTTAAAGGATTTGACCCCAATCAGCTAAGTATAGCTACATTACTGTTTGAGGGGGACCGTGAGCGGGTTCTTCAACATGAAAAGCAAGTGTATGACATTGCTGCAAAATTTGGGTATGGCTTTAAATTCTTAATTTTAAGTTAAACTAAACTTTCAATATCTCCAGTCACTATTAATGTACCCTTTTTAGTATTTGCTTTGTGGTCAAATGTTAATGACAAAGTTATAATATTGCATCTGGTGATTTCCTATTTTTAAAGAAGTTAGGTTGGTGTGTTTCTCTGACTTGTCTAGTCATATATGTGTACATTAAGTACAAAAAACCCCATTTGCTAGAGATTATTAGTTAATTTTATAATATTTGTTAACTTTTATAATACTTCTCATACTAGAATGGAGTAAGGGTAAAATGCAGACATGTTAACTATTTAATGGTAATTGTCCTGAATAAAGTATGCTATAAGGATGTTTTCAAAAGGAAATTATGTCTAATCAAAAGTACTTGATAAATTATCTATACTCCACCCCTGTCACTTATTGTTTTGTGCTGGTACAAAGAAACAGAACATTTCACATCTATAACCGACTGAATAATGGGAGGGTGGTTTCTGCTTGTCAGCTTGATGGATTATAAGACTGATCGATGAGAACTCCAGTGAAAATGTCATTTATCAGGACTACAGTTTTCCTCTCCTTTTCTAGAACATAAACTAACAATTTTCCAGATACCATTTCTTATTTCTCTTTATTTTAAGGCTTAAGATACATGTACACATTGTGTTTTACTGAGTTCTGAATCATTTTACTAAGGTTTTGCTGTTATTTGGGGATAACGGGAATATGTTTTTTTTTCCTTTTTTAGTGCAAACAAACACTTTCTTTGGAACCATGTGTCATAGGATGATCCATCCACTTTTGTTTAATTTATTTCTAGAATTTTCTGTAAAAGCACAGCCTTGATAGAGAGGAAAAGACATAATTGTGGGCCTAATTTTGGCCCCTTTTTGAACTGTTCAGCATTACAGATTAATTCCTCATTTTTGTTTGTACCCTTTTCGGAAATTGCAAGAAGAGTTTTCAGTTCTTTTAAAAATCTGGGGGTTCATTAATGACAGCAATAGATGTTTTTCTTTTTTCCTCTTCCCACAGTTCCTTTTTTGAGGATCACTGATGTTTAACTCAATTAGTTAAGAGTAAGTGTGTCAGAAAAATCGATTTAAAGACCAAACAGCTTGGATTTCAGGTGTTATTTTTGTTTGAATTTTCTAAATGTACACATTCACTTTTCTTAAAATCTGTGTATGTAAACTACCTTCTAAGTTTTGGAGAAAATGTATAATTCGATTAAAAGGTAATTTTTCTTAAGGCAGATTATAGTAGTCAGGAAGATTTAAAGCGATTAAGTTAGAATCTTTCATATCTCAAACCCAAACCAAACTAACTGCCCTTGAGTCAGTTCAGACTCATAGCAGCCTTATAAGATGGGGTGAAATTGCCTTGGGGTGGGTTTCAAAGCTATACATCCTTATGGGAGCAGGAAGCTTCCTCTTTTACCTGTGGAAGGGCTAGTGAGTTTGAACTACCAGCTTCATGATTAGCAACCCAGTTCATCAGACAGTGAGTGGGGCTTTCTCTACGGGAGATCCAGGTTCTGTTCCCCAATCACTTCATAAGCAGCTACCACCGAGTTCTTCATGGAGGCTTGTTGTGTTGCCGGGTGTTTGAACAGCTTCCAGTGGAGCTTCTAGACTAAGACAGCCTGGAAAGAAATCCTGGGTGGTCTTCAAAACGTAAAGCCAGTGAGTCAATTCTGAAAAACCATGCGGTGAAATCCCTAGGGATAACAGCGGGCTGATTCCACTGCATATGGCGGCCCATGAGGTGGGCGCTGACTCAGTGCCAATAAAGAATAACTGTCTTAAATAGTATGACACCGAAACATTTTTTTAAAGTTTTCTTATAGAAGGGGACTTCAAAGGGTGCATGGAAAAATGGAATTAACCAAAAAAATAATTGAATTTTTTTCATGAACTTATTTCAATCCCCCTGTATGTTGAAACATTGAATTGAAGTTTAAGATTTTCGCAAATGGACTTATAAGAAAATGGAAGGTGACATTTTACTGGAATTCTATAAAGTGATACTGTAGTATTTAAAAATCATGTGAATTATATTATTTATGTATAGTTTTATCTCATTCCTCTTCCCACAATACACATGCACGCACACAAATTCTATTTTGTAGCATATATATTTATCATTATAACTCGGATTAGCCAGCAAGTCATTACTGGTTTCCTACTAGATGGAGCTAGAGTAATGAGAAGATGTCCGTTTACCCACCTCACACATACTTTTTGAAGGCTTCACCACCGATGGCCTGATACATGCTAGACTCTTATTAAATATTGAATAAATTAATAAAATATAATATGGTTTCTCTCTGTCATATTTTATTCTGCTTCATTTATGCCTAATTAACCATGCTATCCTTTTCACAGTATGTTTTAATCTTTAGGTATGCGCCAGACAGTTTTGTCAGTTTCATTTAACTTGGGAAGTTCCACATAATGCTAGTTTTTTCCCACATAACATCCATTTGCAGTTTAGAAATGAGAGTAAATCTTCCTTAAGATGTAGAATCCAAGTCTTTTTGAATAGTGATACTTGCATTCTTGAACTATTAATTTAATTTGAGTGAGTTTGCATATTTGTTTTAGATTCAGCCTTTAAAAATAGACTATATAAAAATAGACCATAATGAAGTGAAAAAAACCTTAAACCCAGAAGGCTATCTCACTTATTTACTAGTGTTATTTGCTACTTGTTGGTTATGTATTGTAACTAATTTCTTCATGTGCTTTCATCATGGCTTCCTTTATTTAGATGAAGGAATCTATGTTGAAAACCCAGGCTAAAAGAAAACAACCCAGGCTGCTGATTTAGGCTGGATGACTTAAGCCTTTTTTTTTTTTTTTGATATGTGGATCTAGTTTTTTGTGTTTTCCTAGTAGAAGCCTGGTTTCTATCCGTCCTCTGTGCACTTCTTCTTGGTGTGCATAAGAGTGGAGAAAGCACCACCCAAGTTTCTTGCTGCTAAAAGTTTTATAACCTAGTTTAGTTCTTGCTTCTCTCTCTCTGATTATTGGCATTATTAATCTATCCTCTACTTTCTGTTTGTTTGGTTTTTTTTACCTTTTGTATCTACCCCATGCAGTTTTAAATCTATTGTCTTTTGTTATGGTCCTTAAATTTTGGAATATTTTTATGAATTAGGTATTATAGATAAAATTGTGTCTCTTCAAACTGAATGTTCTAAATCCTAAGGTAGTTAAAATCCCATTTAGGAATGGGTTGTCTTTATTATGTTAATGAGGCAGGATTAATGTAGAGTGCATTAGTTAATCCCTTTTGATGTAAAAAGAGATTAAAGAAGCAAGAGAAATTAGAAGAGGTGAGGTAAAATAGATGCCAAGCCTCTTGAAGATGTCCCAGGAGCGGATGCTCAAAAGAGACAAGGACCTTGCACCAGAGTTAACACCTGTTAAATTCACCTAGCCACCATAACTGAAAAGGTACATTTCTGTATGAGCCATCTACTTGTGGTCTTTCTGTTAAAGCAACACCAGGTAAGTCAGTCAGAATTTGTTCTAAGAAGTGGAGTCCTGTTCTCTACATGCCTGAACTGTTGAGGCAGTTTGGTTATTGGAAGTAAGCTTGAAGAGTTTTCGGGTGTTTAATAAGTATCTACATTACCTTTTAGAATTATGGGTATCAGAGGCAGTTTTGGTAACTGCTCAAAAGGAAGTGAGGAGAGCTATAACAAAAGTATCACTAATGCATGTGGTGCCAGCCACAGAACGTTGCTAGCAATGTAGACGTTGAATGTGCTTTAAAATAAAATGAGGAGCCTGTGACTGGACAGTGGAGAAGGGGCATTGCTTTTTATGCAGCGTTCAAGAACTTGTCTAAATTGTGTTCAAATATTTGGTGGAAGTTAGAACTTATAAATGTTCTACTTAGATATCTGCTTGATGAAATTTCCAAGCAAGATCTTAAAGGTCTCTTCCCGCTGCTCATAGTGAGAGGAAAAAGGAGAGAGGTGGGCTTACAAAGGAACTGTGCGGGATGGAGACAAAAGTTAAAAAATGGGGAAAATTCCATTGTGCAAAGTGAATGGTATGTGACCTAGAATTTTCACCACAGACAAGGCTATACAATCTTTTATTAGATTAAGCCTCTGCCTGATGGCTCTGACCAACTACCCAAGCAGAAAACCCAACGATTTAAACTGAAATTTGCTTTTCGATTGCATCAAAGTCTACAGTTTAACTAGCCCTCCGTCGTTTGTATATATTCATAAAGGGATCTTGGAAGCCCTGGATTAGACAAGTAAAAGAAATGAGCAGAGGAGTGGTAAGGTAGGCACCAATCCAAGGTTGCCCAGTAACTGTCGCTCAGAAGGCAAGGATCTTACTGGAGTCCATGGAGAAAACCTACCTCTAGATCAGCGTGATGATGTCTTAGGAACCGAGACACCGCTCCGCTACGTCTCCAGGCGGGTCCGCCCACAGGCAGATACGCCCACATACAAGTACCTGGCATGGAGACTGTTAACCATGCAACACCATGCTTCAAGACAAAATTTTATTTGTAATTAGAAATAAATATTTCACAATATGTAATTACATATTGTTTTGTGATTAATCACTATGCTTTAATTATGTTCAATTTGTAACAGTGAAAATACATCCTGCATATGAGATAGTTTACATGATGATTCATAACAGTAACAAAATAACAGTTAGGAAGTATCAAAGAGAATAATGTTATGGTTGGGGGTTCGCCACCACGTGAGGACAGTATGAAAGGGTTGCGGCATTTGGAAGGCTGAGAACCCTGCTCTAGAGCTAGCATTCTGAATGCAGACTTTCATCTTCCTAAGCTGTGAGAAATCACTTCCTGTTTGTTAATGCCATCCACTTGTGGTATTTCTTGTGTAGTAGCACTAGATGAGTCAGGGAGTTTATCCGTATTTGACAGTGGTGTGATGCACTTTGTCTTTGCTAAGGGTTGGACATAATAACCCCAGTACTGTCAGCAGTTGTGACTGTTGTACTGACATTTACCCAGAAAACAAGGTAATGTAGTATCGCTATTTTGAAAGTGTGTTTAAGTTACTTAATGCAGCTTAGCCCGAGAATGATTAGGTTCACCTAATCTATATATATTCTCATTTCCTCATTCATTAGTCTTTCCCAGTCGTTTGTCATAAAACAACTTGAAATTTGCATAAGATACCTTATTAACTGATGGTTGAAATTTGGAGATGATCATGAAGTGGATATTGCCACTCTAAGATAAAGCAATTTGAATTTAACTAGAGTTTTTCAAATGACTACAAACCTGGCATATTAAAACTCTTTACTTTTAAGCCCTGCTTTGGTTTACAAGACAAACCAGGCTTTCAATTCCTGTAAAGCATTAATGTCTTGGAAACCCACAGGGCCAGTTCTAGCCTGTTCAGGAGGAATACTATGAATCAATAACTATTTGATGACATTGAATTGGAGTTATTGTTTACAGATGAATTCCCAAGGCAATTCTAATTGGAGATAGTCCTAAATGCTAAGAGAAATTTCAAATAACTAAAATTTCAAGGAAATTTGTGACTCAATGTCTTCTCCTTTCGCGTTTGTAACCTTAGAGGAGAGGAGGGGAGAGGTTTTGTCATATACTGCATTCTTTAGATTAGATCTTTGTTTTTCCCTGCCAGATATTAGAAGGGTAGGGGAAATAACATAAATAGCTAGCTACCTGGGATTTGGAAGCAGAAATTTGATTTGCTCTTTTCTAAAGATTCCCTACACAGGTCTCTTACAGCTTTTCTAGTGTTCACTCGCTTTTCCTTCCTCTCACTGCTGGGCTCAGGATGCACTGTTTCTGTTTTCTACATCAGAAACGTTTTTATCTCTTAGACTCATAATCTGTCGTTTCATACCTCTACCTCAGCTATCATTAGTTTATTTTCTCTGAAGTTCTTGCAGCAGCAATTTTCAGAGTGAATTTTTCCTTTTCGGGGGAATTTTGTTTCTCTTTTCTTTAGTTGTTAATATTTAAGTAATACCAACAACATCTTTCATTTCCTTATACACTACCCCCAAGTTGTTCTAGACTGGGGCTGCTTCTGTCCTGGACGACTCTAATCTGTGGATCTCCAACTATAAGAAGTTAGGGAATTATGACTCAGCTAGTGTATCTCAGCCTAAAATTGCCCAACAGAATTTGTATAGAGCAAGGATACAACTGAACTGTATTATTTATACCAGATCAGCAGAATTTCAGGGGAAGCAAGGGATTTAACTGCAAGATGTTCATTAAAGCCACAAGATAAATGGTTCTTCCAGGAGAGGTTCACATAGTCGTTTCAAGAACTGAGTCTTGGGTAACACCCATGGTTAATGGTTCAGCATATTAAATGAGACCAGAGAAATACAGTTAGGACCTGAGAAGACACCCAAAAGCTAATCATCAGCCCTGAGCAAAAATCACCAGAAATTTGTTTTTCTGTTGATCTCGTTTTATTGAGGAGTCTTCAGTAAGTACATTGAGAGTTGGGGTGAGCTTTATTTTGTTGTCTTGAGACCAGTTAAGTGTCAGTTTCTCTTTGATGATGGGAAAATTGTAATTAAAAGTTCTTTACTGAAGTTAATAGAAAACGAGATTCATTTGTAGTCTTTTAAAGTTAGGAACCAGAGACAGTACTTGAGGTTGAATTATACACCATATGGGATTAACTCTAACTGCATCACCAAATATGATTGGTATGGATAAAACTATATTCAAATAGAAACGAATAGTTTGTATATGATCACAGCTGTAAAACCTTACCTGTTGATCTTGTACTTATCTATGTATATGCTTTGTAGACTATAATATCTTTTAAGTATATATTGCCTCATTTAAATAGTAGATTGCATAAAATAAACACCATGTCTATTGCCTTCTATACTATGTGTTCAGTAGTTTAAAAATCTTATGGAATTTGGTAGATACTGGTTAATCATCATACTTTATATATATATATAAAATATAAAGAAGATCAGAATTTAGGTATCTCAGTGCCTTTTGAAGATGATTTAAGCGAGTTTCTCATCATTCTTTCTCTGCAGATAGACATGGTTGAAAAGAAAATGAGTTTGTTTCATTGGCTTGATGAATAAAATTTTTAAATTAATGACTAAACTACAATATGAAGTCTATGTAGCCAGGGTTATTTTCTTGACAGTTCCTTGAAATATTTAATAACAACAAGAATGCAGTGTAATATGCTTTAATCTGTTAAGCAGTTGAGGAAACAACTCAATTTGGTTCGTAGTGTATGTATATTTTTAATCGTTCTTTGGAAATACGATAACAGTTGAATCTTTAATTGCAGCGGACTAGCTGTTGGAGAAGACAATGGACAGCGAGGTTACTTGCTGACCTATGTCATTGCATATATTCGAGTAAGTTAACTCAGATTGTCCCATCATGTTATTCATGTTACACATAACTTTGTCTAACGTTGAGAAAATAAAATTGTCTACTTTTTTATTTCTTAAATTTTAAGCTGTTGTAATTGATTACAAGTTTAAATGAGTTCTTCACAAGCTCATTTAAACTTTCCATCTACGCTTGTCGGAGAACTTGAGGATGATTTAGTAGATCATGTGCTCTTTAAAAGAATAAAGCCATTCTTCACTGGAAGTTGACCTTGCCATTTCAAACATTACTTGGCTAGAATCAGCTAGCAATCCCACATTTGTTCATAGAAGCTATTACAAAAATAATATAAATAAAAACAATGCATATTTATATTAAAATATATTTTTAAAAATTAAATCTTTCTTTAAGTGTATTTTATAAGCTGATATTTAATTGGCCATCTTAGGTGTAATTGTTGATCTCGCTAAAAGAAAAAAGTTAATACTTATTTTTTTGCAAGTAGTTATTCATCAGTGATGATTATAGTACAGAATTAAAGAAATAACTTGTGTATGTATATATGAACTCCACAAGTTTCTAATTCTACACTTACTATTTGTAGCACACATTTCTCTAGCCGTCGTTAACCACGGGGCTATTACACTTTATTCATTAATTAATTTTGTTTGGCTTTTCTACTTTGGCTCTAACAAACTGAAGTTTCTTAATTGCTTTCTACGGTCACTAGGGTGACTGTTATTGGTTTATATTTTTCATTTTGCTTCCTAAGTAATTTATAGGATCTTAATTTAAGAGGTCATTTCTCAGATATCCTATGGACAATTTAGTCTTCTCAAATCCTGCCTTTTCTCATTTTTCACTTTGAAATGCGTTGTTAAAAAAACTCACACAAACCTTTGTTTTCACTCCTCTAGGAAAGCTTGGATAAATGTCCTCATCCAAAGACTGTAATTTTAGCTAAAATGCAATGAGTGAAGGCATAGAGGATACACTTGCCCCGATAGTGCACACAAAGAAAAGCACAAATGATTGCCTGTAACTTGTGTTAGAGGTTGTGAAAATGATAAGGAATTTTAGACAAGATTTGTGCCATGTATGAATCACATCTACCTCCTTGTTTCTTTGTTTGTTAGACATGTTCTCTGGGGGTATTGACTATTTTCCCCAATAATTAATTCAGAATTGTAGAAAATGAGATAGAATTGTATTAAGTGCAGCAGACACACGATTGGGAATAAGTTTCTTGACTTCTTAGGGCTCCAATCAATGTTAATTACCTACAGGAGCCCTGGGGACAGAGAGGTGATGAGTGGGGCTGCTACCCAGGAAAACAGCGGTTTGAACCCACAGCCCCTCCTAAGTAGAAGATGGGGCTTTCTTCTTCCGTAAAGATTATCGTGTTGGAAACTCAGAGAGACCGTCCTATACTAGGACCTCTATGAGTCGAAATCAACTTGATTCATCAAGTGAAAAGCAAATTAGAGGCTTATTTTTTCCCTTTTGGATTATTTGTTGTATTATCCCAATGCTTAAAATCACTGTCACTGAATAGAGACTTTTTGAATAACGGAAAAACATTTAGTTCAGTAATTTCGTCTTTTTTTTTTCTATCGATTTCAATGATTCGATTTACTGAAAAACTTAGCATGCGCTAATTATTCTGCCTTAAGTTTTGTTTTGGCATTTGTACTTCTGTGGTTGTGAATTGTTCTTTCAATTTTTACGTTAATGTAGAATTTGTGCTTTGGAAAATAAATTAAGCATTATAAATAACTTGAATTTAACTGGCTATGGTCTCTGTGCTATAAAATACATCTCGCAAGTAGAAGTGCATCCAGATGACCCAGTCCTTCTACTCTCTGTCAAGTTCTGCTTCATTCATGCGCTTTGTACAACGTTGATCTAAAGCAGAGATCATCTCATGATTCTTTTGTCCTCTTCCAGTGCTGATGGTCAGTTATGATATTGTTTGACTTGCTGCTGAGGCCACTAAGAAGGTGTCCTGCCAGCATTCTCTTAATGGAAAGTAGACTGGTTCAGGGTGGAACATCCGACCACTGGAGAAATAGTCCCATCCTACTCTACGTCTGGTACTCAGCAAGGTGCTAAGGGTATACAACTGGTCTTCAAAACATTCATGGGAAAATTCCACTATTTTTAAAGTCCTTTTCCCCCACAAACTTTTTGAAAATCCCTCTAATACAAGGAAAGAAGCTAGACAAGACTCCTTCCCTGATGGAGTCTCTACCTCACTTTGGAGGCATTGTTCCGTTACATTTATGATGTCGGTAGGAGTAAAGAGTAAGTGAGGTTAAATCAGAAATATATAATATTAAACATTGAATGAAATAACACAATAAATGTGAAATGCTAACAGTAGTAATTCTTTGGCGTTTTTTAACATGTATATATTTTTATATGTGTCTTAACAGGATTTGGGCTTGGAATATTATGTATTAGCAGAATCATTTGAGACTTCAGCTCCTTGGGACAGGTAAATGTAATAGAACATCTGATGTATTCAAGTAGGCTATATGAGTTGAAGTAAAATAGTTTTCTGTGTGACTAGGTAAGAGTTTTAAGATTCTATTAAGAAGTACAACAACAAGAGAGTCCCATTTTATTTAAATTAATGTCTTCATCAGAATGGAATATTTGCCATTCATTTTTTGTTTGAGGCCAAATTCTTTCTGACCCATAGAAAAAGGAAGGCATTATAGACATTTACCTTGTGAAAAGTCTTAACTGAGTTTAAATGTCAGTAGTTGCTTTTACTAGTCTTTGATTTAAATTCTTAAGTGAATTAAATACTTAAGTGTTCTCTAAAAAGTACCACAACCAACCAGTCTTCGTTTATCATATATTATTTATTTCACTTGGTATTTTTATACGTATATGTTATGACTTGTGTTTTAATTTGTATTGAAGCAGTTTGTGAAAGAAATCCAACTTATGTACAATTACCAATTTAAATTTTATGTTAAAATCCTACTACTGGAACATATGATTCAAATACGACAAATGGAACTAAATTTTAGAAGGGCTTCTTGCCAAAATAATGCTTTTTCTTTCTCATATACACACAGATGCACATTGGCGGAAGTAGGGAGAATAAAAGCCAGGTGCCTTTGAGTCAGTGCCAGCACATAATAACCCCATGGGTGTCAGAGTAGATCACCAAACCTTTCTTTCAGGGTGCCTTTAGACCCCACTAACGTTTCAGTTAGCAGCCAAAGCACTAAGTGAGGCTCCATCCAGAACTCCACAGCTGATGAAGAAATGGAAAATAGTTTTATTAAAAATGAATTTGAGTAGTTAACTTCATACTTTAAAATTCTTGAGATTGTCCGTATATTTTTACGTTCTTCTAATGTGCTTTATAGAATTATGAAATACTTTAAATCTACGGAAAAGTGCAGAGCTTATATCAAAATTCCATGAATCTACATCCCCAAATATTAAATATCTTAACATTTTGTCTTCCCTTAAATTTTACTTATATACCTGTAATCTTCAACTACTGTAGATTATGACTTTGGTGCATAGCTTCTCATGCTGTGAGCATCGTTAGTTAACCGAGTTTATAGTACTAACATGGTGGTCACAATTTTTTATACTAAATTTTAATAAGAAGATGAAATCATATAAATAAATAATGAAGAGATCATTAGCACCTAAACTTTTTGTGCAGCTGTTGTGTTGATCTTAAAGACCATTTTAATCTTTAATGCTCCTAGTGGCGTGGTGATTACACATTGGGCTGCAATCCACAAGGTCAGCAGTTTGAAACCACTAGTGCAGTGCTCCCCTGGAGAGAATGATGGGGCTTTCTATTCCCTTGAAGAGTTACTGCTTGGGGAAACTCACAGGGGCAGTTTGGCATCAACTCGATGACAGTGAATTAAAAAAAAAATTTTTTTACAGAGTAAGTGGGTTAGTGTACTATTTACCTTTTCTTCAGTGTTTGTTACATATGAATATCCTTGTCATAAATTTACTACTAACTGATGATGTACTGCTAACTGCTAATTTAATACTAATTGCCATCTTACCTTGTTCTTCCAACTGTGGAAGCTAATCAGGTATTGTCTGTTCATTTCTTAATCCTTTCCCTGTAGATATTTACACAATTATCTAATTAATTCATACAATGTATGCTGTATTCAAAGTTATGTACTTTTACTTAAAACAGTTTCTTCAGTTGAAGTTTATTTTGATACTTAATACTACTAGAAAGCAGTTATATTCCCGACACACAATTTAGTTAGCAACACATTTAGCAACTTGCCTCCCCCAGCCCAAATTTCTGAGTAAACACCTTGTGTAGTAGCAAGCCATGGGATGGGGGTCTTCCACTCTCACTCTTGAGATCATTGGTCTTCACATTTGTAAGCCTGCTAAGGGGCTACTGGTCTTTGTGTCTCTGTAGTGGCCCTAACATAATGACTGTACCCAGTTAATGTTCAATGATTATTCTGTATGAACAAACTCTTGGATGGTATAAAAATGCAGCCTATTAGACACTATTGCCTAAGAGGTCAGCATAGGAGGATATGGAAATACCAGCCTGATGCTTGTGAATAAAACTAAGGAGATAGATACAAATATGTATGGCTATATTGGAGTTAAGGGAAAGGGGTCTAATGAGGAAGCCCAGGGAATATAAAATTTTAAGAGATAGTCATGCAAACAAGAACTGACAAATAAAAGGGGATTTGGGAGAATTTTCAAAACAATGAAGTATGAAAGAAGGCTTGGGGAGTTTTTCCAAAAAGAATAGTCAACAGTGTTAAATTTGTTGACCAAGTAAGAATTTAAAAGTATACATAATATGTTTATGTCCTATAAAATTGATCAAAATGGACCGTATTGACCCTTGTTCACTTTCTATGAAAGAACATTAGCTTACAAATCATGTATTAAAAATTGTCCAGTTGGGGATTATAACCATTCAGTCCTGTTCTTTCTTCCACCCTCCTAATTTTTCAGCTCCTAGTAGATTATAAACATAGATAAACTACAATTCTTTTTTTTTCCCTTCAGATTACACACCTGCTGTACTTAAATTCCATTTTCTACTCATTATAATAAACTTGTTACCTTGATTAAAAATATGATATTCATTAACCTTTA
Organism: Tenrec ecaudatus; assembly: GCF_050624435.1. Lineage (NCBI taxonomy): Eukaryota > Metazoa > Chordata > Mammalia > Afrosoricida > Tenrecidae > Tenrec > Tenrec ecaudatus. Next base: position 60,996,457 of record NC_134542.1, on the reverse strand, counting down.
TGGATATTAAAAGTTGAGTAAGTCATATTTCTATTTAAAGAGTTCATAAATGTCTGTCTACATGCTGGATATTTTTGGAAATGCATTCTCCCCCTTTCATAAATGAGGCATAGGTGATGTTGACCTGTTGGTGCAGCTTTCATAGATTAAAGCAGTATTTAGCTTAGCGCTGTTTTGTAAAATTTATACAATTTCAGGTACAACTAAATTTTTTAATGTAGTATAATAAAACACTAAAGCTCTTTTTGTATTTGTTCAATGTCCTGTATATTTAATCAACATCCTGTGTAATTTCTTGATGAAAATACAGGTAACTTTCATGTCGTTTTTAAAGAATAATCTGTTTAAATGTTCATGTTTTTATCTGTGGCTCCACAGTCAAATCAGTCTTGAGTCTAGAGATAGGTCTGCCCTTTGAGTTTCTGTATTATTTTTAATCCTCTTGAGTTTAAACACAAAAGTTAGTGTCAGTGCCTGCCTTGTATAGTAATTAGGGAAAAATTAACTTATGAATCTTTAGGGTGACAGAAAATAATAAAATGCTACAGCTCTCATTCAAGAATAGATCAGTAATGTCAGCTTTTCCTCCCCTTCCGCGACTCACTCCCTTTCACCTGATTTCCCCCTGACTTTTAATATAAAACTGTCTAACAGAGCACATTACCACTTACGCACAATTGATGTCCAGTAAGTCTCGGTTGCTTAGTGGATTCCAGCTCAATATTTGAAAAGATTGTTGAACATTTGATATAATATCATAATTATTTAATTGAATTACTTTCTTATTTTAGAAAACATACATAGATAAAAGTTGGTATTTCTATAATCTCAGTATTGCATATTTGTTACCGTGTTCTCTGTTTTGAGAAGCTTCTTAAAGTAAAAGTTAAACTTATTTTTTAACTTAGTTTTTTCTATGGTTTCCCTTGAGTGTGATCTTTTAACTACTTTCCTCCTTATATAGCCAAAAAGGACTTGGCTCCCTTTGACGTTATGAATGGAAAGCTCAATTCTGAGTGATCGACTCTCATTTCTGAAAGCTTTAGTTAAGAGGATTCTGACTTGAAAGGTGTACATAAACTAGCATTGTATTAGAATTTGTATAATTTATTTTCAAACTTCATGTGCTCAATTGTCTTTTCTTAGAGTCGTGGACCTCTGTAAAAATGTAAAAGAAAGAATAACAAGAGAATGCAAAGACAAAGGTGTCCAGTTTGCCCCTTTTTCTACATGCAGGTGAGTGGTTTAAGTTTCTGCTACTCTTGAAAGGTTTATAAAAAAAATTGAATTAAAATACAAAATTTTAGGGTGTGCTATGAGGAAAGCATTTTTTCTTGTGCCTTGTAAATTTCCGTTCAGAAGCGTGTCAGAGGAGTAGTTTTCAGCGGGACTGTCAGCGCTTGAAGAGCAGTACAGGAAGCACCAAGCCCCCCGTGGGCATTCGCGTGCTTTCACACAAGTGCATTGAAGGGAGAACCATAATAAAGGCTGAGGAAATGGACACTTGAGATTCTTTGCAAGGAGATCCCAAGGAAATTAACTCATCAGTGGGCTGCATGTATTGAATGCATTTAGTAAAAGTTTCTTTGGATATGGGGATAGAAATTCCAACTCTAAATTTTCTGAAGCAGGGAGGCGGGAAGGAATTTTTAGTGAGTGTCCAAAAGTAAAATCAATTCCAAAAGGGGTTGGGCATTAAGACTTTTTTTGAAGTCAAAGAACATCAGTGTGACTTGGTCAGCCACATGATCACTTAAATCCACACGATCATGGAACAAGTTAGTGTTTAGTTGTCTCAAGTGCTAGAAATGAATTCATTAAAATTGGAGCTTTTCCTAGCTGCTGCTTGTTATTTAAGAAGCCCTAGTGGCAGTGTTGGGTAAGCTTTGGACTACTAATCTCAGGTCAGTGGTTCAAACCCACCAGCCACTCCATAGGAAAAAGATGAAGTTGTATGCTTCTTCTAAAGATTAGAACCTGAGAAACTTTGTGGCAGCAAGTGTGGTGCTTGCATTAGTTAGAGTAGCCTTGGTCTTTGTCGGCAACACTGATTCAGTCCGCCCTGTCGGGTTTGGTTGTGAATTTGGTAACCAGCTGGTCCCCTGAAAGCTGAACTGTATGATGTATAAGACAGATGCTGCATTTGTTGGAAGGTAACGGTGACTTATTAATGTTTACATTTTTTGTTTATTCATGGATTTTCTGTTTTCTCATGAATCGTTTAGTTTATTCAACTTTCAAATTTCACTTGCTTTTGTTTTTTTTCTAAATGTAGTGTTCTCAAAAATGAGTTCTCTAGTGTTTCTTCACCTTGTAAATCGGGTGTTTAAAATGTAAACAACCCAAGAGGTCTTTTTTGTGAGAGTGAATTAACACTGGAAGAAAAGCCCAGCTGGCAAATTGACAGTAGCATTGTTACACAGCGCATTTCTTCTGTTCTGCGGCCCCTAACATTTGGCCTAAAAGCCTGTTAAAATTTTAAAGTACATTTGATCTGTATTGTGCAGTAAAAAGAATATTTCCCGGGTCCTTGTTCCTTCTGTTAAATTAAATTCTTTGTGGGAACCTCAGTGAATTGCATTTGGAAATTTTACTATGTTTACTTTTTTTTTAATGACTCACCTAATTTAATTCTTAAAGCCTAGATATATATCATATATATGATTTAATAATCTAACATTCTCACTGTCTACTGTATATATGTGTATACCATGCACTCATGCAGGCATGACTTTAAGAGACACGATTTTAAGGCCAGGTCACTGCTTTTGAGCTGATCATTTCATTTGTTTCCAAGATCCTACCAGTTTCTGTCATGGGAACTTGGTGGAAATACTCAATTTCACCCAGCTTGATCATTTTTGGTACTTGAATATTTCTGAGTTTTACATTCTCAGATTTATTTCTGTTAACTTTAAGGGTGGAAGACTTAATCAGCTGATCACTCAATTTCATTTTGTCATATATACTCATGTATCAGCCAAGTGTTCCAGCACATTGTTTATGCAGTGTTTGTGGTAAAATTAGGTGCCTGAGCTGATATTCAGGTCAACTTATACTCGAGTATATATGATATATATATATATATATATATATATATATATATATATATATATATATATATGATGCTTCGTTTATTTCAGAGCAGTTGGAGAGACGTTTACATAGTTTGTAAATTATTTTTAAACTTTTTACTTCTAACAAGTTGCTAAAACAGTACAGAGAGTTCCCATATATGCTTCTGGATTTCCCAAATGTTCACACCTTACAACATACTGATGCCATGTTTGTCTACATACCTACAACCTTATTAACTATTCCACAAACCTTATGTAGATTTTATCATTGCTTATGTCCATTTCTTAAATTCAGGGTCCAGAGCTAGATCAAAAAATGTGTTTAGTTATTCTGGTTTCTTCATCTTTTCCAATCTAGAATGGGGCCATTGTATTGTTCCTGGACTTGGAATTTTTAAAGAATACCGGACAGCTGTTTTGTAAAGTGTTCCTCATCTCACGTTTCATATATGCTTCCTTGTGGTTCAATCCAGGTCATTCTTTCTACATTTATGATTTGGAATTTTATTATCAGGAAACATTCTCATCTCTCCAATTGCATATTTATCCTTTTATTTGTAATAGTGTGAACTCATCACTATTTAATTTTCTGGGTGATATCTATTATCATTATTCACTTTGTTGTTCGAAATGTCCCGTATTTGGCCACTGGGAACTTCTTTAGGTTAGCTCTGTGTCCTTTTGTCATAGAAAGATTAATAAAACAAAAAAGCCCTCAACTGTTGTTAAGTCGACAATGCCTACTTAGGATGGGTCAGGCCCGAGGCAGAGGGAGTGGCGGAGAGGAGTGTATACTGCCGACACCTGCTATCACAGCAGTGATTTACATGGCTCCTTTATTTTGGTTTCTTTCTCAAATTCTTTTAATTTTCTTATTGAGATATTACCAGTTCTTCCTTCCCAACATGGTTCTCTTGATCTCCCGTGGACCCAGCTGCGTCGTTTATTGTCAGAGCCTGCCCTTTCTGCCCTTGGTGAATTATCCCTTTCCTAGAACTGGAGCTTTATAAAAGGCGCCTTTTCTAATATGGCCTGCCCAAATTTTCTTATTCGTGGTGTAATCACTTACTGTGATGTTTATTTCCTTAGCACTTTTCTTCCAGTTAGTCTAGAATCTACGCTTGTTTTTAAGCTATGTGAAACTACTATGTTGTTTGTCTTTATATTCTCATTCAAGGTGTCTGACACATCTTCAGATGGCTTTAAAAAAAATATTTAAATCATTTTATTGGGGGCTTGTACAACTCTTATCACAATCCATACATTCATCCATGTGTCAAGCACTCTTGTACATTTGTTTCCCTCCTCATTCTCAAAACATTTGATTTCTACTTGAGCCCTTGGTATCAGCTCCTCATTTTTTCCCCTTCCTCCCCAGACCCCCCTTCCCCATGAACCCTTGATAATGTATAAATTTTTATTATTTTGTCATATCTTACACTGTCCAATGTCTCCCTTCCCCCACTTCTCCACTGTCTGTCCCCAGGTAGGAGGTTATATGTAGATACTTGTAATCTGTTCCCCCTTTCTCCCTCACCTTCCCTCCACCCTCCTGATATCGCCACTGGTCCTGAGGGGTTCATCTGTCCTGGATTCCCTGTGTTTCAAGCTCCTATCTGTACCAGTGTACATCCTCCGGTCCAGCCGGATTTGTAAGGTAGAATTGGGATCATCATAGTGGGGGGGGGAGCATTTAGGAACTAGAGGAAAGTTGTATGTTCATCATTGCTACACTGCACTCTGACTGGCTCGTCTCCTCCCTAACACCCTTCTGCAAAGGGATGTCCAATTGCCCACAGATGGGCCCTGGGTCCCCACTCTGCACTCCCCCTCATTCACAATGCTATGATTTTTTGGACTTTGATACCTTATACCTGATCCCTTCGACACCTCATTATCTCACAGGCTGGTGTGCTTCTTCCAGGTGGGCTTTGTTGTTTCTCAGTTAGATGGCCACTTGTTTATCTTCAAGCCTACAGGACCCCAGACTCTGTATCTTTTGATATTTGGGCACCATCAGCTTTCTTCACCATATTTGCTTATGCATTCACTTTGTCTTCAGTAATCATGTCAGGATAGGCTGATGTGCTTCTTCCATGTGGGCTTTGTTGTTTCTCAGCTAGATGGCTGCTTGTTTATCTTCAGGCCTTTAAGACCCCAGATGCTATATCTTTTGGTAGCCAGGCACCATCAGCTTTTGTCACCGTATATACAAATGTAAATATATTTATATATGACAAGGGGAAATACATCTATGTACATATATTTATAGGTTTAGTATTAAGGAAACAGATGGACACTGGGCCCCTATTCAAGTACTCCCTCAACACAAGAACACCTTGTTCTAACAATTCAGCACTCTGAGATGCTCACCTTTTTGGCACGATCGCTGAAGATAACGAGTGCACAGCAGATGACTTTTTAAACTGAAAGCATAATTATCAGCTTTCTTGAATTCTTTCATCAGCCTATATCCTGAACTACATTGTGTTTTGTCTATAGAGAATCGGAAAGAGTGGCTTCTAGTGCATTTAATTACTGGGGTTAAAAATATGTTACTGATACAGACAGTCCCCAGGTTAAGAAAGAGCTCCATTCTTAAATCTGTTTTTAAGTTGAATTTTGTACATAAATCAGAACTGTTTGTTAGGTATAGTTTGTATCTAACATCAGTCAGTCAAATGTTTACTTAGTATGTAATACATAGTGGACCTTTCTCTGTATAAAAAACAGTAAATGAAATCTTCCAGTTACTAAAGCATCATGAGTATAATATACAGTGATACTAATGTTTTGCTGCACATTTCAAAGTTAGTGCCTGTTACTATGAACCAATTTATGTACCTCGAAGTTTTAGTACAATAAGCTTTACAATTGTTGCTTTGTAACTATAAGTTGTATGTGAGTCGGAGATCCAGAACCCTGGGACTGCCGTTACTTACTTCAGGGTCATTTATTTTTGAACTGGAGAGTCTGTTTTGGCCTGTAACCTGAGTGATTTACTTTTTCTTGCCCAGAATGTATTGAGTCTCTTAAGCCGGGAGAATCCGACAAACCACAGTACTTAATGTACTTTGAAGAGATTGTAATTGTCCGCTGTGTTACTCTGGGTAGACTAGGGAAACAAATGCACAGAAACTCATACATGTATACATGCATACATACGTGAATGAGAGAGCTTTATATAGAGGGTAAGTGTACATTTAGAAAGCATCCCAACCCAGTGCTGTCCAAGCCCATAAGTCCAACATTAGCCCATATGTCCAACACGGATCTACAAAGTCCTCCTCAATCTCACAAAACACACACAATGACACCAACTGCAAGAGGAAAGTCGAATCAGTGATTGTGTAAGCATCTCACTGCAAGCAGGGGTCTCCATGCAGCTGCCCCAGCATCCAGGGCTGCATCAGGATAGGTACATGTGGCTTCTGAGAGATTTCTCACAAGAAGCGAGCCTTGCCAACCCACGCAGGGAATTGGCTGAGGCTGCTGCACCCTGGTCCGACCATCAGAATGCAAGAGACCTGAGAACTAGAAGGGCGAGGCTCACTGAGCCATTTATCTCTCTGCCCTTCAGTTAATCCCACATGTGTTTATCGGCCAGGTTGGCACAATGAACCCTAACTGTCTCACCCACATTTGTTCAATATGCATTTTTTAAATCTTAGGTGTTTGCATGCTCATGTATACTTTGCATTTCGTGCCGATATTTTCAGCAGTGATGCCAAGCTTTGGGTTTTTTTAGCCCCCTAGTTGAATGTTGCCTCCCTCCAGGATCCATTTGCCATCAAGTTGATTCTCATTCACGGCAATCCCGCATGTCAGAGGACTGTGCTCTACTGGGTTTTCAACGACTGTTTTTCCTGAAGTATATCTCCAGGCCTTTCTTCAAAGATGCTTCTTTATGGACTCAAATCTCCCAAGCTTTAAGGCACCCTGGGACTTGTGCATCTGTGTCATGCCTGGTTACTGTGGCAGTGTAAAAAATAGTGACATCTATACATGTGGGCCTACTGCTTTCCTTTGGCCTGAAACACACTTGAAAAATAACGACACTGTCTGTAGCTGAATATACCTCAAGTGCTGTCTCATTCCAGTTAAACGAAGAATTAATCATACATAAAATTAGCTGAATAGAGGAAGATAAAAAGTTAAGCATTACTTTATGGCCCAAATTGTTATTCTGACAGTTTTGATGCCATATTTTTGTTAAATGTGCACCTTTTATGATAAAGTTGTAATGTTATTTTGATTGTATAATTTAAAACAGCTCATAATCGTACATTTGTCTGATTGTGTACATGCTGTTAATAGCTCCCATTACTTCTAGGTAACTGAAAACTTGCATAAGATCAGGGGAAGATGGCCAGGTCACCAATACATGAAAGGTGTCATTTTCCATTTTAAAAATTTTTCAATAGACATAGGATTGAACAGACAAGAGAATGATAGCATGTGTATCTATAATATTGACCAAACTTTAATTTATTGTCATGAAAATAAGATCTTTCGGTTTCCCACTGCAGCTTTGGTTTACTTGTGTGGGCCACAAAGCTTAGAGAAATGTCCAGTCCACATTCCTTCTATAGAGAAGGAGATTAATGTTTAAGCAAATTATCTGGGTGGTTTTGCCTTTAAGTTTCTAGATGTTAAATCTCATTTCACTAAAGTTTAAGCCTTTAAGGGGATATTTTTCTCTGTGTTTTTTAGGGTGACGCAGACATACGATGCAGGTGCATGTATCTACTTCTATTTTGCCTTTAACTACCGGGGAATTAGTGACCCACTGGCTGTGTTTGAACAGACTGAGGTAATTATGATTACATGCATATGCTCTTACTTCTTATACTTCTTACTTACTTAAATAAACGTATACTATCAATGTTTGTATATTAGTTGGACTTTTGGTGGTTACAAATGGTTTGCTTGGCTGCCAGCCCATAGAAATGGAAAACATACTGTTGTATTGGCTTGCATAATGAATTATGCGTCTTAAATTAATAACCTCCACACCTGTAGCCACAGATTCTTTGACTGTACATAGTAGCTGATTAAATAAAGGGCTATAGGAATCCTTGAGATCACTTTGGCAGCACAGTCATCTCCAGGTAGCTGCTGTGGTTGAAGGCAGCACACGTGCTATCATTCTAGGCTTACCGTTTTGATACTGATGACGTCTGTATGTAGCCCACTGTTGTTAATTGCTGGCAGTCTGTACCACTTTTCCTAAGTGCTCTTGAGCGGCTTACTTTTATAAAGCCCCCTGTCCTCACGCAGGTTTCTCATTCCAAGTACACTTAGAGTTCACACAGACTCGACTGAAGGAGTCAGAGTTCTCGCTCCACCGCATGCCGGCCACAGGGAGTTCTCCGGGACGGCTTTCAGTGGCGAACTTTGAGACCTAAAGTTTACAGAGTTTGACCTCCTTTGGAGGCTTCACCACCATTTTACAGATTTTTTCCAGGTATAATTGAAAAACACTAAACTTATTTAAAGTTACAATTTAAAGTATTGTAAGTATTATTTAAAATATACAAATGGGTGAGACTTGACATATGTATAATTGTGAAATCATCACCCCAATCAAAATAGTTTGCATATTCATTACCCGCAAACATGGGTGGCTTTTCCAATTACCTTAGTCTCTCAGTGCTATCTAGCTGCCCCAAAGTCCCTTTCCTTCAGTACCAGAAGAGTGAAATTGTTCCTTCTTCCTCAGTCCAGACTGCCATTCTCTTAAGTGCTAATGACCTCAAGTCATTGTTGCTGTGATTATTTAAAGTAGTTTGTTAGAAAACTTATTTCATGATTCATATGAAAACTCTACTGATGGGGGTTCTCGTAGAGCACTGTACAGTGAAATGTCTCCGCCCCACCTGGGCCCTCTTCCCCTGGCCTACCTCCTGGTGGATTGTACACACCTGAGTAAACTCTTACGTTGTTCATGTCTATTATATATAATAATGACTAGCAATTTGTCCCCAGAGATTGGCCTATGACACCCTCTCCGTAAGATCTCTACGGGCTAGTGTCTGATAGCGTTGTTAGTGAGCTGGACTCAGATTTTCCCTGTACAATCTTAGTTAAGTAAGTTAGCCTGTCTGAGCTTCATTTTCCTTCTCTCTGAAATGGGAATAATTATTTCCGTAATGTCGTAATGAGTTATCTCGGGAAAATTCTTAGTCACTAAATGAGAGAAATTTACTTAATGAGAAATTTATTCCACATTAAATTCAACAATTGTTTGTCATTTCATTTCCAAATACAGGCAGCTGCTAGAGAAGAAATCCTTGCTAATGGAGGGAGCCTGTCACATCACCATGGAGGTATTCTTTATTGGGGGTAGAATTTTCTAATATCCTTCTTTTAAAAATATTTCTTAACTCTGATATGTGGGGGAGAATTCATGATAAGGGGTTTTGAGGGTACTTGAAAATTTCAACAAGTTTCTCTGCCTTAGGGCAGCAGTTACTCAGGTAGCTGCGTTTGGGTACTAAGCAGAGAAGCTTCTGTTGACAAGCCTACTCTCTACAGAAGCTAGCCAACCTTCTGAGTTCTCAGCTCCTCCAGGGACCAGAGAATATGTCCGAAGGTATCCAGTCACGACACCAAAAGCTTATATGGCCACTTCTGGAAGGTAGCTGGATATCAGTCATCAGTTATACCACAGATCCAAGAATGATTTGTTCTGCCACCCACCCAAAACTCACTCACTAAGCAAGACAGGATATGGGGGAAAAGTTGTATTTTGTTTTTAATTTTAATACTATTTTGTTAATGCTTGGTGATCATTATGGCGTCAATTTATACTAGAGAATTTATCACACCACCAATAAAAATCATTATGATATATCTACCTGTGTTTACTGGTGCGCTTAAAAAAGTAATACAAGGCGATCTTTTTTTTTTTAAGTTAATCAATGGCATTCTGTCATTAAAATTGCAATTTTTGAGATTATTCACATGTCCTCTGTAACAAATTTGTTCACAGTGTCTCCCTTTTAAAATAATTTGATACTTATAAAATAGAAATACATAGTTTTTAATGTTTGAGAGTTTTGGGTTTTTTTAGAAAACAGGCATGAAAATAAATGACTGCCTTATTTAAATATTCAGTTTGTACCATTAAACTAAATTCTCCATTAACCTCTTTTGCTGCTTTATGTTTCTTCATAGCATTAATTATCTAGTGTGCTGTTTTTCTTTTCTTTCTTTTTTTTTTTTTTTAAGACTATCCTGTCTTATGGGGAAATGAGCCCCGTAACAACAGCGATTTTTGATTAGTGTGTTGCTCTATCCCCAGCAGCCAGAATAATGTGCAGGCCCAGGCCCAGTCAACTTCAGTGCAAGTATACAGACTGAATGAGAGGTTCTTATGGAAACAGGAGTAGACTGTACTGGGTTCATGCCTATGTAGTAATACTGGAAGGGAGGGCTTCACAAGATTGCTAACGTAGGAGGAGACAGAGGGAGACAGTGTCCAACTTCATTGTAAAAATGTAATCTTTTGCTATCATCTTCCTTTTTTCTTAGACATCCTCCCCCCTTCCCTCACTGCAACACACAGATAAATTGTCAACTGAGCTGACTATTAAGGATTAAAATGAGAAAATTTGCTCCTTTTCTCTGCTTTATTATACTCGGATGGTGATACTAATGAATGCTACTGACAAACATGAAGAAGGAATGAAAGTGGATATTAGAAACCTCTCAAGTAGAATTAAGATCTTGTAAATAATCTAAACATCTAAGTTATTTTGCAGAATTTTAGACGTGTTGGCATAACACGTCTTTAGAATGTTTAGAAAACCATTTACATTATTTAAAATCTTTTTTGAAGGTTCTGTTTTCAGGATACCATTATATTGATATGAAGAAACATTGCAAATATATTTTGAAATAAGATCTTCATCCCAAATTGATGCATGCATGGTCCCCAAATCCAGACGCATTGCTGTTGAATTGACTCTGACTCACAAACACCTGACAAGACCGGGTGAACTGCCCCCAGGGCTCCAGCTCTGAAATCTGTGCAAGGTGTTGCCGTCTCTCTCTCACAGACAGCGGCTGGTGGTGCAAACCACATGGTGGGTTCAGATAGCTAGCTGATCTTAGAGTTCACACTTAACCTCAGCGCCACCATACTTAGTTGCTTGAAGAAAAATTAAGAGGTCCTTTCAAAGTATAGCCAAGAAATTTGTTCTTTTGGTCCAGGTTGGTGACCAAATGATACATTTTCTCCTTTAAGATTAGGAAAACTGGTTTTATGATTACAGTGGTAAATATGAAAAAGCAGTGTGATTCTACAAGAGGCTAATAATGACTGAAGTATGTGTGTGTGTGTGTGTGTGTGTGTGTGTGTGTGTGTGTGTGTGTAAATAGGCTAATTGTGATAGTGGCAGACATTCATAGAATTTGGAAATGAGAATGGCCCACAGCCTTGCAAAGGAGAATGCAACCAACAGGGTTTTTGTTTTTTCTCGCCAATAGCACTTTATCCCTTTAGGAACTACAAGGGTGTTCAAGCCCCACCAGTAATAAATGTCTATAGTCTGAGACGCTGGAAGCTTAATAGGGCAGAACTGCTGAAGGTACTTACTCAGCTATGCCCCCGACTGGCAGCACTTTGACAAACTTGAACATAGACACACATGAAGTCACGTATCTGCTAAGCTGCCATTGCAGAGGCAAGGAAGTGCATGTAGTTTCACGGACAAGTTCAATAGGCCTAATATGAATTCATTTAAAATTGTTTGTGAAAACTATGATATTAGTCTATTGAATCGATCACACAAAAAGCAGTACTTGGTAAAAATGATCTTACTTTACCTATAATACCATGTTTATTCAATTTCTCATTCCAAAGCAAATGATACAACTTCCTTTGATACTTTTGATACAAATTATCTGTAGTGCTTTTTAATATTGTTGTATGCATCTTCCATAATATAAATCTTACTAGCCCTGTAGCAATAGGGTTTCAGAAATAGCAGGACTTCAAGACCTGAAGGCCTTTATAGCCCAGTAAAATAAAATGTTACTCTATTTCAAAACATTTCTGATCAAATCCAGTAAGCTTATATCATCGCCATTTTGATCAAGGTTAATGTCTACTCTTTTCTCCAAAAGCCATTCAAAAAAGAAGGGAAGTGGGATATGAGGAAGGAATTCGCTTTTATAAAATTGTTCATATTTTCCAGTGCTCTGCATAATCTTAAATTTAAACATAATTGCTGTGGAGTGTGTTGCATTTTATTCTTGATTTTCATGTGCAGACCCTACAGTTCCGAGTAGTATGCTAACTTACCCAAGGTACTGGCAAGAATGGTATGCTAACTTACCCAAGGTACTGGCAAGAATGGTTTGGGCCAGTATTTCAAAATTCCTCCTGCTTTTATACTCATTGCTGTCTTCTCTCTTAAGAGGCTAAATTATCTGCCATTGCAGAATCTAAATAAAAGTTTGGAACTGATTCTCTGAAAAAATTAATTAAACACATATATATATTAGCATAGCATTATTATTTTTCTTCTATAATATAAAACCACTATTACTTTAATTTTGACATGGTCTGTGTCAGTTACTTGTCCTGCTTTAGATATTTAGCATGAATGAAAAATTTTCATTTCCTCGTAAGTATTTCATTTCTTTCTCAGGTCTTATTCACGTGGCAGTTTTACTTCCTGGCTATTTCATATTTTCTGACTATGCACACCTAATGTGATGGCTGTCTCATTCAATAAAACAGTGTAGGTCAGATTATGTTACAATAAAACTCCTTGTATAATTTCTGTGCATTTTCAGGTTCTAGACCTATAGCCTATTATTTGTTCAAGACTCCAAGTTGGATAAAATAATATATTTCCATAAATTATCGCCTAATTTATAAAGCAGGACCTCCTATTGCAATCTGTTTTAAAGATGTAGGCAGGCAACCATCTCTAGGTCTGTGGTCCTGGGCTCACTGAGGCTGGAGTTTGTTTGGGCCAGTAGTCTTCTGAACTAATTGTTTCGATGCGTCTTTGATTTCTTTCACTCTTTGCTTCTGTCGGGGTTTGCTAGCATATTTATTTATTAAGAGATTCTGCCTTATTTTTATCTTTTCACTTTCTCGTGGTCAAAATAGAACTACATGAAACAAATTCTAAATTAGCTGGCTCCTGTCCAGCTTAGAGAAGGGAACCAGGTAAGCCTGAAAAAAAGTAAATTTCACGTGAGCTGGTAAAAGATGAAGCTACATCCGCTTTGTTGGCTTGTTCACTTCCTAAATGTGGGAGGGCTCAGTCTCCTCCACCTTCATTCCTCTAAGCCAGTGGTTCTCAGCCTATGGGTCACAATCCCTTTAGGGGTCGAGCGACCCTTTCACAGGGGTCACCTAAGACTATCGGAAAAAACATACAATATTTCCAATGATCTTAAGAACTGAGACAGTGCTCCTCTATCCTTTCCAGGAGGGTCCGCCCACATGCAAATACGCCCACATACAAGTACCCTGTGTGAAAACTCTTACTTATGTGACATCATGCTTCAAGACAAAATTTCATTTATTTTTAATTAGAAATAAATATTTCACAATATATAATTACATATTGTTTTTGTGATGACTCTATGCTATAATTATGTTCAGTTTGTAACAATGAAAATACATCCTGCCTATCAGATATTTACATTACAATTCATAACAGTAGCAAAATTACACTTATGAAGTAGCAACAAACATAATTTTATGGTTGGGCTATCACCACTACGTGAAGAACTAACTGTATTAAAGGATCACAGCATTAAGAAGGTTGAAAACCACTCCTCTAAGCACTCAACTCTCAGTGGTTTTCTCCAGTCCCATGATTTCATTATATGCCATCTACACCATGTATGTGGTGTGCAAGCCCGAAGTTCTCCGTTCCACCTCCTAATGACCATCCACGTAAAGGGTTTCTATGACTAAGTCTTTATAGGAACTGACAGCCTCATCTTTCTCTGTGGAGTCGCTGATGGTTTTAAACTGCCAACCTGAGTTCAGCAGTGCAGTTCTTCTCCTGCAACTCCACCAGGGCAAGACTCCCCAACTACACCACCTGCACCACCATAGCCTTCTCATTAGCTATTAATCTGGGCTGTCTGTGTGTCCCCTCTAGCTCCTCAAAGGTTGTTTATGTCGCTGCCAGACTCATCTTTTTAAAAACTCGGTGATTTCTCATCACTCAGAATAAAATCCAAATTCCTTATCAGAGCCTTCAGGACTACACAGGACCTGCCTGTCTGCGTGTCCTCTTCTCACTCCCTCTCGCAGTACTGCTTACTGGCTGGTCCTCAGACATACAAAGCCCTTCTCCCCTTCAAGGCCTGGCCTATTTCTTCCTTCCTTTTCTCATGTTCTTTATCGTGTTCTCCCCCAGATCTTTGCATGATTCACTTTCCTCAGAACGTAGCCTTAGATAAACATGTCACCTTTTTATAGCCACGCTTCTGTTGTCGTGGTTGAATTAAACCAAGGGAGGTTAGTGACTATCTTGTTTATCCCTGTTTCCCTAGTCGTGCAGCACCGAGCACAAAGTAGAAGCTCAGGTGGATGTGTTGAGAGGATGCGCCCACGCTCAACTGTGCACAGCGCTTGAAACAGCTGCGTGAATTCTCAACGTATTCTCTTCTACTAGGATAACAGTAGTGGCATTGCTATTCAGCTTCCAGTATTTAGTAGCCAGCCCTTATTTAAATATGTGGCCTTACTTAATCATAGAAAGACTCAGTTATGCTATAATACGTTTGGCAAAGCTTTTTAGCACACCCAATTATTTAGTTCAGAGGTAGGGTCAAATAAGGTTCAGCTCTGTGCAGTCCCTGAGCTCCTCCATTTTAGTACTCGCCCTTAAATACACTCTGTATGTGGAGTCCTATTCAGACTGTCTGGAAACAAACACTGTCAAACCTGTGAAAGCCAAAACCCGTCAGAAAAAGAAAATTCAAATTTTCTACTAAGAGAGTGACAGAAAATGGTAAGACAACAAAAGGTGGATAAGTTGCAAACCCCTGAAAATCTAAGGCCGTCCCCTCTAGTTCAGCTCTCACAGGTTTCTCTATAAGCTTGAGAAGCTTATGAGCTGAAGATGTTTGGAATCAAATGTACATTTGACTCCTGGCCTGGATTTAACTAGCTGAGACCTTCAGATTCACAGCGACCATGTGGGGCAGAGTAGAACAGTTTCTGTGGGTTTTTGAGACAGTAAATCAATGGGGGCTGGAGGGTGGGGGGTGCTTTCACACTGCTGACTGTTGGGTTAGCTCGCTGCCCAACTCAAAGCCCATGCAGTCATTGGGGTCTCTGAGTCAGAATCAATTCAATAGCATGGGTTTGGTTTTGCATTTGCGTGACCTTAGGAGAGTGGACTTCCTATGCTGCAATACCCTGTGTGCAAAACAAACTAATAGTATTTAACCTCATCAATTCGTTACACAGTTAGACGTGGTAATATAAAGTGTCCTAAATGCTTTATACATAGTAAGTGCTTAAAACAGTTTTCAAAAGTTTCCCACTAAGGCGAGAATAGTTAACAGAAAATAATGAGACTGTTCCAGATAGGTGGAGGCCATGGGAACTCTGTTTTCTCTGTAATTTTCCTGTAAACCTAAAGCTGTTTTAAAGACTAAAGTATATCAAAAATTAGAAAGCAAAAAAAAAAAAAACAAACGAAGCATCTTGCCATTGTTAATAGAAATAAAAACAAACTCGCTGCCATAGAGTCTGCCTTAACAATTTTTTTGGAAAAAGACCCAAGGATTCAAAAAAACGTTTATTCAACCATAGTCTAACCCTTTTCCTCTGTAGCCTGCAGTTGGGTCTCAGTTATTAGAAAAGTCTATTACTATGTGTATGTAAGAGAAAGTTAGTTCCTTATGCGCTTCTGGCGACAAAATATGCTACATAAAAATTTGTAAATGTTTCTCTACTTAAAGATGATGATCGGATTTATACATTTCAAATGCCTGTTCCTCTTCAGTGTCATTTCATAAAGCGGAAACCTTTCACTCTAAGTTTCCTATTAAAAGTGGGTTTAATTGTCCTGTTAAGCTTTGCCAATACTAGGACTTTTGAGGTAACATGTCTTTCTGTTGTAGAAAAGGCTGCTTGTAATTTGCATCCAGATTTCAATTGAACTCACAGTAGCATCTTTATTTACTGACCTTCAGGCAGCATCATGATACTTAGTACCGTTTTGCGTTCCTGAGTAGGAGGGATGGGGGTTGGGAGGATATTGATGCAATTTCTCTTAGAGTGCTTGGCCTGTAATTGTGATTAATAACAGTTGCTTTCACTATCTGGAAACAGACAGGCTGGTTTGTCTGCCTACAATCATGCTGTGATAAATGGAGCTATTTTAACTCTGGTTTTGTGTATCGAAGAAAACAGATGTAGTCTGGAACTGGAGGCTATAGGAAATATAAAGCTAGTTTAGCTTAATCTTCAAAATGCTTGTTTTTGTAACTGATGAGCTGGTCAATTTAAACAAGAGTTTATATCCACCACATAGTTAATTTTAGTTTATGACTTAAGTTTTTAAATTGTTCATTTGCTAAGACTCTCCTTATGCCCTTGTCAGGAAGTTTAAAACAAAAACAAAAAACCTTGATTAAGTAAAACCAGTCTTAGTTTAAATATTAGTTTTCACCGTACCAGAATTTTTTTTTTGTTCAGAGAATAATTATGGGTTAACTGCTCTTAGCATTTTTTAGGGTCTTAACAGAATCCAGTAGTAACAGAAACTTTAAAAGCAAAAGGAAATTCCTCAAAAGAATTATATGATTTATGACTTATTTGCCAATAAAATTGTTTTTAACAAAAGAATGAACCAAAACCAGCTTTGGGTTGGTTTGTTGAAAAACTGTAGTGTGCGTTAAAAGATACAGATTGGAGTGGGGAGGGAGGGGGAAAAAAAAGAGGACCTGATGTAAAGGGCTTAAGTGGAGAGCAAATGCTATGAGAATGATTGGGGCAGAGAATGTGCGGATGTGCTGTATGTATATGTATGGATTGTGGTAAGAGTTGTATGAGCCCCTAATAAAATGTAAAAAAATAAAAGAGAAAGAAAAAAAAGAAAATTATTAGGGCAAAGAATGTACAGATGTGCTTTATACAATTGATGTATGTATATGTATGGATTGTGATAAGAGTTGTATGAGCCCCTAATAAAATGTTAAAAAAAAGATACAGATTGGAAAGGTATACCTATATTTACTTGAAAATGCAGGAACATTGGTGGTAGCAGTGGTTAAGCTTTCTTCTGGTAACCGAAAGGTCAACAGTTTGTACCCACCAGTCACGCCGCAGAAGAAAGATCTGCTTCTGTAAAGTCTTGGAAATAGTCGGCCAGTTGTGCTGTGCCCTGTAGGGTCACTGTCAGTTGGAATTGACTCAAGGGCAACAGGTTTTTCTTTTTCTGTAATTGACAGATTTTTTAAAAATCATTTTTTTAGGGACTCATACAACTCTTAGCACAATCCATACATACATCAATTGTGCAAAGGACGTTTGTACATTCATTGCCCTCATCATTCTCAAAACATCCACCCTCCACCCAAGCCCCTAACATCAGCTCCTCGTTTTTCCCCTCCCTCCCCGTCCCCCCTTCCCTTATGAAACCTTGATAATTTATAAATTATTATTTTGTCATATCTTTCCCTGTCCGATGTCTCCCTTCACCCACTATTCTGTTGTGCATCCCCCAGGGAGGAGGTTGCGTGTAGATCCTTGTAATCGGTTCCCCCTTTCCAACCCACCCTCCTCTACACTCCCATCGCCACTCACACCACTGGTCCTGAAGGGATCCTCCGCCCTGGATTCCCTGTGTTTCCAGTTCCTATCTTTACCAGTGTATAACCTTTGGTCTAGCCAGACTTGCAAGGGAGAATTCGGATCATGATAGAGGAGGAAGGGAGGGACGCATTTAGGAATTAGAGGAAAGTTGTATGTTTCATCATTGCTACATCGCACCCTGACTGGCCCTTCTCCTCCCTGAGACCCCTCTGCAAGGGGATCTCCAGTGTCTGATAAATGTGCTTTGGGTCTCTACTCTGCACTACCCACCTCATTCACTGTGGTAAGATTTTTTGTTCTGATGATGCCTGATACCTGATCCCTTCAACACCTCATGATCGCACCTATGAGGCAGAGTAGGTCTGTTCTGTAATCTGTACAGTGTCATATCACTACATCCTCTCCTTAGAAGCAGCTGGTGGCTTCATATCACTTATCTTTCCATTTGAATCAAGTGCTTAGCCATTGTGCCACCTGGAATCCAACTAAGAAAGCATATACAGGATTTATATTCCAAAAATTAAAGAATGATGCTGAAAGAAGTCAAAAAAGACCAAAGTAAATAGAGAGTGTTAGGGAGTTGGAAGACTTAACATAGGAAAGATAACGATTTTCCCAAAATTCATCTATTTAATACAGTTTCTGTCAAAATCCCAGCAAGGATTCTGTGTCTATGATGCTGTATGCTATCAAGTCTATTTCAACTCCTTGTACCCTCCTGTGACAGAGTAGAACTCTCATAGGGTTTTTCTAGGCTGTGAGCTCCATAAGAAGAGTTAACAAGATCTTTCTCTTCTAGAGCCCATAAATAGATTCAAATACCCAAATTTTTGATAAATTACCACATCAGCATTTCTATGTGAAGGCACATAGAATAAACCTGTGTGTGAGCAAATGAGCTGATACACTTATGAAAATACTCTAACTTATTCTCATATAAATCTGTAGGACTAATTATGTATAAGAATCATAGCCTCATTTGTCCAGAGACCAAAAGAATTAGATGGTACCTAACTACCATTTTTGACTATTCTGACCGGGGACGCAGGAGATAGCCCTAGATAGGATGGCAGGGAGTTGTGGAACAAAACTCTGGTTTTTATTTTTTAAAGGGTTAGACTTAATGGACTGACTGAGATTAGAGGAACTCCCATCTCACAATGCTTCATAATGAGACCAGCACCTTAAGGTACCCTTTAAACTTTGAACTGAAATCACCTTCCAGTTACATAGTAGCTTGGCTCAAAAAATACAGTACCATCTATATGAGATAGCTGAAACACCAAGAGGGAGAGAAGTTGCTGTGTCAATATCTGTCCTCTAGCAGAAATGAGGTCAGTGGGGGAAAGGTATGCTGGGTTAATGGAAGGAGAATAACCAGAGAAGGTTGTTAATCAGAATTGATACTCCTAGTTGTGGCTTTGGTCTTATGGTAACCATCAGATGAAGATAGTGTTTTTAACTGTGAGCCCTGTAAAACTGGCATGATGGGGAATGTCATCTCTAACTTCACAAGGGGAGAGAGAGCATCAGCAGTAGCCCAAAGCTACTTCCTATGAAGCAGGTCAGACATACTTTCTCTAACTTTTTTTTAAACCAATGCTCATCCTTCCCACAGCACTGCCCACTTCTCCACTGGCTTCAGTCATTCTTTACAGTGGCCACAAAGAACTTCTAGGCAAGTTCACAATTGTGGATTTATTAGAGAAGTACCAGCTTATACTGTATATACTCGAGTATAAGCTGACCCGAATGTCAGCTGAGGCACCTAATTACCACAAAAGCTGCTTTTAAAAGGTGCTAGAAAGGGGGAACCTATTACAAGGATCTGCATATAACATCCTCTCTGGGGGAAGGACAACAGAAAAGTAGGAGAAGGGAGATGTTGGACAGTGTAAGTAAGGTATGACAAAATAATTTATAAATTCTCAGGTTCGTGTTGGAGAAGGGAGCAGGGAGGAAGGGGGGAAATGAGAAGCTGATGCCAAGGACTCAAGTAGAAAGAAAATGTTTTGAGAATGATGGCCACAAATGTACACATATGCTTGACATCATGGATGTATGTATGGATTGTGATAAGCATTGTACGAACCCCCAATAAAAATTTTTTTAATGATGAAAAGCTCAGCTTATACAAGAGTATATATGGTAATTCAGTATCAGGAGTGGCTCAGAATACAGTTCTTCAGTTGGACTGCCTCTCGGTGGGTGCCTACAGCTAGACCTCTCTGTCATTCTTGGCTTCTCAGCATCTCCTTTCCTCGAACCTCTGGTGTTGGCCCAGCCTCTGACTCTGGTGAGTGTTACAAAGTTCTTTTGCTCTCCTGACAAGTACGTGGAGGGGCCCTGCTCTGCGAGGAAGCTACCTGCCCAAAGCTGTTCTGCTCTCTTGTTCTGTGGGTCAGCACAGCTACTTTGGTCATCTTTGATCAGAGCAATCTCATCCCAGTCACTTCTCCACAGACGTTGCCACTTCTCCACAGCAACTTCTCTCCATCGCGGTGTTTCAGCCTTCCTTGTCTCCGAGGTTTAGGAGATTCCCCAGACAGGCCCCCAGTCTAAAGATGGGTTCTTTTGCTTCCCATTTTTCTTTGTTGTCTCTTGGTTTTGGTTTTGATGGCAGTGAAGTTCCCCTGTCTGCTTATGGGTTGGCTCATTTTAAACCTAGCTATATGGCAAAACTTCTTTGTATGTTACCTTGATCTGTGTACCTTATTTGCACGATCCCGCATGGGGTCCATGCACCTTATTTGCATTCTTTGCAAATTATTCGGTTACCTTGTTGGGACACAAGTACCTCATTTGCATAGACCACTCAGTCATTTGAAGGGAGCTACAAATAAAAGTTATCCATTACAACAAATTCTTTTGTTTTTTATAAAGCATTTTATTGGGCCTCATGCAACTCTTATCACAATCCATACATACATCAATTGAGTAAAGTACCCGTATACATTCTTTGCCCTCATCATTTTCAAAATTTGCCTTCCACTTGGGTTCCTAGAATCAGCTCATTTTCCTTTTTTCCCCTCCTCCTCCCTTCCTGCTAAAACAAATTATTGATTGATTACTACAAGATAGCAGAAAATATTTGTATTAATTTTTTCTTTCAATTTTTTTGTGACTGGCCCTTTTCTCACAAAACTTAATAGAGTGGTTATAATATTTTCTCACTGCAGCAGTGTTGTAAATAGATTCTTAGAGTAACCTGTAAAGGCCAACTTTACCCATAATTTAGCTGAACATTAAACTATTTTAACTATCTCATAAGTCGAACAGATTTGAGATCTGGGAGCAAAACGTGTAGTGAGAATGCTCTAATGCTGCCTCTTTCTTCCCACTGGAGCCTGAGATGCCCAGGCCAAGAGAGAAAAGACTGAGGGAGACAGAGTTGTGTTTGCTGTCCCTTACCATCTGCTAAATTGATAGTAGCTTCTAGACTCAAATCTATCTCTAGGAGCAAGTGAGTGGGTAGGGTAGTACCACTTCTCTTTGTACGCTTAAAGAAAAAAGATTTCCCTTCTTTTGAAAGTAACCTAATAAGATTAAGGCAGCCACATTACCAAGGTTCAAACCTTAAACAGGTGCTCACAAGCCTAATGGTTAACTTGCAGTGCCACTAGGTCTCCTTGCAGGAAGTCTCAATGGTGTGCCAGTTTTCCGGCCCTACTACTTCTTTGTCAAGGTTGTTTTAGCATTCTAAGTCATGTACCAAGATCATTATGTACAACTATGTAATGATTGCAGGGACATATTTAAACACATTTGAAAGAAATTTTAAATCTTTTGAGTAATGTTTTTATCTAGAATGCTTATAAATAAGATGTATTTTACTCTGAGAATTTTTGAAGTACATTATTATTATTATTACAGATAATTATCTATGCTTAGTTTCATGTGATTGGGTTTTATGTAGAGCAAAAGTGACACTTTATAAAATTTGTTTGAGATGAACTTGTTTGTCACGTTCACAGATACAGTGATTAGGATTAGGAGGGGCATTATAACAGTGTATATGATGTTTCCTGCCCCTTTTCTGTCTCCTCTCATTTGACCAGTTGAGCATTGATTACCACTCTGAATTAAACTTGCAATGTGTTAAGCCATTTGGGGGCATGCCTAATAAAATTAACTATTAGTTGTGGTTCTAAAGACAGCTTGAATCCAGCTCTCGTTGTCTATTATCACTTTATTTTTCTATTTCATAATCTCTAAAAACCCCATCTAAACTTTATAGGCACTTAGAACTGTTAAACAAACTGCACAGTTGAAATGATAGCATAAAGATCACTTCCATTTACAGTGCTTGCGATAAGAGAAAAATCTTACAGTGATAGAAAATTGTAATTGCTCTGGTAACACCCAATGTGCTTAAAGTTTTTGTTTTCTGAACATCAGAAATGCATTGCAAAATAAAGTCAAAAGATGTCAGAGAGAATTTAAACATGACTTTTTCATATTAATTAAACATTACATTTTTGTTTTTAGAACCTTAGGTAGTCAGTTCTATCACGCATGCTCATAAAGGCTGCATATTAACATTTACAGTTAGAGATCTGTTGGCTAACGTTGAGCATATACTTTCAATAAAACCCACTAAGCACACAGCCCGCTTGTTTGATGTTTTAGGTGCTGTGTTGTCGGTTCCAAATCATAGCAGCCCTGAGTACAGCAGAACGAAGCACAGCCCGCTCTGCACCATCCTTGCCTTTGTTAGGCTCATGCCACTGTGGCAGTCACTGTACCTGGCCATCTTCTTCACTGCTGTATGGTGTCCTTTTCCAGGCACTGGTCTCCTGAGAACGTGTCCAAAGTTACGTGCAAGGAAGTCTCACCTGCTCATGGCTAGGGGTCATTCGAGTGTATTTCCTCCGGGATAAATTTGTTCTTGTGGCAGTCCATGGTTCTTTCAGTGCTCTTTGCCAGCAAATAATTCAAATGCATCAACTCTCTTCAGGTCTTCCTTATTAACTTAAAATACCACCATGTCTTGGGTCAGACACACCTTAGTCTTCAAAGTAACAAACATCCCTGCTTTTCAACCCTTTAGAGAGGTCTTGCGCACATTTGCCCAATGCCATCAATGTGTCTAATCTCTTAACTGATGTGGATGTTGATTGTGGATCTAAGTAAAATGAAATCCTTGACAACTTTTCTCTGCTTCTCACGATACTGCTTATCGGGCCACTTGTGAGGATTTTGTTTTTCTTTGTCTTGAGACATAACCCACATTCTAATCTTCATCAGTAAGCACTTCAGGTCTGCTTCACTTTTCCAGCAAGCACAGCCATGTCAGGTCATGCCTATAAGCAGTTAAATACAGATTTTATTATTTTTTTTTTTTTTAGATTTTCTGGGTTTTTGTTGTTGGCTTTTAAAAAAATTTTCTGTTTTAAATCAGCCTATAGAATAGTATTAGAGTAGATGTTCAAAGTTGAACTTTGGGAAGTAAGCTGTTAAGATAAAGGCTTCTCCTTTGTCTAAGTTTTATTTCTGAGCTTTAGCTTTAGTAGATTTTTGCATTTAAAAAAATGTGTGGCCTGTTCATATATTTTTAAAATAAATAAATAACAAATCCTTTTGGCCTTATACTCAAACTCATATATTTAAATTTTTCAAGGACTGTCTAGCTTAAGGAACCTGCCTGTCAGCCCCCAGATTTATCCTTTGTAGGATAGAACTGGTCAGCAGTTTTCTGCTAAGTCATCAGTTCCTTACACCTCAGAAAGTAATTCCAGGTACTTTTTTGGTGGCTAGGTTGACCACCGTGTCCACGTTTCCATACACAACTCCCAGCCCTGTCCATAATCTGCTCATTCTTTTCTGCTACTGATCAGGATGCCTCGTTTCATGAGACAGCTCGCTTCCAGAGGGAGCAACCTGTGACTGTGAAGACTGCCCCTGATGCTCCCCAGTTTGTATTTCAAAAGTATTTTTTTTTAATCTGTGGAATTTGGAAGAGCCCGAAGTTTGTTTCATATATCACTAGAAGTTAAATTGTAAAAAGGGTAAAATTTTAATTTAAGCACATGCAAAATATTTCCTCCGTTTGTTTTCTATAGTATTTAGTATTTGATCCATCTTTGTTTATCTTTTTCAAATACACCCGAGACTCTTAAAACTTGGCATTATATTTAAAATGACAGAGAGTTATGAACATAGAATCCCTACCTTATTTTCAAAGATGATGCTCTTGGCTTTTTGTAGCTCTGGTATTGACTCTCAGGCTAGCGTTGTACTTGTAAATCAGAAATCAAAGACATGTAGTTGGGTCACTGGTCTTGAATATTGGAGCCGATGAGCCAGCTCTGGGAAGAGGAGGAAGCCTCATGC
This sequence comes from Tenrec ecaudatus, assembly GCF_050624435.1. Classification (NCBI taxonomy): domain Eukaryota; kingdom Metazoa; phylum Chordata; class Mammalia; order Afrosoricida; family Tenrecidae; genus Tenrec; species Tenrec ecaudatus. The sequence continues at coordinate 60,972,235 of NC_134542.1, read as the reverse complement.
GGTACAAGTCAATGTGTATATGAGCTTTCAGGGATGCGTGTCCCATCCAAAGAGTGTTCAATAGTGCAACATAAAAGTAGCTCTTCTTTTTCTCAAACAGATTGTACAAATGTCAAGGCAGCTACTAGAGAGTGTTGTAGACACGTGTAACATTGTGTAATCTGCTGCTCTCTGCATGTCTAACGTGCACCTTAGGGACTGTACATAAGGCTGTTTGTTGGTGGTGAGTGGCATCGGCTTTACAATAAATATCTTCAACTTCGAAGTAAGAGTCCTCTCTGAGATTGGGGCCTTTTGATGTTGGTCATCATTGTTTTACTTTAATGTCTCTTTTAAAATTAGTTCCTCTGACACAGTCACAGAAAGTTCCATTAAATCTTAAGAAGATCACTCCTAATCATTATTATGTTGGTTATAAAGGCTCATTTAGATTTTGTGCTTAGACAGTTGTTTTCTGTTTACACAGCCTAAAGATGCCTAGTCCCTTTAATTGCATAAACCACGATTTCTGACCCCAGTTCAAACTGTTAGCAGCTGTCGAAGCAGCTCACAGACCTCTGCCACCAAGGGGTTAAACTCTTTTATCAAATATGTTTATGAGGGGCCATAGCTATGCCAGCTGTACTCTACTAGCTTTCTTTCTTTTTAACTTTCTAGTTCACTAATCAAATGTATGTTTGATTGATTATTGTAAAAGTATAAACCATAGAAAATTTGACAAGATAGATGTGTAAATTATCCTTCTGACAGAACTAATGATGCACTCCAAGCACCTTCTGTTTTCCAGCGCTTGGTGAGTGACTTCATTAACTATGCAATGGCTGCTGGGTGGCTTCTCAGATGATGGTTCAGTTCCTTGTGGAATTGCATTATTACTAGAGGTGTAAAACCAGGCCGACGAGCTAGCTGGTGGGCATCCTGCTGAGGTTCTAATGTGCTCCATCTTGTTGGAGCAGTTGTTTGCAGTCTTTTCGGGACAATTACTTCTATAACCACAGGACACATTCATGAAGCTGTATTACAGATAAGCGTGGAGATGGCATTGACTGCTCCTCACCCCTCTCTCCAGCAGCCCAGTGTGGACAGCTTAGAGCCGTGCCATTTCTATACCCACAGAACAACTGGGTCTGGATTTATTTTTAATCTCTTAGGGCAAACCCGGAAGGAGACGATTTGCAACTTTTTCTTTAGTTTATAAAAAATATAAACTATTAAGATTGAAGATTGTAGAACATATCAATTCCTTTTTGCTAATGAGAAAAACTGAGACCAAAGCATTGTGGGTTTTTTGGACATAGTAGAAGAACATCTTTGAAGTGGTACATGAATAAGAATGTGTCCTGCGTGTCTGCTGGTTTTAGAGTTCTCTTAAACAGAATTTCTCTTTTTTGCCTTCGCGGCCACCCCTACACTGCAACTTAATACCAGCCATGCTTTTTTTACTTCCCGAACCCAACCAGAGATGCTTTGGACTCTCAGGGGATCCTGCTGTTTGTTATTTTGATGACAGTGTGACCGTTCCCTGCAGAACTGCACACGGAAGATAGTCTGAGTTGAGTTTGAAGTGGAGTTTAAGGGTTCCAAAAGGCAGCTGCTCCAGTGTATCACACGGCCTGATAACTGGGAATGCATTGTAGAATGACAGGTTGAAAACGTTAATGAAAGGGTTCCCATTCTGGTTGGCCAATTAAATTACTTTTGATGACTTTGAATCATTAATGAGTATTTGTGGGAAATGACCATTTGGATTCCTTTATTACAAAAATGCATTTGTTGGGTAATAACCACAAATAATCCTCACCATAAATTAAAAGGTTTTTTTCTATTTCACCATCCATACACCAGCATATTGCTTTAATTTTTAATGCCAAAGAAAGTACCTATATTTTGTGACATGTCTACTTAGAGAAGGTTGTTTTTCATTGGTGCCTTTGGGAATATCACGTATGCTGCTGGCAGTAGTGTCACTAAGCTACAGCAGAGGAAATGACTACGAGTTAGGGGAAGGAGGGAAAGATACCACTCAGTGTGTAAAAGCAGAAGATAAGTTTGAGTTGGGTTGGGTGTTTATTTAGTGGCTTTAAAGAATCATCTCTATATGAGCCCCCAATAAAATGATTTTTTTTTAAATCGTTTCTAGTTCTAAAAAAAACAATAGGAAAAAAGTAGCCACTGTGTGGGAATATATTTGCTTAAAAATAGTTAACCAAAAAGGGGGAATTGGAAATGGGAAGTTTCACGAAGTTGTTTTTGTTGTTGGGTTTTTTTTTAATGTTTATTAAGGGACAGCTTTTCTTCTATTTTAAGCTTTTGTACACATATGTCCTGTTGTTTTTGCTCTATTGTACAGTTTCATCTGGCTCTGATGCTTTTCTTCAGTTGCTTCGTTTTCTCTGAAACCTTGACCTGTTTTTGGTAGTTAAGAGGGTGTGTGTTCTTGTGAAATTCATGTTTTTCTCATTTTGTTGTTTGTAAAATGGGCCATACTCTTAGGCCATGCTGCCTCCATCTCCATTTCGTAGTTTACAGAGAAAGGAGACTGTGTGGAGCACAGGCATCCCCTGGGAAGGCATTGGGCTTAATGAGCTTGATAGTCTGGTGGGCTCAATAAATCAAAGAAAGCAAAACATTTCTCATTTTTGAATAAAAGCATTTATCACACAGTGTTTGTTCATTCATGGTCACAAGATTGATTGGTCCCAGCATCACAGTGTAGTGTATACTGAAGCATTGTTGATTCTGTTTTTCCAGTGGGCAAGTTGCGGAAGCAGTGGCTTAAGGAAAGCATCTCTGATGTCGGCCTTGGGATGCTGAAGTCTGTCAAGGAATACGTGGACCCCAACAACATCTTCGGAAATGGAAACCTTTTATAAATTCAGTGTAGAACATCACTTTTTCCCCCAATTTCTCAACTATGGTTATACCAGTAATCAAATATGTCATGGACTGTATTTCAACTCAATTTGTTTGTTGGTTTTGAAATGAGTTTGTTTTCAAGTCTTGTTTTTTTTTTCCGTTCCTTAGTTTGTTTTGTTTCTATGTCTGTGGATTGACAGAGGGTATTTCAAAATCTCTCGCATTGTAGGTGCATCAGTTTACAGCCAAACGGTCATCAATTTAAGTTTTATTCAGGCAACACAAAACTGCTTATTGTTACATCCAAGGAGGATGCTGCCAGCTGTGTTGTATTGAAGCGTCCTCCTCGAGGGAGGGGAAGAAAGGCAGATATCGGTGTTATCTCTTTTCCAAAGGTTGTTTGTGGGAAGGCTCCTACTGAGGAGCGGTGTCTGCATGTGCTGCTCAGGAGCACACTCCAGTGTGAGTAGTAGGCGGTTCAGGAGAGAGCATATCCGACCAGGAAAGGTGATAGGCAGCTTGTTCTTTGGGATGCCTTCAGTTTTGTCAGGTGCTTCACCTGCATTTTCCTTGCAATTAGTATATGTAGAGAAAGACCTTAAATCATCACTATACAAACTGTACTGTTATGGGATGCATTTTTAGCCTCTGTGTTTTTGTATCTGCTGCAGCGTGAGCTGCCCTTGTAACCCTGACATAACCTACTGCTACATCGTGGTTCGTTCGTTACGTTTCGTAAGGAGAGCTGACTCAGTAGGTGAAGACAGGTTTACCACAAAACTCAACGTCTCTCTTCACTGTCGATTCCTAATGTTTCTTGTTTCACTGTCTTATGCTGAGCTGCAGAAGCAGCAGCTACAACAGGAGCAGAAGGAGGAAGACATCTTGCCCGAATATCTCCAGTAGGAGGGATTGTTGGACTAAGGAAACAGTCAACATTGAGCTATTATTGAATCTGAAAGCCCTAACAGTTCCAATGATAAAAAGAATTTTTTTCAAATTAATCCAAACAGCATGATAAATTTTCATCTGAAAGTAAAGTTTCCATTTAATTTTTAATAATGGCTTAATGCCTGTTTTGAATTACTGGTTTAACCTAAATTTTTAGAAGAAAGTAATATAATGCATACATACCATAATCAAAAGTTTGAAATATCATATTTCTTAAATAATGAGAACATTAATCACCTTTAGCCAAGCATTTTTACATTGAAACCTGGATATTAAAATGAGTGAAATGATTACTTTGAATTACTGCCTGTCAAGGTTCATGATCACATTTTGAGATGGATTCTTTTCTTAATGCAATACTTAACTTTTTATAATTTTTTAAAATTGATATTTGATCAGTTCGTGTAAGCCAATCTGCGGACAGTCCTTTACAAGGACATCTGTCTGTGCAGCAGAGCCCCACAGCATGGGGCAGTTTGATATCTTTTATATCTGAAGTAGCCTTAACCAGACAAGCGGACATTTAAAATCGACAAAATGGCATTTTTAAGACTTCAAAATGATAAATCATTTTTAACTATTAAATTTGGCTTCAAACTAATAAACCTAAATCGCTAAGCAAATCAAAATTAAATATTAGTTTAACAACAAAACTGAAATATGTATCTATTAGAAGCTCCCTTCATTGGTGATTTATTTTTGATTGTACAACTTCCAGCAGACCTTTGCTTAAAGTCCTTGATTTTTGAAATAGTTGGATACTTGAGGAGGAAATTTTCTCTAAAATGAAAATTCTCAGCTTTATAAAAATTCATCAAAATAATTTCTCTAGTTATTGAAATGTAAAGTGTAATAAGGTACTAATAGCTCACTGGAAGTGTATACATGTTCCTGAGTTTTAAAAAAAGTTTTAAAATAAAACTTACAGATTCATCAGCAGATCCATTCCTTGCATGTGCTTGTTATTAACACACTTTCTGAGGGAATTCAGGTTTCAATAACTTCGGAAGTCTTTGCTTGGTGTTAGTAAACAAAAGCCAAAACAAGCCCACTGCCGTCAGGGTGACTGCAACTGATAGCACTGTAGAGAGAGAGAACTGCCAGTGCTGTGAATTCTGTGAGCTGACTGCCACACCTCTGTCCCCACTGCTGCCGAGCACTTGAGCCACCAAGCCACCAAGATTCCTTGACTTGGTATTAGACAACTATGTACCAGTACAACCAGAATGCTCCTGAGAGGCAACACAGACTTGCTTACCTTGGGCATCTTGCCAGGAATGGCCTGACCTGGAAAGGGACGTTGTGATTGGTAAAGTAGAGCATCGGTGAAAAGACGGCGACCCTCTGTGAGACAAACTGACGCAGTGGCTCCAAGAATGTGCTCATCGCTGCAGTGCTGGTGGGACGGTGCCAGGCCGGCCGGTGCTCTGCTCTGTGGAGTCGGACGGAACCCACTCACCGGTCCCGGCAACAGCGGCCGCCGACATCGTTGTCTGCGCTCGTCGAGAGGGCGCCGGGGCAAGGAGCGGTTTACTTTGGCTTTTCCTTCGCCGTGTATGCAGGGTTCCAGCTTTAATTTTACAATGGCAACCATGCGATAGTATGTGCGAGGATCCTTTTGAAGCACGTGAACATTCATCAATACTGTTTCACTCTGATTTAGTAAATTAGAAAGTCAGTTCCCCAGTTTCCTGGGGTGCTTCTGAGAGTTGCCTCTAAATTTACAGAAGACTTGAGTTCATAAGTACTCTGAGAGCACTTCAAATGTTGCCTTTTAACTCTGAAATGTCTGGGGAAAATGGCTTCATAAAGCTGAGACCTTTGTTTATGTAAAGCTTCTTCACTCATTTTTAATAAGCTTGTATTAAATATCAAAAGCCCATTTTAGTACTGCATCACATATGTTTGTCTTTAATCAATTTTAGTTACATTTTCCTCAGTTTTGATGATGTCACATTTGGGTTGACGTTTCAGTGGGAGTGAAACTTGCTGATAGTGAGAAATAGCCTGAGTACTGCTAAATACTCCAATAGGCTTTATTGACCCCTAGAGAAATCGATGCCTTAATGTTTAGTGCAGTTGACAGTGCATAAGTGAATTCCATCTTATGCTAAGTAACTTGAGCTTTTTTAGTAAGGACTAAGCGAGCCACACATTTGTGTCAAGCTTTTTGCCACAAAGGATGAAATTATTTCCTATTCTGAGGACTTGGGTGTTGTCCTAAAATTACTTTCTTACTGTATCACTGTTACTTAAAAGTTATATGAAGTTGGTAGCCTTTTAATATGCATACATGGTCGGTGTGTTTGGGAAACAAACTCAAAATAAGACTCCATTTTCATCAGCATATGTGTGTATATGGGACACAGATGGTTGCAAGGAAATCTCTTCAGAATATTAGGAATTGCTAAGTCTTCGTTTGCATTTTCAAAATGCCTTTCTGCATGTTGGCCTCAATGATTTGCCATTATCATGTTGTTTCCTAACCACAATTGATCAAAGAAGTTCAGTTGTCCCAATCAGAAGTGTGTTATAATGACGTATTCAAAGGGAAACTCACTTTTGTTGCGCTACTGTTCCATACAAATGTAGAGCACGGTATTTACTGTTGGGTGATGGACAGAATGCACATGATGCTGGTGTTTGAGGTGGCCAAAATGTAACATTGTGGAAAGTATGTATCAATTACCAAAAAAAAAAAAAATAAGGAATTAAGGACCACTATAATAGTTTTTTATTCACAAAATCTTGAGTAATCTAGATTTAAAGCAGAGCTTAATTCATGCAGAGGGAAAGGATGAAGATAAACAGTTTGGGATTAAGAATTGAGAATCCAGGGTATTTGATCTTTGGCTTTTTGAGTTTTGGAAGCTTAACCTTGCCAGAGATATCACCTTTCCAATAAGCCACATGCCAATAAGTTCCTTGAATTCATCTTAATTTCACTTTCCCGGAAAATGAACACCTTGGAGATGTTGAATCTATAAAGTACAAAAAGTTTTCTCAAACTGTTGAAGTACAGTATCTGATATGAAGGATGTAAGTTACTCATCTTTCTGCCCCCAAGCCAAATGTATGTCTTTAGTGTGTAATTTAACTGTAAAAATTGCTTGTAATGTCAAAAGATTTAAAAAAACTTATATTGTTAATAAAAAGGACCTGCGTCTGTTTTTTTTTCTTCAAAGAGAGTATGAAACTATTGATTCTTCTCTTTATGTATGAGTTTTTATTTTAACATTTCACCTTCATCTATGTTTCCACCACTTTAAAAACAGAAAATTCTTTATACTTTCATGGATGTAACATTGTCGCTATGTACAATCTGAAGATCACAGACCCCCTTTTGATTTCTAGTTGAGCATATTGTTAGCCAGAAGCCAATGCTATATTCTTAGGAGAGGTGTAGTCTCCTGTGAACTTGAAGCATTCCTCCAAGGACGGGCCCTCTTGTGCTATCCTAACCCCCACGGTCATTTCTTCGACACAGGACCACTAGTGAATACTGCATATCAATAAGTACCGTTCAAACCAAAGAGAACGAACTACTTTTAGTTCTGCGAACACAAAAAGATTCATTTTTTATTTCCAGGGGGAGATTGTTACTTTCTTTTTCACAAGGAAGAATGCAGGACATACCTTTAAACACAAGTTTCAGAGACCAAAATTCCACATCAGAGATGGAAAACAAAATTTTGTATTTCTTAGCAAATGCATGCATGGTTTTAAGACATTTTACTGTTGATAGTGTTTTCCTTGTTAGGAAAGCCACATGAACACCTACAAAAATTTGTTTGATTCTTAAAATGTGCTTGTTCACATACCCAGAAGACACGAAATACTACTACTGGTATACAGCTTCGGGAATTATCTTTGGAGCAGCTTAGAATCTCCGCAAAAGCTCACAGTGCCTTGTTGGGGTTTGGTTGGTTTTGTTTTGTTTTCTTGAACTAGCCATTGTTTAAAATGAGCGGGAATGAATAGGTTTTTGAAGAAAGGTGGTTTGGAGGTACGAGGCAGTTGCTCTCCAAGACCATGCCAAGCAGTAAGTAGTTGTATGAGCTCACTGTGTGGTGGACCTGCACTCACATCTAGCGACTCAGTGGGGTTTCTCTGTACTTTTCTTTCCCCCTTTCATCCCTACTGTTCCGACCTGGCCACCCTCACGGCTCAGCGGATGTGGATGTGAGAGTCACCACCTGCTGCTGCTCAGTGGGTTCTGTCCGTTGTGTGTCAGCCCTTTGTTGTGTGACGGTGCCTTCTGAGTAATCTCTTCCTGGACAATAATAAATCATGTGAGACATGAGTGTAGGTTAATTTCCTTAATTTTTGTCTTTTCTGCTAAGCCTGTGAAATACTTTGATACCACTTGACTGGATACTACCTTATCGTGAGTCTTCCTTGAAGGCGTGCATATTCCTGCCAGTGCTGTAGTCGTCTTTGGGGAGCAACCTGTGGGGAAGCACTTGTATCTAAGCCATTTCACTGCTGCCACAAGTGCATACAAACAACTCTGTTTACATCTGTAGTCCGAAGGTAAATCTGTAGCGGGAAGGAAAGGTGCTGAGACTCCAGCGGGACTTCCCTCAGTTCAGACAGCCATACTGCTTTCCACAGGGCTCAACGCATCGTCTACTGTGCTCTGTATGTTGCGAATTCTTCTTTTACTGGTTTTCATAGACTGTATGAACAAATGCCCATGTGTGAGCTTTAAACTGTGCTGGGCGTGGGGGTTAATAAAACGATACCACAATCACTCATTGTTAGGAAAAAGCATTATTTCCTGTGAACCCATTGTTGACAGCATCATGCTGTGCCAGGTCAGGGGTGGGGGTGACGATGAATTCGCTTTTCTAGCAGTGGAGGACATGTGCACAGGTGTTGATTCTTGTCTCCACCTGGGATTCCCATGTTGGAAGGAAGACTGTCAAGTGACCCCCATCAACATGATGGCATGTTGTCATTAGCCACTCAATTTTAACTCCTACATGGGTCATACAAGCTCAGACAGAACGAACCTTAGAAATTGTTACGCATTGCACATGGGCCAGAAGTCCGCTAGGAATGATACACCCCACACTGACATGGGTGTTAGGTTCACCGGAGATAGAACTGAACCCTGACACACACTGCTGGCGAAGTGGAAACCATAGCAAAGAGTAAGCTTTTCTCCAAAAGGAAAATCTTACTCCTCAAATTCCCCATGTCCATTTTCAGGCAATGGCATGCCACGGTCGGGTCAGATGCTGTGTGGACACCACACTGCCTGGGAGCAGGGGGCCTGTACTGCTTGCGTCTTCTGCTAATCCAGGGGCCTCCCTGGGCTTTGCTTCCATGCTGGAAAGACTGCTATTCTGTGAGCCTCAGCTGCTGGGCCCTTCAAGGTCTCTGCTGCTGGCTCCTACCACTGCTACCCAGGCTCATGTTCTCTCTTTGAGCACCACACTACCAAAGCCTGGGCTGCCCAAAGGTCTCTGGCTCCCACCACCCTGCCCGGGGAGAGGGGGGGATATGGCACAGGGCACACTCGGGCTTCTGTCCTGCACGGGCCTGTCGCGCAGCTCAAGCATCAGGCAAACCTGCGTGGAGGCATTTGTCAGCTGCTCCCGGCCTGAGGGCACCCAACTACCTTGCCCTTCCCAGCTGCCTCTATGGGAGCCCTCCATCTCTGACCAGTGCTAACAGCTCTCTTCCCAGTCTAGAAGGTTCCTAGGGCAGAGACCCCTGTCCAAGAGACACACTCCACTCCACGCCACGCCCTTCTTCCAGATGATATATAACTCCCAAATGGCAAACCCAACCAATTCCTTAGTGGACTGCAAAGGGGCTTTAACACTATTGGGAGAATTTTGAAGTAATTATTTGCATAAGGAGTCCTGGCATCACAGTGGACTGACTTCTAACTAAAAGGTCGGCAGTTCTAAACTACCAGCCCCTCAGAGGGAAGACAGGGCTCTCCATTCCCGTGAAGGCTTACAGCCCCAGAAACCCACAGGGGCAGTTCTCTGTCCCATGGGATCACTGTGAGTCAGAATCAGTTCTGTGGTCATTTTGTGGTTATTGTTAATTATTTGCACAGTAAATTGACCAATAACAAGACTGTGGCCCACCCAGTCAGTTTGTAGGAGTTAGAGGTCCATGGCTGTAAATGCCATTATAAGTATTCATTATACCACAGAAATCATCTTATTTCTACCCTGTGTAAAAAAACCAAAACCCACTGCCAAGCCCAAGGGGCACAAACACCCAGTCTCCTGAACAACTGCTCTTTCTAAATGGGACTGTATTGTCTTTTCAGGAAACCATGTCTGCTCACCTGAAATGGGCACTGTTTAGCCACTATACCATTAGGGCTCCTACCTCAGCTATTGTCCAATCAGCTTTTACTCAAGTCAGTTTCTACATCATGCTTGATCCTAACTTCTTTGGAGACACATTTCAGAGTAGTGCCAACGTGTCCTTTATTTAAAACAAAACAATATAAACAAAACCCACTCTCATCTAGTTGACGGTGATTCGCTGCCCTGGACTCTGACTGCTCTTGAGATTGTAGGACAGAGTAGAGGTGCCTCTGTGGGCTCCTGAAGGTCTAAATCTATTTTCTTTAACTTTTATTTATTTAGTGGTTGAGAATACATACAGCAGTACATACACCAATTGAACAATACCCATATGGACCATTTAATGGTATTGATTACTTTGAGGCTGTGAATCTTTACAGGAGCAGAAAACCTCTTTCTCCGGCAGACCTAGCTGGTGTGTTTGAACAGCCAACTTTGTGGTTAGCAGTTCAATGCCTGAACCACAGAGCCACCCCTAGGTGGCACTCCTAGTGATGGCACCACTACATTTATGGTAGACATTGCAGTGTTGATTCAAACTGAACTTGAATTTTACCAAAACTTTTCCTTTTTTCCATATGTAACATTTTGACATCTCCCTGGAGGCTGAAATGTTTAATTCAGCTGATGCCACATTCAGAGAGGGACTGTCACCAGGACCTCAAGTCCAGGGTCATTCCTGGTACTGGTCAAAGGAGTCTGTGCTTGGTGGCTCTGCTCGGAAAGGTCAAGCTCGTGTTCGCACAGGAGAATGTGGCTGTAACTAGTCAAAAAACATGCCCATATTCTGCTCATGTGTGTTTAGACCCCAGATGATGAAATACTGAACTTCATATTTGGTCCAATTAAAATAGACTACACCACTACTATCAAGAAATCATAAGAGTAAAAGGAATAAAGGTAAACCTTATTAAGGAAAGTACTTAAGGTAGAAAGACCCCTCAGGACCAATAATGAGAGCAGCGATAACAGGAGGGGAAGGAGAAGGTGTGGCAAGAAAGGGGGAACCGATCACAATGATCTACACATAGCCCCCCTCCCAGGGGGACAAACAACAGAAAAGTGGGTGAAGGGAGACATCAGGCAGTATAATACATGAAAAAAAATTACAAGTTATCAAGGGTTCATGAGGGAGGGAAGGGAGGGGAGGGGGGAAATGAGCTCATACCAAAGGCTCAAGTAGAAAGCAAATGTTTTTTTAAATGATGGCAATAAATATACAAATGTGCTTGACACAATGGACATAAGTATGGATTGTGATAAGAGCTGTATGAGCCTCCAATAACGTGTTTTAAATAATTAAAACAAGAAATATAGAACGATTAGGAACAAAGGGGTCATCTCCATCAAATGCCTGTGCTAAAGTTGCTGGCCATAGCAAGGAGGGCAGGCACACATTACACACCTATGGGGACCATCCAGGGTGGAGCATGCTCAGTCCCAGGTCACCTAGACCCAGGTGGAGAACAACCTGGGCACACCCATGTGGACCTAAACTCAGCCAATGAGATCAGCCAATACCCTCAGCCATGCCCATCCCCTACACAAAGGGTCGACCTTGCTCTTTGAGGTTGCTCTCTTGCAGGTCGGGAGTGTGGGAACTCTCCTTTGTTCATGTGCCTCTCAAGATTTACTCTCTCCTCTCCTCCCATCCCCTCTCCTCTCCTCTCCCCTGCCCTCTCCTCTCCCCTCAGTGGACTCCTCTTAATTAAGGGCCATCCCCAGGGTCCCACGATGTGTGTTTTCTGAGACTAACACCTGAAACTTCCTTTTTCCTCATAAAAGTTATTTGGATTTATAAAAGTGCTTCTGCTGCATGAATTCTTACAGCAGAGACTTGCAAGAACTGAGGTAAACAATCCCAGAAACCAGACACTTACAGACGAGAGGGCAACTGACTGTTCCTGGGAAAATGGAATGGAAAGATACTGGCAAATTTCCACGAACTTTAGGAAATCTTTCCTATGTGCTAAGAGCATGAAGCAAAGCTTTTTGTCAGACTTTACAGGAATGGAAATTTTCCTTCTAATGGCAAGATATGGGATCGTTGTAAAGACACGAGGTGAGATCTAAATGCAAAATCAAAGGGCAGTAAGTGCTAGCTGCCGGGCCAGGTTGGTCCTGAGGCTGCTGTAGCCAGGCAGGCCACAGTCCTTCATTGGACGCGGACACCTCCCTGGGGAGGGACAACCCCGACTCCTTTACCAGGAAATCTCAACTGCCCAGCGCCAAGGAGTTAAACACTGTTCTGAAAGCTTCTTATGTTCTGAAAAGCTAAATTACACATACATGTACTCCACAAATACCCGGCACCTGGGTAAATAAATTGGCTGAATGAAGACTGGGGAACCGAGGTGGGTGGAGGAGGAAATCTGGGAAACATTCGTTTTTGGGTGGCTAACAGGACTCACACACTGTTTCTTACAAAGAAAAAGTCGCTTGATTTAGTGGAAAGGGGAGGGAATGATCATCAGAAAGACAATGTGGCTATTGAAAATGAGACGACAGTTCATTTACTCTACAAATCTTAAGGAGTCCTGAACCCGGAACAGAACCACTGCTCAAAGAAACAGCAACACTTAGTACAAAGGTTGTTGACGGAGGAGCGTTCCCAGAGATGGGGCCACCACAGAGGTCAGTGAGCACTGCTTTCCCAGTACGGGAGCAAAGCCTCAATTGTCAATGGTAGCAGCTCAGATCCTCAAGTAGTTCCACTTCATATGAGCTACATTCTTCAATCAACCCGACAGATTTTAAGTTTGGAAGTCGGTCATGTAACAGATGAATACTTCATCTGAGTACCTTTGGGACAAAGTGGGTCTTCCCTGAAGGGGAAAGAAAAAAAAAAAAAATATATATATATATATATATATTCTTTAAAGAAAATAAAACAATATATATTGATATATATTCCTTATGACAGGTTTCTGAACTCTAAGTGGAAATAGCAGGCTGAACCTTAACAAATTGTGATTTTCTTAGGTAAAAATTTTTCAAAATCAGTTAATTTCCAAAGATTCAATGAGTTACTTTATTTTCCTAAACCAGGACAAGTGAAGATCAACAGGTTTCAGAAGAGGGGTGAGTGTGGGGAAACAAATGGCAAAACTCTTAGGATTCAGCAAATGAAAGACCTGAGCAGGCTCAGTCACTTCCCACTGAGGACACTTGGAAAGCACTGCAAGGGTTGGGGGAATGAAACTGGCACTGCGAGTCCACTAGGTAAAGTGTCAGGACCCACTCACTGGCTTTCCCACCTGTGTGTGTCCAAGAGAAGAGTTTGGTGGCAGATGGAAATAGTGTACAATTTTTCCTTATCCAAAGGCTACGAGGTGGAAGCACACCCCATATTAAGATCTGCTCAAATGGCAAAGACACAGGTAGGAGCTAACAAGTGAGTTCGAGAGCCATCTGCGCTACACATCACTGTTGCAGGTTAATGAAAGCTATTGCCAAAGCCAACCAGGCATAGCACATCTTGTTCACGGGTTCAAAATATTAATAGGGCAAAAGAAATCCATGGAAATGTCTTTGTCATTTGTTTATTGTCTCTATGCTATAGCACCATAATTCTGTGAGGACACATGTTTACCCACTGAATTTTACATGTTAAAAAAATCTAAATCCTAAGAGGAGGCGGGGGTGGGGGTGGGGGGGGGCTTGAGTATTGGAATATGCTGCCAGAATATTCTAAAATCTATGTGAAACATAAACATAACAAATTAGTAGGGTAAATGAGAATAGACCATGAATCCCTGAAGTGATTATTAAAACCCAGAAACCCTCTACTTTAATTAGAGTCCTACCTAGCTAGACCTGATAGCACAGAGTCCCTGAATGACGTAAGCCATACACAAAGGATCCTCAAGACACAGCAAAACACAAAGATAACAAAGGAGTGAGACACAGTCCTAACAAGTTACAACTTCCCCTCGACCAGCTTTTAACATATTTGTAAATCAGCTTTCTAAATTACTTATCAAAAGCATTATCTAATTCTTATAATTATAAACAGTACAAAGTTCACCATATAACAATTCTAACGATCCCAAAGATTAAAGTAAAATATAACTACATACTAGATATAGATAACAAAGCATATGATAAAAGCCATTATCAGCCATAATTACATATTCCACCCTGTAATCTCATAAATCAAAGCTCTTAGCTGTCTGGATTCATATGTGACTGTGTTCTTTCCAATATGCAGTCTTTCTTCTTCCAGCGGTTGTTCAATAACTGCAGGTATGTTCCTGCCATACAGTTCACATTGCTCTAGAAACTGGACGCATTCTTGAATAACACTGTCACGTAACATGATAGTGTGTTTTGACATGTTTTCTAGTAAGGACAGAAAGCATCTTTTGGCATAATACCACGTATCGGTTCCCAGCTTTTTGTGATAAGGTTCCAGGCTCTTGATCACTCGAGAAATGCCGAAGTCATAATTCCCTTTGGCACAGTACAGTGTCCCTATCACCAGGTTGACAATACACAGGTGGTAGATCTTCTTGTCGGGGTCTTCATAGGACAGCTGCTCTTCCTCCTTTTCGATCTTCCTCATCAGCTCCTCAGCCTCTTCATTTTGGCTTGTCATAATGTATGAAACGCAGAGGTTAGCTAATACAATAGCGCTGACATTCAGGATGTTATCATAATGCTTCTTGACAATGGGCTCATAAAACCCAATCGCCTCTTTGTACTTGTTCTCCTGCATGAACAGAACATGAGCCACGTTCAGCTTCCACACATCGTGGTCGTTACAGAACTCCACAGATTTGCGGAAGATCTTTTCCACCATTGTGTAGTTTTCCAGGTTCCAGTAGATTTTTGCCTGGGCCATCAACACAGGGATATACTTCTCCAGGGTTTCATCATACTCATTAACAGCCTTTTTGACAGCTTCGTCGTCTCTGTTGTGTCTGGCTTCCTGTACTTGAATAGTGAGTTTCCGGAGCTGCTCTGTCAGCATCGCAGCTAATCCATCAAGCTTAATGAAAGCCTCTTCAGGTGCGGTCTGGCAGGTGATCATGGCGTCCAAGAAGTCATAGAGATAGGGTGTGAGGAACCTGTAAGTCAAATGTGCGTTTTCTGCCAGGACATCTGCCGCCAGGTCGAAATATTCATATTTGCAGTAGAGGAGCAGCAGGTTGCCAAACGTCTCTGGGGGAAAGGGGTTCTGTTGGAGTAAGAACTGTAGCTTTTCGAATCCTTCTGTAGGTTTGGCGTCCATGTTCATGAGCGCTTGGTTGTGTAAAGTCACAGGATCTAACTCTTCCTCTGCCCTGGGTGGCATGTCAGTGAGGGCTTCCTGGGCCGCTTCATGGTTTTTCAGCTGGAATTCAATGGCTGCCTTGAGGTTGAAGGCTTCCACCAGAGCAGTCTGGTGAAGGACCAGGGTGTTGCCAACACTGCGAACATCGATGCCCTCCGTGGTCATGCCCACACCCAGCTCGGGATGCTGGCGGATGCCATGCTCAATAATGTCTGCGATGTGCTTCAGAGCTGAGGCATACTGCCTGCTGCTGTAATAGGCCAAAGCCAAGTTGTAGGAAAGGTCAGGCCGATACCCGGAGGCCTGCAGGGCCGCCGAGAACTTGGCGCACGCGGCTGCATACTGGCCCTCCTTGTAGAGCAGGCAGCCCAGGTTGACCTGCCCGTCGAGCTCACTCTCGCCCCCACCGTCGTCGCCTCCGTCCCCGCTCAGCAGCTGCTCCACCAGGCTGCGGGCCCCGGGCAGGTCGCCCTCACTGTACTTGATGGCGGCCTGCAGGCGGAGCACCCGGCCGTTGTAGGCGGGGTTGTCCAGGAGCAGGAAGGCCACCCGGGTGGCCTCTGGGTACAGGCAGGCCTTGTACAGGGCCTGGGCCTGGTACAGGCGGTACTGCTCCAGGTCCGGGTGCAGCTGGCTGAGCTGCTCGTAGCACTCGGCGGCCAGCGCGAACTCCTGCAGGCGGTAGTAGCAGTAGCCCAGCAGCGACAGGCCGGCGCGGCTCCTCGCGCTGCGCTGCACCTCCCCGCCCAGCAGCTGCACCGCCTCGGCGAAGCGCGAGTCGCGGACCAGACGGTACACGGTCGCCGTGAACTCCCCGTCGGGAATCTCCGAGCCGCTCAGTCCCGCCATAACTGACCAGAGTCTGGTGCATTCTCGTTGCCAAGACAACAGTCGAACCGGAACCGGAAGCCTGCGGAAACATTTGCTCCGGAAGTTACTTTGCCGCGGGAAGGCTCTGGCCGTGAGAAGATGCCCTGAGGTTGAGTCTCTTAGCTTGATTCGCTCTGCGGAGAACTCCAGACTGCAGAGGCTCCAGCCAGGGAATGGGAAAGGCAGCCTTTCCGGTCATTCGGGAACGGAAACTCCAATTCCCGGCATGCCTCTCTCCAAGCGCCACTTGCGGAAGTGGTTGCGCTGCCTGCTGGGGAATTTAGTTTCAGGCGAAGGCTCTCCAGCGGCTGGCAACGTGGTTTCCACAGGCCTTTCCTCGTTACTGCAGGTTAGGCTTGTTGGCAGCGTCTGTTACACCCCTTTCGATCGTTGCGTGCTTACAGCCAGAAATCCCATGCGTTGTTGAGCTTTGTACAGAGAATGTCTCACATTTTGTTTGTGTAAAGGAACTGGAATGGAAAAGGCCCAATGTCTCCTTGGAATACTCCCCAAAATGAGTAGCTTCAGTGTTCAGGTGTCTGGAAGTCAGTTTGTGGGTAGCCTTTTCCAGGGAAAAACTTTGGAAGACAAAAATGTGTCTTTCTCCATGCACTGTTTTTTTCCCCTCTCTTTCTTTTAAAACCCTTTGTGATCTGTATGAAAGGTTACAGAGCAAACTGCTTTCCACTCAGCAGCTCATACCATTTTACTTCTTCACATGTTTGCAATCCACAGTGTTAACTGCATTCTTCCCACCTCCACCGCAGTTTACTCTGCCTTTCTTGGTGTGCTAGCTGTTGAGTGGGCTGCGTGCCCGTGGACTGTGAACTGCAAGATCAGCAGTGTGAGCCCATCAGCTGCCCTGAGGGAGAAAGATGAGCATTTCCCCCCTTGCTAAGAAAACCCACAGGGGCAGTTATTCCCTGCCTTATGTGACTGGCATGAGAAATAATGGACTAAAGGGCAGTGAATGGGTGTGAGTTGGTCCTTTCCTATCCCATCGAATAAAGCAGGCCAAAGAATGGATGGATTTGAATGGTGGTGCTGGTGAAGAATATTGAAAACATCACGAACTGCCAAAAGAATGAGGAAGTCTGCCTTGGAAGACATACAACCAGAATGCTCCTTAGAAGCAAGGATGAACATAGATGTGTGTTGTGTTAAGACCAATAATGAAACAATCACTCTGTGGTCTTCATATGACTGGGTTGGGTAACAGCTGTGAGCAGATGTTAGCAGTAACTTAACTGGGGTAACAGAGCTCCCAGTTACTGGTTAGGAGGCTTCGGTAGGTGTCTCATTGCTCACATCATGAAATGACTGCATTCATATACTCATCCATTCTTCTCACTCGCTGAGATGTTTGTGAGCACTCTGGCCTTTTGAATGGGACTGGACAAGGAGCCCCTACTGCATCAATACAAAGGACATAGTATACACACTTCAGACAGATGCAACATGGCCTTGGACACCTAGTGCCCCTAGATAATTAGCTGGGCAGGATTGCTATGACCCCACTCGAAGATTTCTCTCTACCTAGTCTCCAGACTCACCCCTGATGCAGGGAAGTGTATTGGTTGAAGGATACTTGCTTCTACTCAGTGATTGGGGATCTTCTTTATGGTTGTCTTCTTGACATTTGTCCCTTATAAACCAGTTCAATTTTTAAATATCCTTATATCAACTTTGACTAAATTGCTACTTACGTTGACAGACCACAGAAACACAAAAGTGCCTTTTATGTCTTTCCTTCATCTCGCTGTTGTGAAGATTTGTGTTTTTGGCTTCTTCCCAATGTGATAAAAATACCAGGATTATCTGCCCCCACCCCCAAAATATTACTGATATCTGCCGGCATCAGTTGGGGTTCTCCTCTCTGAACCAGTACACAGATGTGAGTGTGGCTGCTAAAATGGGCAGAAGGGAGGCTGTGGAGAGTGTGCCTCCTTTCCTGTGCTGCTGCTCCAGAGGCCTGGCTCAGAAAAAGCAGGACAGTCGGCTTAGACAGATGGAGGGCAGGCTCATTTTTGGAATGAAATGAGTGCACAAATCACACTGTGAAATTGGCATGACCATCACGGCTGCTGTGATGGGGCAACTTTTATTTAGTCTTGGACAGGCGTTTGGGGAACTGTGTGTGTGTGTGTGTGTGTGTCTGAAAGGAATCAGTTAATTGATGATAGAAATTCTAGTAAGCAATAAATGAAGTGGACTATTACAAAATGCCATAAAGGATCGCTTTGCTTCCAACTGTATCCTGAGAAGCTGAAGCGCATGTTAAACAGTGAGTGCGCAGTGCCGTTCCGAGTCATAGGCACACATTGGGTGGTTACAGGAAAGTGATGCAGTGACCGGTAGAAAGGAATTAGGTTGTGAGAAAATTGCTTTCGACCTGGGGGTGGGTTTTCCTTGCTGAAGGAGAGGTCTGCTTATCACGTGGAAGAAATCCGTTCAGGAAAAATGCAGAGGAAGTGAAAGTACTATGTGTGTTTGCATGCTAATATGTTTATATTTCCGCCCCGGTAAATATGAGGTAGTCAAATTTCATATGTGATTTACTTAGCATTCTCTTTAACTGATCATTGAAAGGTATTCTTTTTTATTTATCCTTTAAGTACATAAAACCGCTCTCGTTGGCAAGCATTGTTCGTTTTGGAGAATCTGAATAACAGCTATTGTCAAACATCTTTCATGTTAAAGGAAGAGCTTCTGTAAAACCATTGTCCAGTCTTAGCTCCCTCTCAAATGATCCCAGGCCACTTCCTCTAGGAGGGCCTGTTGGCCGGCTCCGAACCTTGCCTTACCCTGGAACTAGGTTGACGTTTTGCCCCTCTGTATCCACTGGCGATGGTAGGATGGACACTTCTGCCGCCTCATTCCTCCTCTCCCCTCCCATAACAGGGACGAAGGAAAACAAACCAGTACCAGATTGGCCATGGCACGGACTGATTTCTAACAGCACTGTTCAATCTTGTAAGCCTTTGTGACAACACTGCACATTGAAGCAACACAGAGAAATGGAACATTACTGTGGAGAGAATTTAATCTTGCTTTGCTGGTGTCCATGTGTATTTACGTCTGTATTGACCAGGAGTGCAGGTCCTTCTTGAGTAGACCTGGATTTTGACAAGCTGGTTGAGCAATCATGGGTTGAATTGAATCCTCCCCAAAGATAGGTTGAAATCCTAACCTCTAGACCTGTGAATGTGATCTTGTTTGAATCTAAGGGTTTTTATTGTATCAGTTAAGCCAGCTGACAGCATACCAGAGTGGACCAAAACCCAAAGCAAACTCACTGCCATCAAGCCAATACCCACTCATAGTGACCTCAGAGGACAGTGTAGAACTTCATTGTAGGTGAAAGCCCCACATTTCTCCCCCATCAGGGTAGAGTGAGTACTAGTTCTACTGCCTTCTGGGTGGTGCCTTCTGGACTGGACGAGGACAGTATGTGAAGATCCATCAACAAGCAAAAGAACAACAAAGACTTCAGCACCCACTTCCAAAAGCCATGAAGGAATGCATGGACCATTTCCTCTCCAACGTTGCGGAAAGATCTGACTAGGCCAAGACCCCGATTTGAACTTTTAACTTCCGAAAGTGTGTGTATGTGTGTTGTGGGGAATCAAGCTCTTTTTAAAAAACTGCCGCCTACTCTGGAGTGTTTTGTTACAGCAGCTCTAGAAAGCTAAGGGTTCTTATCAAACTCAATGCGGGTTAGGCATTGGGCTGTAACCACAAGTGCAGTGGTTCAAACCCCCCAACCATTTCTAGGGAGAAAGACGAGGCTATCTGCTCCTGTACAGTGTCATAGTCACAGAAATCCTGCACAGGGTGGCTATTAATCAGACAGAGGTAGTGGGTTTAGTTAGAGTTCTTCGTGGTTTATGAGGAGGAAATAGCAGAGAAGAGGAAATCCAGGACACTCCAT
Source organism: Tenrec ecaudatus (assembly GCF_050624435.1). NCBI lineage: Eukaryota > Metazoa > Chordata > Mammalia > Afrosoricida > Tenrecidae > Tenrec > Tenrec ecaudatus. Next base: position 60,952,014 of record NC_134542.1, on the reverse strand, counting down.
TGAAAAACACCCCCTGTGGTGCAGTGCGCGCTGGGCTGCACCGAAACGCTGTTACCTGATTATGGCTGAGCATCTGTCACAGCTCACATTTCACGAGGCAACGAATGAGTGGGAACATCACGCCTTTTCTTCAAGATCAGGGCGGACAACAGGCCCTTAGATCCAGTCTCTGCCTTTTGGGTGTTATTGTTTCCCGAAAAACAGCCATTAACATAATATATGGTTGGAAAAACAATGGGTCGCCCATTTTTGTTCAGGGTTTTACTTTAGGGCTTTGGTAAGCTTCTGATTGCAGTTGGCCATTTCTCCAGGAGATTGTAAGATCCATGTGCAAAATAGAACTCCCAGGGGCTTCTCTTCCTTTGTTCACGTTTCTCACCCATGTGTTTAGAGTCATGTCACCCATCCCAGTGATTCTTGTGGCCTTAGTGGGAGCAAGACATGGCTCTCCTGGAAACCCACAGGGAAACCTGTCCGGTCTCTTATGAGTCAGCATTGATTTGGTGGCAGTGAGTGTGAGTTTTGGTGTAAAGAAATGTCTCAGGACATGATATTAGAAGTTGAGGGTGATGCTGAGAAAAATTCAGTTGATTTAGTCCCCTTCTCCGAGAGGAGAATTGGTAGCATTATTGTACAAGCATTTACCTCTGGATCTCTATTCATGGCGAGTCTCTGCCAGACAGTCCATGCCAACTCAGAGTGGCCCTAGAGGAGAGGGTAGAACTGCCCTGTGCGTTTCTAAGACGATCTCTTCATGGGAGTAGAGTCCCATGGTCCCATGGTCCTCCTAGGAAAGGCTTAGCAAATCTTCAGAAGCTGGAGTACATGATGAAGAATGAAGCATCACATTGGAGGAGGGTTTATTAACAACCTTTGTGATGTGCAGATGACACAACCTTGTTTCCTGAATGCGAGGAGGATTTGAAACACTTGCTGATCGCAGCCTTCAGGATGGATTACAGCTCAATGTAAAGAAGACCCGCATCTTCACAACTAGACCAATAAGTAGCATCACAATAAATGGAGAAGAGGCTGAAGTTGCCAGGCATTTAGCCTTGCTTGGTTCCACAGTCAATGCTCATGGAAACAGCAATCAAGGGATAGAATGACACATGGCATTGGGTAAATCTGCTACACAGGACCTCTTTAATATGTTGTGGGGATGGGGCCCTGATGTTACCTTGAGGATCAGGGTACATCTGACCCTAAAAACAAAAAAGTCACTGCGGGTGATTAAATTCCAACTCACAGCCACCCTACAGGGCAGGGTAGGATTTACCCCTGTGGATTTCTAAGCCGGTAACCATTTATAGAAGTAGAAAGCCTTATCTTTCTCCCAAAGAACAGCTGGTATTTTCAAACTGCTGATGTGGTGGTTGGTGGCCCAATGCTATACCTCCAGAGCTCCAGTTCAAATCATGATGTTTTCAATTGCCTCATATGCAAACATTTTTTATAAAGGGCGCAGGGGAGGGGGGCGGGCAACAAGATGAGGATCCAGAGCCTTCAAGAAATTTACAGTCCAGGAGCAATACTACTAATACACAAAACTTACAACCCAGGATATATGTATTCAGTGGCATGTGCGTGGAACAACATAATACACTGGTTCAGATGTCACAGTAAAAACAAATCCTTGTTGGGGCTTCAACTTTGGCTTGCAACCCTACCAGCCACCTTGTCGCACCCCTCCCCCCTTTATAAAAAATGTTTGCTAAAGCCCTTTTTACTCTTTTTAATGATGTTTATATATAATATATGCCATCTCATACACACAGCTTCATTTCTTTCCTCTGCTCATCTGTTCGCTTCCTGTCTCTCCCTTTTCTACCCTTCTTGTTTCCCCTTCCTGTTCCCTTTCTTCTTCTGTTTACCATATTAGGTTCATGTGACTGATTCATTATAATCTTTGGTCAACATCCCAAACTTATCATGGGTCTATGCAGGTTCAACTTCTACTCATTTGGGTGTTTTCTGTTTGTTTACTTAGTTATTTTTAGTAATGTGATAATCTTCAGTGAACCCAACACAAAAGGAGACCTTTGACAGCACAGCACTGACTTTGAGGTTTCTTCAAGCCCCCTTGGGTCTCGGTGTTGGGTAACCGTCGCCCTGAGCCCCTGCTTGTCAGTGTTTTGCTTCCTTTGTTATACAGCTTCGCAGTCTCTACGTGTATTTTGTGAAAATAGTTTTATTTTATTTTAACCTTATAAAAAGGGTTCTTATAGCATATACTAGATTCACTTAATATTATAATTCTAGAATTGCTCCTATTGTATTAGTCTTGTGTGGTTCATTGATTTTCAATATTGTAATATTCTGTACCATTGTGTAAATAAATGCATATACCACAGTTCACACATCCATTCTCCTGTTGATAGACATGGATTTCTTCTAGAGCATTGTTATTATGAACAAGGCTGCTAGGGGTTTTAATACCTGCCACTTGGTGTATGTATTCAGTAGTTTAATACACACTTAGAAATAGAATTGTTGTCCCATTAGATTATGTGAGCTGGTTTCCATAATGGTTGTCCAAATTTGCACTCTCATCAACAGTGCATGAGCATTTGTAAATCTGTATCCTCCCTAAGAGGTGAGGTTGTCGGATTTTGCTTACTGTCCATGTATGCTTTCTCTTATGTAAAACCTATGGTTGTCTTCTGCTTGTTTTTCTGTTGAGTTTTTTTGCTTGTTGATTTGTAGGAGGACCCCTAAGAGTAGCCCACTCCCCACTGAAAACTGACAGGCTAGAGGACTGAGGAAATACTGTCTTTCTGTTGAACCTTGAAGGGCAAGTATGATTTGAGGTGACAGATTTAAGAGAAGAGAGACAGTATGGAAGTGAAAATATACGAAGCTTATCAGTGGAAGGTTCGTTCTGAGGAGGTCGGAATGAGTTAGGAAGTTCTTGGGGGGCAGTGTGTTTTGTTGTTCTCTGAGAGTGCTGGCAGAGGCCACTGTTAGTTGCTCCTTACAGCCTTGGTGGCTGCTGAAGCCCCGCAGCCAGCTGGTTCACCCCCTTTCCCTGGGGCAGAGTACCTAGAGACGCAAATAAGTTCCCAAAGCATAAACCAATGAACCAAAGCAATAAATCCAGCCTTAATAAAAATGAAACAGATTCCTCACATTTCACAGTCAGCCATAGCTTAATAAGTACAACTCCATTGTATTTTATTAGGCACATGTAGAATAAGGGTCTTTTTTTCAATAGAAAAGTGTTTTCTCTTATTTCATTTTGCCAGTAGGTTCACTTAGATCTCTTTTAAAATAAAATTTGGTTACATGCATGGCTGCGTGCAGTTGCATGATAAAGCAATGTTGTGGGGCCATAGGCAAAGGAGCCCCATCTGATGAGGCGGTCCCTCAGCCGGCCTCTTCTTTGGATGATCTTCAGCCTGTGTTCCCTCTGTGGTTTACTCTGGGTGGGAAGGAGTGGTTGCTATTGGGTTGCTGTAGGAGCCCTGTTGGAGTAGTAGGTTATGTGTTGGGCTGCTAACCAGAAGGTCCACAGTTTGAAACCACCGGCTACTCCTCTAGAGAAAGATGAGGTTTTCTACTCCCATAAAGACTTCACATCTCCAAAGCCAAGTGGACCATTTCTATTCTATGCTATATGGTCACCATGAATCAGAATGGCCTCGATGGCAGTGAGTTAACTTTGGATAGGTGTTGGGCTGTTGTATCAAAATCACCTCACTGGCAGTGGACATTCACTTGCTTCTGTAGCAATTAAATTCTCATCAAGCTTAAAGGGCCTACTCTGCATTGCCCTTTAAAGATGGAATAGCCAGAGTTTTAGACAATCCCTAGGACGTGTGTATGTTAATGAGAAAAGGCCATGGTGTTTTCAATTGCCTCATATTCCTCTGAAAGCTAGACAGTGAATATGGAAAATTAGAGAAAAACTGATATATTTGAATTATGGTGTTGGTGAAAAATATGGGAGAAGAACAAACAAATCTGTCTTGGAAAAAGTAAGCCAGAATGCTCCCCAGAAGTGAGTAAGTATGGTGAGACTTCCTCTCTTATACTTGTTACCAGGAGGGACAGTCCCTGAAGAAGGACATCATGCTTGGAAAAGTAGAGGTCAACAAAGAAGAGGAAGGCCTTCAATGAGATGGACTGACACAGCGGCTGCAACAATGAGCATAGAAATAGAAATTGCGAGGACAGTGTAGGATGGGTTATCGTTCTATTTGGTTGTACAGAGAGGCACGATGCATCAGAACCAACTTGAGAACATCTAACAACCATGTTTGGTGCTCCAAACCCAAAGTAAACTCACTGCCATGGAATTTGATGGCACTCGTACATAGTGACTCTACAGGACAGGGTATAACTGCGCCTGTGAGTTTCCAAGGCTCTAACTCTTTACAGGAGTAGAAAGCTGTCTTTTGCCCTTGGAGGGGCTGATGGTTTCAAACTGCTGACTTTTCTGATTGAAGCCCGATGAGGAAACACTATGCCACTAGGGCTCCTTAGGACACTGATGTTAGACCTCCTTAATGATCTCAGGGCATTTTGACATAGAGGAGGATGATCAGATTATAATTTCTTATGAAATCTGAAAAAAAAAATGTCACTGATGTCAATTTTTGAAAGGCTTTGAGTCTAATACTAAATACAGTACCTCTGAAGATATACAGTGTTACTTAACCCAGACAGTTAATGTGCCTAAATCATTAAATACCTACGATATTTCAATAAAAATGATTAAAGTTCATTACTATTAATACTGTAGCAGCCCCCAAACTAGGCTCCCAAGATTTTACAAATAGAACAATGAGACATCTAGTGTAAGTACTGTATTTCAGATATACTTAGATGAGGTTGTCCTCTCCTGTAAAGATTTAAAATTGCAGAAACCCAAAGGGGGCAGTTCTACCCTGTCTTGATAGGGTTTCTGTGAGTGGGTATGGGTACAGTGGCAGATTTGGTGGATTTTTTTATATAGTAGACAAATTGTCCTTTCTCTGAAATTTAAGTGTAACTGGGAATCCTGTATTTTATCGGGACCCTACCCCAATATCTCGCCTTCAGGTGTCTCACTTTCACAGAATTCTTGATTTCTCTCAAATCCTATCTCACAATGGCATATCCTGTCTTTAAACCTTGCAGCCATCCAAATATGGGAGAGTCTTCTTCCTCCCTCCTTTTCTCCCAGACACCACTCAGCAACTGTGGGAAGGGAAGGCAGGCAGCTAAGAATAGCATGTGTTAAAGGGAAGCAGGAAAAGTCCACATATGGCTCATGTCAGATACATTGTTCTTCTTGTGAAAGAAGAAGTTCATTTGCGTGCCAATCGGGGTAACCTATCTTGAAACTCTGAAGTAATTACGTAATAATGATCTTCCTTTCTTAATAGTGGTTGTCACTGATTTTAAACCTATACCTTGAGGGTTTCTATAAATGGATGTGATGGTTTCCTGAAATGTAATCCATGCAGCATCACTTTTAAAAATTGAAGTAAACACACACATCAAAGGATTCGCCATTTCAACACCTTTTTCACATGAACAGCCAAGTGATGTTCATCATGCTCATCACAATTCATCTCCTTTTAGTAAAGATTAGCATCCATGGCAGAGTAAATAGTTTTATACTAAAATATGTGACACTCCTCTTCTATAAAGCCCATCCGTCAGCCACTGGGAATTTCTCTCTTTCTCGTCTCCTGGGTCCCTGATTCCCACTCAGGCTGGGTCATCTCGTCCTGTCGCCTCTTCTCACCCTACTGGCTCACGTCCAGTCCCAGGTCGCTGGGTCTTCCAGCATCGTTCCAGTACACTGGAAAAAGGAGTCCCATCTTGGGGCTCTTCTTGGCTCACTCAGGCCAAGCGAGCCAACGTAGCTTATCAAGATGTCTTGGTAAACAAAACACAAGTCTCTAACCGGCAGAGGCAGTCTGTTGTCCCTGGGGACAAAGGGAAAAAAGAGATACAGGTTCAGAGATGTCAATGTAGCCAGAGAATGAAGGCTGGGGAGGCGGGAGGGACCCTTGGTGGCCCCTTGCATGAAAGATGAGAGGCTGATGGAGTGGCTCAAGAGAGACTTCTTGGAGTCTGGGCGGAGATGACTGAGCCAGGTGGGAAGGCGCCTCTCTGAGCGGGAAAGGAAGAGGCCTGCAGCGCACACTCCCCGGCATCCTCATGGTACTTGTGTCAGAGGAAACCTTAGCCCCGTGCAGGGACAGAGGAGGTCTTATTTTGATGGGCACGGTTGAATATGAAGCATGGGGAAGTTGAGTTAGGGTCCCCAGAAATGCCTAGGGGACACTTTTGTAAATGAAAAAAAAGAGAGGCCAGGGAAAAGTGAACTCATGCCTGGTATTGGGTCTTTGGAGGCATTAGTTAACTGGAGCTTGATGATTAAGAAGGAGCCTGGTGGCACAGTGGGTTAAGCATCAGTCTGCTAGCCAGGAGGTCAGCCATTTAAAATTTCCAGCCACTCTTCACGAGAAAGATGAGGCTTTCTGATCCTGTCAAGATTTACAACTTCTGAAGCCTAAAGGTACAGTCCTACTCCGCGTTACAAGGTCACTATGAGTCAGGATTGGCTAACTGGCAGTGAGTTTGGCCTTTGGATTTAAAGGATTAAACAAGAGGCAGCATCTCTCCAGGAAGAAGAATCTCTTATGCAAAAGAAGCTCATCTGCATGCGATCTTTGGTATTACTTGTATTATCTAAATACAGTGTAAAGATTATGAGTTCCTTCCAAGGAAACTATTGCATTGCTTCCAGTAGCTAACAGCTCCTTGCCCTCTGCTTTTCCATAGGTTTTCCATAGGTTAGCCCCATGGTAGCTTTCAAATGAGAAGCCTAGGGAAGTGTGAGGCCCAGATTAGCCCACTGAGACAGTGCCTACGAGCCCAGAGGCCTCTTAGGGCTGTCAAAGAAGTGTCTTTAATAACATGCCTCCCAAAGAAGAAAAACCAACCAACAAGCAAAGCCATCACCACTACGGAAAAAGAAAAACAAAACAAACAAAAAAAGAATACAACGAAGACTTAACTCAGCGGCTCGTAGAAGCAGAGAGTCTGCCTCCGCTCGCCCTGGAACCATGTGCCTCCCAGCTTGTCGGGGACTCTCAGCCTCGGAGCCAGAACCAGAGCAAGGCGTGTGGAGGAGAAGTGGCCAGCCCTGGGTGGTCACATGAGAAGCAAATCCATTTGGGCGGGTGGATGCTTTAAACACCTGCTACGTATGTTAGCTGTGTTTATGGCAATTACACTGTTGGGGAGTCTGTGAGGTAAATGTGCAAGCAATAAAACCCCTTACTATGAGCCATGTGGAAAATCATCTAATCCAACCCCTAGAGGTCAAAAGCCACAGGAACATGTTGCTTTAGACCATGGAGAAGAATCAAGTTTCTTCAGTTAGCTCGCTTTGCCCTGTATAGACTGGGGCTGCAAATTTGGGGCGGAGGGGGAGTGGAATGAAATAGCAGCAGTGGGGGTGGGGGTGGGGAGGCCTTCCTTGACAAATTGAACCTAGAGGTCGCTTTCCCAGAAACTTCCCAAGCAGTCTCCCTTCTGTGTCACCTCAGTGTCTCCTTCAGTAGGTAGACATTCTTCCTGAGTGTTGTTCAGATAGAGGAATAGAAGGAGAAATATTGACTCCCTGATTTTTCTCCAGGACAGGGAGGTAAGGCTTCTGCGTTAGCACGGCAGAAACAAGTTGGGGGTGTGTCAAAGATGAGTCGTGCTAGCATTTGTTGAGTCACGTGCACGGGGCACACTTAGCGCTTGGAACGCGGAGACGCCTTTCCTTTTCTTCTGCGAAAATGCAGTGGGCGCACTGAACAGGAACGCTTACAAGAGGTCTAGGACACACTGACAGGTTTGCACGTTGAGGATTTAAGCATAAATTGTTTCGCTGTATGGGGGTGGTGTGGTGGTGGTTAGAAAGTCATGAACTTTACAGGAAAAATGTCTCGGCTCAAATTACATTTGATTTTTGTTCCCTCCCCCAGTAACACCTAAGAAAACAAAAAACAAAAAAAAGACTCACCCAGTTTGCTTATCTCTGAAGCGTCTGCGTTGGAGCGCATTTTTTCCAAGATCGGTTTCTCATGCAGTCATCTTCTTTTCTTCTTTCAATTGGGTTGCCTTCAAATTGGAGGTTTTGAGCACCTCCTGCGTGATGGGAAATGCATGCTGGGAGTGGTTAAAAGCACAGAACAGGCCCGGTTTTCACCATCAGAATGCAATCAACTTCCTGATTCTCGCCTCCAGTTTGTGGGAAGCAGCATGCTCACACCCTCATCGGGCGATGGCCTAAGTCTTGTCCAAGGAAGGACAGAGGCATTCGAGTGAGTGCGAATCCAAGCCAATTCTGTCGGAAGGAAGCAACATGGACAGCAGGCGTGTCTGCTGGTCTCCAAAGCATCTCCACACTGTGCCCTGTTCTGGCGTGCAGATGAAATAACTGGTCATGGATCGGTTTTGCACTTCTCCATTGGTTGTCAAGTCTAGTGTCAGGATCCTGAATTATACTGTTCTCAGAAGAAATTTCCAAGACCCTGGGTGTGGCACCTTCACCCCAACCATCTGGATTGGATCTCCAGGCACATCTGGCACAAAAAAAACCTCTCATTTTTCAGGTGACCAACAAAGCTCAGAGATGCAAGGGTAACTCTCTCACTCAACAGCGGATGGCCAGAAGCCAGGCCATCTAAATTCAAGCTCCAGGCCAGGCCAGGCCGTCCATCAAACAGTTGTGTGACTCTGGAGTTGCTGCTTCTGTAAAACGAGGATGCGGAGTCTTTACATAGGGTTTCCTCTCAGCCCCAGCATCCCTCAGTTCTTTCCCCTCCACTTTATCTTTCGTTTCCTTAATTGATTCCACAGCAATTCCCTGGAAGCAGCTACTCCCCAGGGACCATATTTCAAAGTCACACCCTCCAGCCCTTCCATCGCTTGCATCGAGCTGGGTCGGAAGAGAAGCAGGTCACCTCCAGGCAGAAGTAATTAGGAAATTTGCCTCCTTCCCACCTGCTGACTGTAGTGGAGGGACCCCAAGACATAAAGAGTGGCCCAGCCACAAACAGAATTAAAGACTGCGGTCAGCCCATGGAAGGCTGGCTGCTGGACAACTACACGAGACAATGATGCACAGGTCTAATTGTTCGAGTCAGCCTCTGTAAAGGCTCCCGCTAAAAGGACAGAGCAAGATCCAGCCAAGGAGTTCAGTGGCTGCAGACGAGGCTGGATCTGAAGGGAAGGCCTCATTTTATATAAGAGCTTTGAGTAAGGTTCTCTGGAGATGGTTCTAGTACCTGACCATGATAGCATGGGTAGAGAGGGATTTGGGGAGTGTCTGGATTAATGCAGCCAGGCAACAGGCACTTGCTGAATGTTTTCTGTGTACGTGACTCAATGCTAGGCGTACATCAGGGAATCATACTCCTGCCCTCACGAGTTCATCCCCGTAGGCAAAGACGTAGAGATACATAGACATTTGCAATAATGTGTGATAAGCACCCCGATACATGTGGGGTGCTGTGATAGAACCTAGCTGCAAGGGCTTCAGGTAATATTCTCAGAAGATATCATTTAAGTGAAGTCTAATGGAGGGATAGGTATTTCTAGCCAAGGGACTCGGCTGTATAACAAAAAAAAAAAAACCCTCACTGCCATTGAGTCAATTCTGACTTATAGTGACCCACATTATAGGACAGAGCAGAGCTGCCTTTGTGGGTTTCTGAGAGCATCTTTAAAGGAGTAGAAAAACATCTTTCTGTCAAGGTGCAGTTGGTGGTTTTGAACTGCTAACCTTGAGGATTGCATAACAAGTAACCCACTCTGCCACCAGGGCCCTATCTTCTGTAAAGTCCCCCCCAAATAAGGACAGAGCAGGATCTCGTCAAGGAGTTTGGTGGCTGCAGATGAGTTTGTATCTGAAGGGAAAGTCTCATTTACTAAGTTATTTGAGTAAGGTTCTCAGGACGAGGATGATGGATGGGCAGAGGGGGGTTTTCGGGCAAGTTCTAGAAGTTAGACAGGTAGAGAGAAGTGAGGAATTGGCCCAGAAAGGGTGGTAGTGGTATTTGGTAGCTTCTTTAATGACGATGATATCCAAGTGGTACCAGCTTGTAGGTCAGTTGGCTTTGACACATTTTCACAGGAGGACAAGAGATAAATAGATCTGAAAACTATAATGAACTCATTGTTAAGCAGGCACGGACTTCAGCCCTCAGATGCGCCAAGGCAGAATACCAGGGCCCATAAGGCTGGCAGTAAACTCAAGCGCTTCAGGGCCATGGCAGGACGTGAGGTCGAACACTAATGAATCCCTCACTCTAGAGAGAGAAGTCATTATTTGCACCGTGATTTCTGACTTGGCAAATAATCAAAGGGATAAATCAGACTCTCCCAGTCTGCTTTCCAATGAACATCAGCTGCTGGACTTACAAAAAAAATATTGCTTTATTCTAGGCTTTTCCTCACCCTCAAATCTTCACAAAAGAAGGCAGGAAGAAAAACAACAGAGCCTTGGCTCCCCCAAACCTTGTCTAATCCTTTCATAATTCAAGATCAGAGAGCTGCTGGGAAAAGCCAGCACAATGCCGGGCTTATCCCCCGTGTGCCTGGCAGAGTAAGCAATTGCATTCACCAGCACCCCAGCGAGCGAGCGGTGATCAATAAAGCTGCCACCCGCCGCCTGCCCACCGTGTTTAAAATGACACATTGGACAAGTGGGTCTCTATTGCCTCCACTCCCGCATCCCACCCCCCACTTTTTTTCCCCAGGAAAAGGCTAAAAACGATCTGCAAACGCAGTAAATCTTAATTTCTAATATAAACTCCAAACGCAGAGAAGGAAACCAACAACCAAAACGGCCCCATCAGAGCGCAGTCTTGGCTGAGTGGATTGGCTGTCAGGTGGGGGTGAGAAACCAAGCTGAAAACGAATTCCCGCTCATGCCTCCGCGTGGGGGCTTCTTTCCTCCCCGTGAAGCAAGTGTGCTTTCGCACCGGACAGCTTTATTGGAAATTAAACACTCAAATGCAGGCAGAGCGAAGTCAATATTCTACAAAATGCCAAGTTCCTAGCTGCTGTTGTTAGCGGCCGTCGGGCTGGCCGCTTTCTCGTGGCGCCCCCAGGTGTCACCGCGTAGAACTGCTTCACAGGGATGCCTTGGCTGGGTGGCCTGTTGGGGCTAAGCACAAGGGCAGTGCTTCAAACCCACCAACTCCAAGGGGGGAAGACTTGCCGCCTCGAGAACCCTTTAGAGAACTGCTGTGGGTTCGATTCCACTCACGGAGTCAAGTAGTGGGTTCTTTGTGTGTATGGCTATTAACCCTACGGTCAGCAGTTCGAAACCACCAGCTGCTCCACCGGAGGCAGATGAGGCTTTCTACTTCTGCACAGTGACAGCCTCCGAAACCCACAGGGGCAGGGGGACTTGATGTCAACTCCATGGTAGTGCGCTTAGGGGGTTTTTTTTGTTTTGTTTTTCAGAGCTGACTCAATGGCAGCAAGTAGGTTTGGGTAATTTTCACACAAGCAGATTGCCGGGCTTTTCCCGGCGGAGCTGCCAGGGGAATTCAAACTCTGCCCACGTGTAGACCACTAGTTGAGGAGCGTGTGCACCACTCAGGCATCGTTTCTAACCAAGCCTGATGTTAAAATGCCTTTTTGCTGTGACTTACTATGAGCCATGTGCTTTTATTCAACCCACGCTGGTTTCCTTCGTGCCTCATCTCACCCTGCATTTCTGGGCCAGTGACAGTTTTAGTTTATTTTGTTGTTGTTTCAGAACTCCCTCCACTTTCCCCTCTGAAATCAAAGGCAATCTTTACAGTGATAAACAGAGTTGAGCTTTGAGCCACCCATTCAGTTCTGAGGCGGGGTGGGTGCTTTCTAAGATGAAGGAGTCAAAATCAGGCCATCCTGTGGACTTACAGTAATGGAGTCCCTCGCCTGGCCACCCCAGTGTGCCTATAGTATTTCATGTGGAGGGTAGACTAGAGGTACACAAAACATCACCGGCCACCCCAAGACACTTGCTGTTCACACTGGTGAATCTCCACGAGCATAAACGCATAGACGGACAGCCATGTTGGCATGCCTAGTCAGCCCTGCCCTCTGCCACACCGTTCTTCCTGAGCCCGTTTGGCCGGAGAGTGCTGCAGGCACCTGGTTTCTATAACTGTTCACAAAGCAGTCCTCTGTGTGCGACCTGGTCTGCCTTCTCATGGGGAAGCAATGGCACAACTCGGTTCTGAGGAAGGAAGGCTCATGGGAGTCGTTCAGAAAGCCCAGGCACGAAACTGCCTTAAACTTGCTTATAGAATTGATTCTATATGCATAGGAGGAATAATGTCATCCTCAAAATAGAAAATATTTCCATGTCAAAAAGAATCCAAGATGCATGCCCTTGTTCTGCCTTGCTTTTTTCCATTCATTTCTTTCTAAAAGGGTCTGTTTGTGAGCCACAGTGTGGAATGCCATGTTCTCTCATTGACTTTGTTTTTTAGAGAAAAGCCATTCTTAAGTTGGCATTCCTTGGAAGTGGGTGTTGTGAATATGAATCTAAACATGTCATCGCTTCCCTACTGAAGCAAATGTCCTTTAACTTCCGAGAGGCCCCGAGAGCACAGCCACAGTTTGTCCAGGAGCCCTTCCATTTCAGCACTGAGCTTGGCACCAGGTAGACCAGGAGTAAATATGAGTGTCTTTTCATCCGCTTTCCCACAGATTTTGGGGAGCTTCCTTATATGTCCTGGCTTTGGAACTACAGGCTGAGTGCAAACTCACTGCCCTGAGTTGATGCTGCCTCATAGCGATCCTGTAGGACAGAGTCGAGCTGCGCAGTGGGCCTCCAAACTGTCACTCTTGACCGGGGGAGACGGCCTCCTCTGGCTCCTGAGGAGTGGCTGGGGGTTCCCGGCTGCTGACCTGGGGGTTAGCAGCCCCACGCCACCTAACCACGAGGCCACCACAGCTCCTTTGGAGCACTGTAAGGGATGAGAAATGAAAAATGGTCTGGGTGATGCTTCATTTTGGTTGATAAGCAGTATCTTAGACAATGAACATGTCACTCTTGTGGGTGCATTCACACAAACAAGTCACACTCTTCTCATGGCCAGAGCCAAGACCAGCGACAGCTGCGTTCCCCACTCGTCTTCCTTCCTTCTTTCCATCGGGGCTCTTGCTAGGAGAGCTCTTGGATGCAAAGAGGCCTGACACTGAAGCCACCCCCGGAAGGTAAAAGCACCACCGTTTGTTCTGTTCCCGCTGCATTCTGACTTCTTCTGGACAATGCGCCCGGCACTCTGGTGGTGGCACAGGAATAATGTACCTCCGGGCTCATGTAGAAGTCTAGCGACTCCAGTAAAGAACCACAGTGCGTTCTTGGCTTCATTATCTGGAGTCAGTTTTGCAGCTGCGTTGCAGCAGCAGCAATCACCGCAGGTTTGCCCAAACGGGCCAACTGTGGAGCCAACACGCCCCGAAGCCCCAACTCCTGCTTATTGTCACAAACACAGCACACATTGTAGCCATCATCCCCAAAGCTTTATGGTATCCATAAATTGAAAACTATTGCCTCTGACAGTTATGGGCCCGTGTCAACACCAGATCATGTTGACTCTCCTGGAATGTGTTTGCAAATGCACCACGCCAGTCTTGGAAGCTGTTGACATCAGAGGCTGGAAGCTAATTAGATGTGGCCCCAGAGCATTGTGGGTCTTGTCGTCCAGGAGGATTTTGTTGTTGTTGCTAAATTGTTCTCTTTTTTGATTCGATCCCTGGGCAGGAGCTAGCTCGGCAGTGTGATGGAGAACTGGAAGGAGGCCAGGGGGGTCAGGGGGCAGCTGTGCGTACTTGTTTCGCTACCAGCTCACTCCCTTGCTTCCATCCACATTCACAGTTTCCTTTGCCTAACGCTGAGAAAGATGCAGAAGGAAGAAGACAAAAACCCATTTCTGCCTTCTGAGTTGTAGAAAGTTTACTTTCTACTGGTGGAACACTCACATGCATGCACACACACACACACACACACACACACGAAGCCAGACATACATATATAGAAACACAGCTCACACAATGGAATTATATTAGTCTAAGTGGCCCAGGAATTCAGAGGAAGGCAAGTCAGATCCCTGTGGGCTGAAATATTTAGAAATAAAGGCTCAGCAGTCAGGTGAAACAGAACCGTGGTGGCACAGTGGTTACACATTGGGCTGTTAACTGCAAAGTCAGCAGTTTGAGACTGCCAGGTCCTCCTCAGAGGAAAGACTAGGCTTTCTCCTCCTTGAAAGAGAGATCACTTCAGAAACTCACAGGGCCATCCAATTCTACCCTAGAGGGTCCTTATGGGTCAGAATTGACTCGACTGCAGTGCCAGTGTCGGGTGAAACTTGACTGAGAGTGAGACAGCATCGGCCCAGGTGGAGAGGCTATTCTAGGCCAGAGAAGAACAACGGGGAAGAATGAGGAGGTAGGTTGAGGGCCTGGCCAGAAGCTTAGGGAATCTGGCAAAGGAGAAAAGGCCATGGGATTCCGAGGGCAGGGAGTTTTGCCCTTTGTATTTACTGCCGCATAGGAGCACACGTGACAGCAGTGTTGGGAACCAGCAAACATGCCTTTTACATGAGGGGGATTCAAAAAGTCCGTGTGTCAGAGTGACCCAGCCCCTGACACATCATCATGAGTCCAGTAGGTGTAATTGTAGAGCGATAATAAGTAAAGATTATAGTAGAGTCATAGAGAGCATGAGAGCTAGAAAAGAGATTGAAATAATGGAGTCAGACACATTTTATAGTAGCATGCTCACCTCAGCCTCACTTGTTGGTCCACGTGGAGAGAGAGAGATTTATTGCTTACCAAGGCTTTTATATTCTCTGGGGACATGCAAGCCCCCTAATTACAGGTGAAGACATGTCACAGGAAAGGGTTGTGCTATAGGGAGGGGGTGACCTAGGGGTATCCATGTAATAGGAAGAGAAGGTATTGGGGGTATACATGTGACAAGATGGGCAGATCCTAGATTCAGGTTGGCAGCCTAACTTTGGTTGTCACTGAGCGGTTTTGACCTGTTCTTTGGCTCACTACAGAAACCAATATCAGTAGGGTATAAACCCACCCTTCAGGGACCAGACTAATGGCCACAAGCCTTCAGGGAGAAGTAGCCCATTGTCCTGAACAGCAGGGAGTAGGCCCTACCTGTGGCAGGCCCAGACAGTAGTCTGGCAACTAACCGACTGCCTTCAGGAAGGTAACTTGACCATCATTTACCATTAGTTGCAAGCAGTGTCCTAAGTCTAACATCTATTTAGGGGAAATGACGGGAGAAATCTTCTGTTTCCCACATCCTTGAAAGAATTCCACGATCTTTTGACACCATTTCCCACAAAGATTTTAAAACCCCCTTGGTTTATTGACTCATAGTAACTCTATACAACAGGATAGAACTGCCCCCTGCAAGTTTCTGAGACCGAATGGGTCTGCATGGTTTCTTTAGCAGTGAGTTTTGAGTGTGTGCAATTGAGAGGTAAGCTGAGATTAGAAATTGGAGGAGCTTAAATACCTTAGGGGGGGCAGTGAAGCAGAACGTCTGGATACTAAAACTTATTCTAGAACAAAAGTCTTCAAAGAGAAAACAAGGTCTTTGTGGACTACTTTCAGGTACACCCCAAATACAGGCATTGAGGGAACTTAGTGCCTATACCCACTCTTCCATGCAAGTGACTCACAAGCATTGGTACCTGCATTTGAAGAAACTTCATGTGAACCTCGTGGGGAAAGACCAGACCAGCAAGATGGCTGGAGAAGTAAGCTGGAGCCAGAGGACACAGGCCTTGTATGTGCATGCTAAGGCCTTCCCCTCCCCTGAAAAGGGAGCGATGCGATTAGACCCGGGGTTCTGAGAGATTCCTCAAGCCGTATCATGGCAGGGTGTTAGAGGGACCAGCCTGGAGGCTGGGGAACTGTGCAGGAAACTGGGCCGGAAGGGTTGTGTGGAGCTGGATGGAATGAAAGACCCTGAACTCGAGTTGATTTGGGAGAAGAGAGAAGGAAACGGAGGCATTTGGCAGCATCCACGTTTCTGACCTGATGGATGCTGCTCCTTTATGCTGGTTCCCAGAAATGGGGAGCAGTTCCAGGACACCCTCCTCCAAGTCTGTCTACTTGAAGACAATGCCTGGGTGCCTGCTTGCCCTTGACTTCTTTAACTTGACCTCCATTTTCTCACAGGAAAATCCCACTGTGGAGCGTAAATGCTGAGTATGATGAGGAGGGGGTTTGGGGGGCTTAGAGAAGGAGGTTCCTGCTGATTTTGTCTACCGAGTGCCCACTTCACTTTTGGTTTTCCTCTTGTAGAAGGCCCTGCCCTGTGAGCTGGGAAATCTTCATGAACCTTCCAATCAAAGGAAGCTGATCTGATAGGCTTTGATTGGGTCACTTCATCCAAATATAGCTAGTCAGATTGTCTCAAGAATCTTGAGCAGTTTGAGTCAGTAACAGCAAATGTTCTGAAAGGATTAATCTAGGAGCCCAAGGCTAGCACTTGGCTGCTCACAGAAAGGTCATGTTTGACCCCATTAGGGATCTGCTCTTGTAGAGATGACAGACAGATTGGGAAAGCCTGTGGGGAAGTTCTCCTCTATCCTAGGGGGTTGCTGTGAGCCCTAATGGACTCCATGACAGAACAGCCGCACGTGCCCCATTCTAAGACGAAGGGATTCACTCTTTGATTTTTGTGAGCTACCTGCTGTTCTTTCAACAAACTCCTTTTCTTTCTACTTCTTCTTTTGACTTATGTTAACCAACTTCGATCTCTGTTGCTTGCAGTGAAGGGATTTGAGCCAATGCCCAGAGGGTGACTGGGAAGACCAGGTGCCTCATAATGGTCTGTGTGGGGCCCTGGGCTGCAAGAGGAGAGCTGAGCCAACAAAGCCATTCCCTACAGCCCCACTGTGGCTGTGCTCCATGCAGATCCTCTGCCCATCTGTGGCAGGGACTAGGGGTACACCCTGTGCATCTAAACCATTTTCTCCCCCATCCCAGTCTTAGCTGACAACCTTGATGAAAATGGCTTCAGCTACCCTGCCTGACTGCCAGATCATAATGACTAGGGGGTCAGAGTCATAAGCCAGCCAACGGGAGAAGACCACCCGTGGGACCCTCCCCAGCGAGGGCATGGCGAGGATAACAGAGGCCCTTCACGAAAGAGAAAATGAGCATGGGCAGCTATAGGGAGGAAACAGCAGATGGCGGGCCCTCAGGTGAGCATCGCCAACATGACATTAACATTGCCTACTTTTTTTTTTCAAGAGGTGCCATTTCCCAGGTTCTGCTGCCAGAACTTTCTGAAAGGCTGGTTCCGAGTGCCAGGGCAAGTTGGAAAGCCAGCCAGGCTGGGCTGCACGTGCCAAGGAGATCACAAATAGTGTCTCATAGCAGCTTGCCTGATATGCTGGTGCCTTTTCTTTTCTGCTAAGCTGATGGGCCACTAAGGTAATCTTTCATGCCCCGTGGCCCAGGTGGGATGCCCAGAGATGCAGACTCTGCCTGGAGCCATACTGGCCGCAGCAATGTTCCCTTCTGGGACCTTTAACAAATGGCCCTTCTTGTCACATTCAGGCAGGTCTGTAGCCACCCAGGAACAGCGGGCTCTCAGCATCTCCAGCAGCCAGGAGCAATTGCCGAACATCTGTCGACACTTGGACCAGGGTTTGCTGCTGTCTTTCCCTGGAATCCTTTGCGCTTCCTTTAAGCAAGGAAGCCTCTTTTTCTTTCCTCAACTGGCCCTGCTCTCCAAATGCAGCTGCCTAAGGACTTTAATACCCAAATATTTGTCCGCTGCTTCTACCAAGAGATAGCAGAGGCAATGGTGAAAAGTAATAGCTACAGAACAGCCCTGAGCAGGAACCCACTGCCACATATACATGCCTGTCTAAAGTATCAGTCAACAGAGACCCTCAGGTATACTGTTTTCCAGGTATTGTGTTAGGTGCTCCCCAGGAAGCCCTCAAGGAATTTGGGTGTCTAGTGGGGACAAAGACAAAGTCAAGCTCTATAGCTTAGCTCAGGTTCAGCTCAGAACATGATGGTGACTGTGGGGAAGGGTTAATTCTAAATTCCTCATCATCCTCAGTGAGATGTGCTATGCCAGGTCACTCTTTGGTACTTCACACATACACACCCGCGCGTGCACATGCGGATCGTCAGCACTCCTTATAGGTATGTGCATGTTTTTCTTAGTACAACGGTAGACAAGGACAGAGCTACTCACTTTTGACTTCTTCCCTCCGGAAGTAGGTACTGGTTGTTGGGCTGTTTGGTTTTGTACAAACTCAGAGATTTTCAGGAGGTCTCTCAAGGGTTCCTTTGGGGTTATCCCTGATCCTGGCTGTGGCCAGCATTGCTAAAGCATGTTTGTATTAAGACTAGAAACACATGAAGCTGCACATCTGGTCTTGTCTTCTGTTTTATAATCTGCCTTCCATAAGAACACAAGGAGCCCTGGTGGCACTTGGGGTTAAGCATTAGGATACTACGAGGTTGGCCATTTAAACCAACCAGCAGCTCTGCAGGAGGACAATAGGGCTCTTTGCTTTTGTGAAGATCTGGAGTCTCTGAAACACTCTATGGGGCCTGAGATTTGGTATTCGGTCGATGGCAGTAGGTTTGGGTTCATTAGATCACACTGTATCTTTGTCTCCATTGATGCATGGATTTTGTTGTAAGAGTGATTATTGTTAGCAATGAGAGAATTTTAGCCTGGATGAGGCGTCCCATTCTAAAGACAAAGTAAAAATAGGCAAACTTACATTAGTATTAATATCGGGCATTGGGCAGTACCATCTGGGTTTGGTTTTCACCACAATCCTACAGACTGGATATTGTTTTCTCCATTTTGCCAACTGTGAAATGGAAGCTCTTAGAGGTCAAGTAACGTCATCAAATCTTACATGCACTGAGTGAATGAGGTGGGATATGCATTTCTGTTGCTCTGGGTCCTGATAGGGAGCTTGGGAAATCTCCAGAATGGATGGTACAAGGCCAATGCCCACTGGCTACCCATCTACCTGCCCAGTTGCTGGACCGATGAAATGCCATCAAAGAAACTGTGGAGGGGAGCTATACAGCAGTCAGCACAAACGGTGATGATGGGACTGTAAAGTCGGTACCAGTTGGGCTTTCTTCCCCAAGACTGTCAAAGCAGGTCGGGATACCATAGGGGTTGTTGAGGCTCCTAGTTCCCTATAAAGAAAGGACCAACTTAGGTCAGCAACCTCTTTAGGTCAGCACTCCCTCTAGCTGTCCCCAGCAGGGCCTAGAATAGAGTCCCACTTTTGGGTTCAAGGCCAAGAGTTCCATCCATAGCCAAGAATGTGGTCAACCATCATTCTTCACAATTTGGAATCTGCTGCCCTTCAACTGATATCTGGCTGAAGCGGATAATTGTTCTAGTGTTCCAGGAATTATTTGCTAAAATAATGAATAGGAACTCGAGTCAAATGTTTTAGAATACTTGCTAACGTGCAAAGGGTTGAATGAACAGCATATGGATCTTGCTTTTTCCTTAATTAAAGCAAGTCTGTGAGGAACTTTACTGAGGGGTGTGGGGAGGAGCTTTAGAGACAATCATGTAAACAATTGTCTGGTAGCACAGATCCATTTCAAATGATTTAGTGCGATTTTAGAGGTGTGAGTGAAGGTTGTCAAAGCAACGTCAAGCCTGGATGTGGAATGAGTTAGAGACTCGGCCTGCCCAGAGCTCCTGTGCCCCATCCTCACTTGACTGAGGAGAGGAAAGGACTTTTTCAAAACCAGGAGGAGGAATCAAGACTGGTGTCCATGATATTTTACAAATAGATGATCATCTCAGAACTGAAACAAGGAATAATAGAAACACACTTCATGCATTTATTCATTCACAATTCATTCATTAGGTCATTAAGAAACACTGAACACGTTTATCACGTGACTTAGTGAATATACCAAAATACAAAAGAATTTCTGTAATCTGAACATATTATTTGTTTTAAAGGATATATATTTAGTCTATCTTGTTCATGTAGACATGGAAGCATTTCTAGAAGGGTTCTTTTAAAAATAAATTTTATTGGCACCTAAACCACATAGCTTAATCATATCAAGAAGAGTTGTACAGTTATCACCAAAATCCATTTTAGAAAATGTCCTTCTTTCTTATACTCTTTGTTATTAGCTCCCCATTTCCTCCCAACACCCCCTGCCATGCTCCCAATAAACCATTGATCCAGGTACTGTCTCTATATCCAGAGAAATGCTTCAGAAATCATCATCAGTGCTTCTGTCTGGGGAGAGAGTGGAATGGAGAGTTCATGAAGGAGACATTTACTAGTCATGTCCTACATAGTACATGACCCTCTTATTGACTTACCACCTCCAGGTCTTAGTTTCTTCATTGGTAAAATGGGAGAGTATTGAATTAATACATAAATCTATAGTGGCATGCTTATTTTTTCATCCTTCATCCATCAAACAGTACCTACTCATTTTGCATTAAGCAATGTGCTGGGCATTAAGGAAGGTTTCAAATAGTAATAAAGCATGGTCCTTGCCCCACAGGGACTCCAGTGTTGGAGTGGAGAGGAAGAAGTTTATAAGACATGAAATGAAGGTGCTAACTTCAGTAATAATTACCAAGTTCAATGGTGGCATAAATGTGGGAGTGATAAAAATATTCAGAGATTACTCTAACAGGTAATGTCTTGATCAGGACTAGAAAGCAGTAGCATGCACTTCAGAACTGGAAAGAAATGGCCTAAGTCATAGCAGTGGGCTCAAGCACACTATCCAAAAATGAAAACGGAACAAAAAACCCAAGTAGACCAGTCAAACTTGAGTTTAATGGCTGTCAGTGCCACTGAATTCTCTTGTCAGGGACACAATCAGATCTATCTTGAAATGAAGGCCCAGTTCATTGATCCATGAATTATCATTAAATATATTCATCAATGAAGGAGTCTATTCAGTCTCCTTAGGTTGGATTCACCACTTCAAACAAGTATAGGAGGTATTATGATTGGGCCAAACTTTTTCAGATGCTCTCAAGTCTGTGGTCAGAGGGTTCCGTAGAGGAAAAGGAGTTCATTTTGGAGGAAGGGTGCTGAGCATATAAAAATAGTGAGTGTTACCTTGCAGTGCAGTGACTTACTTGATGTGGCCGTAATCTCTGTAAATCCCATTAAATGACTTTTTTCCTGATTGGTCTGAGTCAGAGAAGCTAGGGATAGATTATATGATTCAGTTGTGAGTGATTGTTAACTGGGTTCATTGTGTTTGCAAAAAGTGGAACTCTAGCATGGAGATTGGACAAGTGTACCATCCTGCTGGGTATAAAAGGAACTCTCTTAGTGGAGCCTTGGTGGTGTAGTGGTTAAGCTTTGGACTGTGATCCACCGCATGGTCAGCAGTTCAAAACCATTAGCCGCTCCTCAGGAGAAAGACTAGGTTTTCTACTCCCATAAACAATCTTAGTCTTGGAAACTCACAGGAGGTTGCTATGAGTCAGCATTGACATGGCAGTTTGTTTGTTTTTCAAAAGCAAGAGAAAGAGTTCACGACTATCAAGAATGAAGAGCCAGGAGTGGAGCATGTCCTTTGGACCCAGAACCCTGTGCATTGAGCTTCAGATATAGAGAGCTGTGACACCCGCAAAGCAACAGAAGAGTGGCAGAAGAGCAGCAGTAGTAGAACCAGGAGCCAGAGCACAGGCCAGAGCCGTTGGCTTACCAGTCCCTAGCGTGAGCAAAGCTGAGTGCCTTTGGGCAGCAGGTGAAGCTGAGTGCCTTCAAACTGAGACTTATAGTGGAGTCAGCATGGACATTTATCAGCAGGTATAAAATAACTTTGTAATATTGTCCTTGTGGCTCAGAGACTGAAGACCAGAGTCGGATCTGCTTGTGGGCGTGGCTGGGAAGAGGCTGTCCTGACCAAAAAACAGTATCCTGTGCATTTCTGATCCTGAATCAACATCCCTATTAAAGCCCCAACTCATGAGCATGCCCTGTTAGTTCTGGGGTGGCCGTTGTGATGAAGTCCCAAGCTCAGCCAATCAGGAGAGAGTGCTGTGAGAAGGATAGTTGGTGTTAGAATTGGTGAAGGTTGGATGGTGGAGCAATGGCTGACACCTGCCTCCAAATTAGTCTTGGACAGATGTGGAGTTTGATTCTCCTTCCCCTTTGAGAAGTTGACAGAGGTCAGATATTGATGCCATTGTCACAAGTGTCCACTGCCGTGGGGCAGCTATCACAGCTCTACCTCTCTACCATGTAGCCCCTCATCTTGTGCCGTTCAGACCTTCAGTACATCTGTGTTGGACAGGGTTCTCTAGAGAGAAAAACCAGATTGCTAGTAATTATATATAAATATATTGATAAAGATAGATATATAATACAAGAAATGAACCGTTAAATTATATACAAATAGATAATACAAGAAATTAACAGTTAAATTATAAAGCAGTGAGACTACTAGCAGTCCTTTAAGGCTTGAGAGCCACCAGTTGCCTGTTCCTTTGTGTAGAGAGAGCTGGGCTATATATATCCAGGCAGCAAGGCAGGTCCCCAACTGTCATCAACTGTCAGTCCCCAGCTCCAGAGATGAACATTCCAATCGTGTGGGCTTCAAGAGACCTCAAAACTTACAGCGACACAGTCCACAGGCTGGGCATCCCACAGGTAGCGTACCCCTTTAAATTGAGGCACAGAACAAGCAAGGCGAGGTTCACTGAGCCATTTATCCCTCCACCCTTCAATTACTCCTACTTGTGTTTATTGGCCAGGCTGGCACAATAAACTATCGCAAAGTCTTAGAGGCATTTTTGCCTTACAAGCATCTTCCTGGTCTCATATATGATCCAATGATTTCATCCAAGACCTCAGCTTCATTTTTTGCCTAGGGCAGCTCTAGGCCTCCTAGGAACTAGTTACCATCTTGAAAAACCGTGGCTGCACGGAGGTGAGGGTAGTGGCTGCAGAGGAGACTTAGGCCCTGGTGGACTTGCAGCAGTGCTGTTTCCCATTACACATCCTCACATCTCAGCCGAAGGGCAGGCCAAGAGGCCCTGAAGGGCATATCAGCACGGGCCTGCGTGCAGGGCTTCCCATTAGTGAAAGGTGCTGTTATGTGAGCAGCCAGGTGGCACATTCCCCTCCCACTCCCCAGGCATACAGCTCAGGGTTAAGTGTTTCTAGGTGTGTGGGCCCACGGGGTCATAGCTGAGACCTGCTGGGCTGCTCAGCCACTTACTCAAGTTCCCTTCCGGAGACCAGTGGGTCTGTGTGGGAAACTGAAATCAGCATGGCAAGGCATTATCTGAGGATGACTCTGCCTCTAGGTGAAGCAAAAGCCTAAGAAGAAGAGGCAAAAGTTCATGTTGGTTCCAGGTTGGCACCTAATAAAACCCAAAGCCTGCAGAGGTGGAGCCATCTACCCCGAGTCAGAATTCTCTCATCACTTGACTCTGAGGTGGGGCAGAGGAGATTGAGCCTGACCAGAGCTTACTGAGTGTCTGAAGCAAACATGCAGAGCCTTTTCGTCCATATGAATGTGATCTTCTAAAGGGACTCGTGGGCCAGGCGACAGGTCCAGTGCAAGTGAAGTCAACAAATTATGTAACCAAGCCGTGTTCTAGACTGTCGATGCCCTAGCTCTCTGAGTTGCCTGCCCCGAGGTACGAGCGCCACTCCAACTGCTGTTTATTCTTCTCTTTAGGTTGCACCCTTTCTAGTCCACACTGCAGCCACCACCAAGTGACTTAGGTCCATTGTGTGGCTATAGCCATCTTCTGGGGTAGAAGGAACCGTGTTGGTGAACTGTGTTTGTGGACAAGATGTTCACTTCTCTCCCCAATTTAACAGATCACAACTCTTTCGCCTGCTACCACATTGGCTGGGCATACTTTACTTTAATCCCACTTCAGCTCTCACTTCAAGGTGATCAGACTTGACATAGTCTGTCTAGGTCATTCACCAAAACACAACCACAAAATGCCACCCAAGATACGATGCCAGATATGCTCTCGCCATTCTGACCAGTGTCTTCTCTTTTTCAATCTTCCATAAGATAGTCTTTAGTTTTGAGAGTTTTAGCTCCGTGTGTGTGGGATCATTGGACCCGTGATGCATTCTTTTGTAGTTCACAATCGTTGCTGCTCCTCCCTTTCTCATCCTGTTGATCTCTAGCAGGAGCACGTGGTTTGCTCTGGCCAAGTGCAGTGTGAGAGGTGGCACCGGAGCAGGTGGCTATGGAGGCACTGTGCGGCTCCACCATGCCCCCTTTCTCCTTTGTCCCATCTCCAGGTGCCCACACAGGGCTGCTCCACTAGCCTCTCCCGGTACTCAGGCTCAGTGCAGCCCCACCACAGCTCATATGAAGCAACATGCAGCGTATACAAGAATTAAACCTTTGTTGTTGTAAGTCTCTGAAGTGCCACTGAAGTGGGGGTGGGGGGTGGGGTGGGGATGCGTTCCCCAGTGTAGAATAACTTAACCTAACCTGATTATTCAAGGGCCCATAAACTGGGTAACTTGTGGAAACATTTCATTTCTTAAAAAAAAAAAAAAGAAAGAAAACTAAAGAAATGAAAAATTCCCAACATCCTCCTATTACTTGCCTCAGGTAGAGTTTCAGTAATCCAAAAGTGTGTATATGAAACTATCGGTGTTTGTTTCCTGTGATTATGGGCCACCATTCCAGCTCCAATGGAATTTGTTGGGTCTCGGTCGGTAATAACACATGCTATCATTTACCCGGAGCCTGAGTGCCAGGTATTAAGATCTAGGATTTACACACTTCTCACACACCAGCCCTACAAGGTATATAAAATCGCCACTATTTTCCAGATGAGATAACTGGAGTCCAAAGGGATCAAATAACCTGCTCAAGCTCGTAGAGATGCTAAGTGGAAAACCAGATCTCAAACCAGGTCTGTCTGGATCTTTTTGTTACCATGCCATGTTGCAGGAGGGGGAGAAGAATGGTTCTTCTGCCAGGCTTAAGGATTTGAGGCTGAAGAAACAAGGTAGATTCCTTGGTTTAGGGAATCTGAAGCTCTTTTTCTGAGATTATTAGTGCTGGGACCTGTAAAAAGGAACATTGGTAATGGGAAGGAAATGGAGTCGAGGGCATCCTCATGGACTCTGGTTTAACCATGAATGCGCAGATCACGTCTGCTGACCCCCCCCTCCGCACCCCTAGCCCCAAACTCTGGGAAGAGCAGGTTGGATGCGTCTGTGAGTGACAGTTTCTACTGCTTAGCATGGTCTTTGGACAGCAAAGCTGCACCCTTTAGCATAGCTGGTTAGGCTTAGCAGCTTGGCAGGTATTTAGTCAGGTCTCATATTGGTGGAATAGATTAAAATTTGAATACAACGCCAATCCCATTTTATTTGAGAGGCTCTAGTAGGTTCCCAAATGGGCTGCAAACAGCAAGGTGAACAGTTCAAACCCACCAGTAGCTCAGCTCCTTTTGAGTCTCAGGATACTTTGAATATCATAAGCAGCAAAATCTCCCTCAGTCAATGGGGATAAGAGAGGGGGGCCTACATGAACCTCACAGTTCCCAGCCCAAGTTTCAAACGTCTCTTCTTTTTCACAGCGTCTGTGACATGGAAAGAAGAAGGCAAGATTTGGCTCTGGCGGATATTAGGCTTAAAACCTAGGTTCTGAGTTCACAAGCTCTGTGACCTAAGGCAAATCCGTAACTTCCCTGGGTTTGTGTCCTCCCCTGTGCCTACTTCCTGAGTGTCATGTGGAATGAAAACGATCTTGGCACATAGTGGGCACTTTACATCCGGGAATGCTTTGCAGATGGGTCACAGAGGAGCCCATGGCAGGATTGGAGTTGGTAGGCTGAGGATTGATTCTCTAGTTTTTCTGGGAGACAAAAGTCTCTTCCCCGGATGTAGTAGCATGCTCTAGTGGCACTGTGGAGTAAGCACTGGGCTGCCAGCTTCACAGTGGGCAGTTCAAACCACCAGTTCAAACCTCAGGAGAAAGATGAGGCACCTGCTCTCGCACAGATTTACAGTCTCAGAAACAGGAGCAATTCTGAGTCAGAATCTACTCAATGGCAGCAGAGTTGGTTTCTCTGGGTAAGAACTACAACTCTTATCACAATCCATGCATACATCAATTGTGTAAAGCACATTTGTACATTCATTGCCCTCATCATTCTCAGAACATTTGCCCTCCACTTAAGCCCCTGGCATCAGCTCATTTCCCCCCTCCCTAGAAAACATCAGTATCTCTGTACATACAAATAGCATGTTATACTACACACCAGAAAACAAGGATTGCAGTCATGAGATACAGCTCTCACGATGATGGTGATGATTTTTTAATCATTTTATTGGGGGCTGTTACAGCTCTTATAACAGTCCCTACATACATACATATACCAGGCACATTTGTACATATGTTGCTATCATCATTTTCAAAACATTTTCTTTCTACTTGAACCCTTGGTATCAGACCCTCATGTTTTCCTCCCTCCCTCCCCTACCCTCCTTTCCTCCCTCATGAACCCTTGATAATTTATAAATTATTTTTTCATGTCTCATAATTATTTTTAATGTAGATTGTTTCTGTAGTTGCTGAGTATATACACAGCAAAACACACCGATTCAACAAATTCTTTTTTTTTCCAACAAATTCATTAATTGTGGTCTACCAGAATAAAGCTCTCGAGCCAATCCAGACATGGTTACTGCAGTTCCTCCGCCCAGCCCAGGGCTAGCATTCCTGATTCAGAGACAGACGGGCTTTCTACTCCATCACGAGTGACGGTCCGGGAATCTCACAGGGGATGTTTTACCCTGTCCTATAGGGTTGCCCTGAGCTGACAGGATGGCAGTGAGCCAGTGAATTGAGGGAAGCGGCTGCAGGGAAGGAGGGGCAAAGGGCCGGCAGTGTAGGGAAACATGCAGGGGGCAAGACCATTACAGCCTGCAGGCTTCTCCCAGGGCTGGGCCAGGCAGCCCTCTTGTGCCAGCGCTGAAGGAAAACCTGCTTGAAGCGGGAGCAGGGAGTTTTGGTGACATCTTAAAGCCGAGAAGCAGAGAGAGAGAGAGACTGACTTGCTGTCCTTTGGAAGGACCTCACCCTCCAGCCTGTGGTGAAGCTGGCGCAGCCAGGTCTGGTAATGCATGAGGTGGTCCCTGACTTTGGCAGCGCCCGCATGTCTGGGAGCATGTTTCCGTTTCATTATGGCGATTGCCAGTCAAAGCTTTGCCCCCACGAACAACAGGGCCCCGGCCATAGCGAGGGCCCCAGCGTGTGTCGTGGGGCTCCGATGCAAACGGCAGGTCCCTGCCTATTTCCTCCAGCCTCACACATGGTTGGGTTATGAAATCGAAACACCCTATTCCTGTAACTAGGACACACTGTTTCCAGCCACCCTGATGACAGGGTAAAACGCCTTTGAGCCATTCCTTTAGCCCAGGGGACAGAGCTGAGTGTCTGCGCGCAGCCATGCTGCAATTAGCTGTGTTTTCTGTGACAGGGCAGTCTGCCACGCGACAACAGCTGGAATGCCATTCCAGCGGCGCTGTGTGAGTCTGTGCTTGCACACTTCCTTAAAACCGAACCCCAGGCCAGCGGGCCTCTCGCAAAGCCCGTGGAGCCCATTACCACACTTGTGCTTGGAAGTGCAGCTGTTGACCACCCGACAGCTCAGTCGACAAAGGGGAGAGAACACTGTCAGGCGTTACAACAGCGGCGCAGCAGCAGCAGAACGCTGCACAATGGAGGCCCCATTTCAAAAAAACGGGGGAAGCAGGGCAACTAAGTTGTTATAGACTGGTGTTTTGTCAGAGTCGATTAAGGGAGTTCAGTTATTGCCTGTGACTAGATGATCGCATCTTCACTGAAATATGAACTAAGAACTAAGAAAACACCAGGTGGAATATCTCCGCTGCCAATTCCATCACATTCCTCCAATCTATGTATAGAATTCCTCCCCTGCTTTCCATATGGAGAAATAGTGCACTGTAGTGTTATTAATATCCTGACAGTGTATTGCTACCCATTTACCAGCAGCAAAGATGTCAACAGAGACCATCATGAAGCTACCTGTCCGATAGCCCCACCCCACCCCTGCCCCATTAGTCTTATCACCAGATGCGCTTTTAACGCCAGGCGTGCCCTTCCGTTCCCGGAAAGATCACAGTCCCTCAACCTTTTGTGCCTCAGACACTGAAAAGCAAGGGGAGACCGGAAGTGCTGAGCGAAGCGGAGTGCTGTGGGAGACAGTCGCGTGGACTTGGATTCTAGCTTGCTCCCTTGAGGGCTGTAGAGAGCACAAACGAAGCCTCTCCCCTGTGCTCGGTTACTGTTTCAATGCATGGAATAACTCTTAATGTTCCTAGGGTTTCCTACGTGGCCGAGACATAAAGCTCACAGGAAAAGGCAGTATATTTCCTTTAACTAACTTAATGGCATACCCCAAGTTATTTCCTTTCAAATAGCTCAGGAAAGGCCTTGGTCAGAATGTTGGTGGCAATAGAAACACCTGACCATGAATCCATCAGCTGCCCTTTCAGTCTCCAGACCTTGAGTCCATGATGATGAAACGCCACCCTGGATGCTATAACCTTTACAGGTCTGTATTTCTTCTCTCCCAAATACGGAGCGCAAGGTTGCTCCTCATGCACCTGCCTCCACTCCCGCCTCCCCACCCAGTCACTCCCCAACCACTGGAGGCAGACTCAGTGGAAACAGGCCACTTTCAATGAAAAATACCTGATGTCATATATTTTGTTTAATAAAGACTGAGTTGGCTGTACACTAAGCCAATTTTAAGATGTGATCTGTAACTCGCAGTCTTAATTGCATGGAGGAAAAGTGAATGGGGTCATTAATGCTGTGAAAAGGAGCCCTGACCTACCTGCCAAGTGCCAAGGTGGAAATAATTAATCTGGTCAATTAACAGGAAACAGATCATTTAAAATGCGCAGCCTTCCAGGTGGTGCCCTGCCCCTTGCTGTCTGGATTTGCAAAGTGCGATGGTCAATTCTGGTTTTCTCAGTAAGCTCTCTTCTCCCTCCCTTCTTCCTTCTCTTCCATTAGCTCTCGTGCACTCTCTGGCTGTGATGCAAATCCAATAGCCAAGTCTTTCTAAGCTCCCCACCACAGCCCGCTTCTTCATGCCTTATGTTCTAAAATAATGATGCGAACTGCGCTCTAGGCAGGTTTGGAGGGCGGGTCGCCAACCCTTTCCTCGTCCTTCCAAACCCTAGATTCCTTCTTTTCTTTGTGGGAATCTGTTGCGTCTTACTTTCCCTTCAAAGATCTGTGCCTTTTCCTGGGGTCTTAATAAGATTTTTAAAAGGGCTGGAGTCTGAGCCACACTGTCTGGGTTATCTAATCCCATTTATGATCCTATAACCTTGAGGTTTGCCATGGCCTGGCTGTCAGCACCAGGCTCTAAATACATAGCATAGAGTGTTTGCTCCGTGGAACCGGAAATTAGTCAGAAGGCTACTTTCTACACATGTTCATAATTCCTCTTGACTTTTACGAGCAAGAATTAGTCCTGGTGGCATAGTGGTTATGAGTTGGGCTGCTAATGGCAAGGTCCGCTGTTTGAAACCACCGGTGGCCCCACCAAACAAAGACCAGGCTTTCTACTCCTATAAAGAGTGACAGTCTCAAAAATCCACAGGGGCAGTTCCATCCTGCTCTGTAGGGTTGCTATGGGTCCAAATAGACTCAACTTTGGCATTGAGTGTTTTCAGTAGTTCTTAGACCCTCCTAGCTCAAGAGACTGTGAGTGGTTATCTGCAAGCACCCGAGGGTGGGTGCAGGTGTTTGGTGCTGAGCTATGTGGCACCCTGCGCCTTCTCTGCAGAAGACCTGCTCACCCAGCACCTGCAGGGTCTGCTTTTGTGCTGCAGATAATCAGACCAGTGACAGTGTTTGCTGCTCAGCCCCTGCCTGATGGTCCCAGCTCGGTCCCAGGGCACACGTTAATGTCAGGTTCATTTTAACCACAGCAAAAGTCTAAAAGCAACAACCGAGGTCTTTAATCTGTTAAAAGCAAGGGCCGTTTTTATGGTGGGCACGTGGCTGTGCATTTCTGGTTGCTAAGAAGGGGTGGAAAAGCCATAAAAATAGAAAATTAAACAAACACAAACCCAAATGCTGCTGTGACCAAGCCGAAGTGTGTCTGTTTCTTAGGTGTTAGACTTGGCAGGTTACAGAGAGCCAGGGTGGAGCGACGACGCCTTCCCTTGATGTGCCCCAGCATAGTAGTACATATTGTTGGCTCCGCAGGAGGCGTGCGCTGGCCGTATGTGCATCGCCGAGCGAAATGGAATAAGCAGATGCTGCCAGGAATCCAATTGCTGGCAAGGAGGCAAACCCTAGTCCTCCTGTTTCCAAAATAAAAATCACCAGAGGGATTCCCCTTCCTGCAGTTCCAGCCAGTAGTTTTATAAAAGCATAAAACATCGCTGTATTGCGGTTTATAATAATCCCTTATATTTGTAAAGCATTTTACAGTGTACAAAGCGCTTGACAGACATTATCTCATTGGAGCCTCATAACAGCCCTGGAGAGCACAAAGGCAGGAGACTGCAGTTCGCTTTTCACAGATTGGGGAGTGGGGGGTGTGGGACTCAGGGAACGTCCACACACAGGCCTCCTGCGGCTCCGCAGCCGTGCTGTGCACCCGCGAAGGGACCCGTTTTGTGTAGGTGGGGTGTGAGTGGCGCCACTTTCCTTGGTGCAGGCACCAGTTTGCACGTTTGGATCTGCAAAAGGGCCAAATAGGTTCAAGGGGAGCTGGGCAGTGACCATTAGGGTGTGGAGGGCTCACACTGCCCAGGGGCCACTGTCAGGAGTGATGCCAACATGACAGTCTATAAAAATTTTAGGCAGGGTTGCAACAGAAATAAATTATTTTTTAAATAAAAAGAGATCCTTGCAGATATATAAAGAAGATTTTCCCCCCCTTTTTCTTCTTCCTGGTAAGCCCAGTTTGTTTATATTGCTGTTCGCTGCTGCTGGGTTGTCTTGAGAAACAAAATTGGTCACATTCATATATCTATAAGGAAGAACTTTATATCGAGAAGTAGTTTTATAGAAGAAGGCGTCCCAGCTCAGGCCGGCTCAAGTCCCTGGGTTCGATGCTAGTGGAGCCCTCTTCAGACTCACAAAGATGCAGGAAACAGGGAGATCACAGGCCCGTGGTGGGTACAGACTTGTGTGGATCCCAGCTGGGTGGGAATGTGGCAGGGTGCCAGCAGCTTCCAGGTTGGCTTCTGGAAGGGGCCACCCTGGGAGGCAGCCGCAGAATCCCCTGGGGGAGGAAGACAAAGGATCAGAGAGAGAAGCTCCCAGTGTCTCTTATTAAAAGCCCCTCCTCCCCACACACAGGTATTATCAGGCTGTGACCTGATTGATAGGTTGGACTCCACCCTTACACCCTTACACACAGGTTCAAGTTGACATCATATCTAACCACCACCGTGACCTATGTACAACAGGAGGAAACACTGCTTGCACCATCCTCTCAGCTGTCATGTCTGAGCCCATTGTTTCAGTCACCGTGTCAACCCTGTACTGAGCATAATGCCCTTTCTCCATCTTAACTCGGAGCGGTACACCTACACGGCTGAAATGGTATACTGAATGACTTTTCTGAATCTCCTAAGGAGCGCCTGTCAGAGCTGTCAGTTACCCAGTTATTATATTACCCAGTTACAATAAAGCTTCGAATCACGTGGCTTCATCTGCATCTGCTAGAATCAATACTGTTGTTTTTGTTTCCATCAGTGTTTATAATCCCTACCTTGTCAAATTTTTGGGCGTTTCAGCTACAACATTATGGTCAGTAGTACTTGCCCTTCTTTCAATTATTTTCTGAGAGTGAAATCATAATTCAAGGAAAAGGAGAAAAAGGGAAAAATCAGAAGTTGCCTCTTATAATTCAATATAGAGTTTATGACCAGTTTTGTTGTTAGTCTTCATATAATCTAAGAAATATTATATTTATGTAACATACAACTAGACACATTATTCTATAATTAAAATGGATAATAGAAATTACTAAGAATTCTGGAGAGGCTGGTATGGGAGGAGGTCCAGGGTGGGGGAGCAGGGTGACAACGAGTTATCAAACTGGTGGTGTCCCCCCACCCCCCACCCCCCACCCTCAGTGATGCCTCTGGTGCGAGGGTCAAATAGCCAGCGCTCAGCCAAGGTCACCCTGGGGAGGAAAAGATTGAGATCTTGGCCTGCTGTTCCTGGTCACTGCTGCTCTGTAGACTCCTTTTGCAGAAACACTGGCTTTTCACTCAGACTGCCCAGTTGATGCACACCGTGAAAGCAGATGTCCAGAAAGCATGTACAGAACCTGTGGGCCGGGACTCCTCTCTGGTCAGAGAGTGACCCCCCAATGGTCCTGTTCTGTGGGACAGAAGACGTGGTTGGATGCTGTGGAGACCTGAGCTGACCAGGGGGACTGCTGGCTGGCAGAGACTTGGAGGCTTCTTGGACATGGATGGAGTTTCCTCAGCCCGACACATCCTGGGATTTCCTGCTCTTTGGTTCGAGCTGCAGAATCTGCCAGTTAGTCTAGTGCTTCAGAACCCAGATGCCGAGACCCACTACCTGGGCTCCAATCCCTGCTTACCTTTACCAGCTACGTGACCTTGAGCAGGTGTATGTAAGCTTTCTACAGCACCACAAGTGTGCCCTACCTCAAAACATGAGGCTGTGAAGGATTCCCAAGGTGATTGCTTCCCAAGGTGATTGCTGGAATTAAATGCTATTATTTGTAGCAGCCAGGTGCGAGGGATGTGCTCTATCAGCCTGGCTAGACCCAGGGAGGCTGCTATTCTCTCCCGGCTTGCCATGCGGCTGCTCCAATTATGAGAAGTGGTTTGTTTCTCTGAAGTTCTCCACTCCCCACGCCTCCTTTCTGTGGCCACATCGGCCCAGATTCAGGATTCCCCGGGAAGATGCACAGACCAACGGGCATTGAGCCACTGACCTTTCCAAATCACAAAGCAACCGAGGTTTGCAGTACAATATGAGGGGGTGCCCTCCCTCCAAAACTGGAAATTATTTTTCAAAACTATGTATTAAAAATGTTTTTAACCAAAGAACCATATCACTTTCAAAGTACTCTCCATTATACTTAATATATTTATCAAATCTACAATTCCATTCTTGGAAACATTTTTCAAACTCATCTGTTTGGATGACTGACAGCACCTCCTCATTTTTTTCCTCACCTGTTCTCTTTAAAAATTTTATTGGGAGCTCATACAGCTCTTATCACAATTCATATATATATCCATTGTGTCGAGCACATTTGTACATTTGTTGCCCTCATCATTCTCAAAACATTTGCCTTTTACTTGAACCCTTGGTATCAGCTCATTTTTTCCCTCCCTCCCCCATGAACCCTTGATAATTTATAAATTATTATTTTTTCATGTCTTACACTGACCGATGTCTCCCTTCACCCACTTTTCTGTTGCCCATGCCCCTGAGAGGGGATGATATATAGATCACTATGATCAGTTTCCCCTTCCGCTCTTGGTATCGCTACTTTCATTATTGATCCTGAGGGGTTTATCTGTCCTGGATTCCCTGTTTATCGCTTCTGTGCCATCCAATTGCTGTCCTTTCATGTCCCTCTTCATTCTTGGAAACAAAAAGAAGTTGCTCAGAGGGAGGTCAGGAGCATGGGGCAAGAGAAGCATGCTGGGTATTTTTGCCCAAAACTAGCACACTGAGATGGCTGTATGAGTTGGTGCATTGTCCTGGTAGGAAAACCAGTCCCCCATCTGCCACAAACCAGGCCTTTTATGTCACACACCACTGCACAATCTTTTCAGAACCTCTAAATAAAAAAAACTTGATTAACAGTCTGACCTGGTGGAATGAATCCCAAATGCACTATGAGTTGACATTTTCATCATCAGTCAACAGTTCACCTTTTTTGAAAGGAGAAAACCACTTGTACACTTGAGTTTCCCTACAGCGCTGTCCTTTAAGCTGTGTTCACCATCACAACAGTATCTGGGGCACTTTTCCTGAGCAAGAAACAAAATTTCACAGCCTCACACTCTTCTCTTAAATCGGCCATCACAAAAAAATGAGATTCAAGTGAAACTGCTTTTACAAAAAAAATCACTGTGATCAGAGAGAACCTTCCCAGGTGACATCACTTGGTGCACTTAGTGGGAGTTGCTGGATGCTCACCTAGCAGGAAAAGTGAGTACTATGAAAGCTCCCCTCCAACCCAGTGCAATCCTGTTTTTTTGGGGGGTGTCCTCGTACATTGACATTGTGGAAGTTTGGTTAATGGTTTAATGCAGAACGATCCTCCCACAGAATTCCTTTAGAAGGTGAACAGGAACAGCGTGGTTCCCAACTAGGCCAGGTCAGTGAATTGCCTGAGTGTCCACACTCAGCCTCCTCTATTTCCAGAGGGCAGGTGTGACAGTTACATAATCTCCTGTCAACTTTTGAAAGGGTGGAGTCTAGCTTGTCAATCAGGTCCCAGCTTGATGACCTAATCGGGAGGCCTGAATAAGATAAATAGCTCACAGGAAGCCAGAGACACTCTTCCTGTGAGACATTCCTGTTCGCAAGCCACATGAAGGCACACTGATGGAACCAGAGCCCCTGGAGCTGGAGGAGCCACGTGGAGACCCATGCCAGCGCTGAGATCCTTCCACTGCCACTGGATCTACGACTTTCCACTCACTGACCTGTGATCTTCCTGCGTTTGGCATCGCACGGCTGTGTGAGTCTAAAGAGGAATTTATGGACTAGTATTGGGCTTATGGTTTAATATTGGACTTAAGGACTTGATCTGGACTGGACTGAGATGTTTCTCAATATACAATTGCTCTTTTATATAAAACTCTTTCCTATACACATATGATTGTCCATGAAATTGTTTCTCTAGTCTACCCAGACTAACACAGCAGGTAATGTTCACTGACTGAGGAAAGAGGACTTTCTTTACATTTTACTTTCTGTCTCAAACTCTTGAGTCTCAGCCCGCTCCATAAGGTGATGCCCCTCCCTCAGTCAGCAGGCTGTCTCTTGGTCCAGGCAAAGCTCTGTGGTTTTGGAAAGTACTACATAGAAAGGGCAAGTCAAATCTAGCTCATTTGGACATGCCCCTGAACCTCGAGGGGCTCTGTCCCCAGCCTAGCACACGTGCCCTCAGGCATACACTTCCTTCCTTCCTTCCTTCCTTCCTTCCTTCCTTCCTTCCTTCCTTCCTCTTGCCCATTCCAATCACTGGGTCTGCAGAAACTCCCAGGGGCAAAATAGCCGGAGAAGCCTGTTGCCGTACAAACTTCACGGAGCAGCAAAGGCAGGTCCTTGCTGCATGGAGAAGGGAGAACCTGATGTCCAGTGGTCAGCTCCAGTTTTCAATATCTCTATCAGGGTGATCTACAGGGAGGCCCACCACTGCACCTTTTATGTCTTTCAGGCTCATGCAAGGACAGCCGTCCCTTTTCAGGACTGATATTGTCTAAATTGATCTTGAGAAATATTTCCTAGTTTCGAAAAGTGCCTTGACCTTAAATCTCTTCCCTCCTCTCCACTCTTTCTTGAGGCAGTAAGTCCCCCCCCCCTTTTTTTTTTTTGTTTGCTACAGAACAGTGTTTGACTTCCTTGCTGCTCTACCCTGGGGGGTTTCGGGAGAAGATTAAGGTGAATACAGAAGAATCATTAAGCAAAATAATTAAGGATCAATATCCCAGGACCATTGTGATCCTCTTCTAGGCCTTTTGGGTGCAGGGGAAGGCTCTGGGGGAGACATGGGCATTGCTAGTTCATGCATGGGCTTGGGGCTGTGGAAATGATCTAAGTTAAGTCTTTTGCTCTACCCAGTTGGCAGAATCACTTTTGACATTCAGGCAGAGCTTGACCTCAGGATGACAGAGCCGTTAAGGGTCAACAGGAGTCTGAGCAAGAAGCAGCTGTGGCCTGTTTGTTGCTTGCTTACAAAGCCAATGTGAAACACCCACAGCAGCATGTGTGGGTATGCATCTTTGCCCCAACAAAGTCCCCAGGATTCAACTACTTTTAATGTCAGTTCTCAAAGGGGAGTGCATTGTTAGAGGACCCCACCATGTAGAAAGCACAGGGCGACAAAAGGTGTGCTGGACTATGTGTGACCTGACGTAGGACATCCTGGAGCTTGTAAGGAGAGCCAGGACTGAAGGGTTGTGAAGACCCCACACATTGCCCTGTGCAACAGGAGGAAATGGACTTCCGTGTGGGCGGGACAGGACTCAGTGGGGCTGAACCATGGGACACTGATGTCAGAATGGATCTCTAAGAGGTATAGGGTACATCAGCAAGTACTCTTTCACATTGCACTCACTAAGGGGTTAGGGGCAAACTGTCCTTTCCACAGAGGAGCCAAGTCAGCAGAAGAGGGCGAGTGAGGACCAGGGCCCATTCTCAACACGGGTCTGTGCAGTAGAGGCCATGACTCTTTCTTTCTTCCTTTTCCTCCAAAGAGAGTTCCCCCTTGATGGTGGATTTCCTGTTGGAATCTCTCCTCTCAGTATCTGTCCCGGTCTGGAGTCTCCTTGGTTCTTTGAAACAGTTTCCCTTTCCTACCTTTTTCCTCTTTAAAAGGTTCCATGTGTGTGTGTGTGTTGGGGCAGGGGGTGGGGTGGAGCAGTGGGAGGAGACTGTGGGCTTTTATTAGGTATACGCTGTTATTCCAAACTGTGATTACATGATGTCTGCTTCTCCTGAACTCAAATCCAATATCCTGAAAAATTAGAAGCGTTATTGCGAAGCTGCAGCACACCAGGAGCCAGGGGCCCTCGAGGGGAACTTATGTGCATGGCTCCTGATGGCTGCTGTTCCACCCACTAACGTCTCCAGCTAGCCAGAGTGTGATGCTCATTAACCTTCGTCTGTCATTTCAGATGGGCTAAAAAAAAAATCTTGAATTATGCTTATTAAACAATGGTTCTGGACTTAAAAGAGAGAGAGAAAATGCCCATACCTTAGTCTGCAGCCCTTATAATCTGCTCCGATTTTACTGGTAGATGTTAAACACTCGATTCTTGTTTTTGTAATGGATGTTTAGCTGAGTTCTTACATAGCTGAGCTTTAGCCCAGTCAGTGTGTGGTGCTCTGCTGGCTTCCCTGCCGCTGGGATGCTGGAGGCTGTACTTAAAATACAAGCAGGACCAGTAGGGGAAGCCCTCCAGGTAGCTTCTACATCAGATGGGTTAGAGGGTAGGAAGAAGCAGT
Organism: Tenrec ecaudatus; assembly: GCF_050624435.1. Classification (NCBI taxonomy): domain Eukaryota; kingdom Metazoa; phylum Chordata; class Mammalia; order Afrosoricida; family Tenrecidae; genus Tenrec; species Tenrec ecaudatus. The sequence continues at coordinate 60,914,751 of NC_134542.1, read as the reverse complement.
GCATTTCTGAGAAATCAGTCCCCAGAAACCTTCTCAACACAGTTGGTCACTGTCTGACCCAGTGAGAGAAGATGAGCCCGTAGGCGTCGAGGTTCTAAGGTGCCCAGAATCAGACGGGCCGCTGCCCCAAAGTAGCATTGACCTTAATGAGGCAGACGCATGGAGCTTTGGGGACGCTCATTTTTGGATGGGGCATATTTCAAAATAAAAATAAATGTATGTTTTGAAAACCCTTTAATAATATGAATGTGGAATGTATGATATATGAAACTAGGAAATGTTTAACTTGTCAATAATTGAATGGAACACATAAAGATGGAGTCTTCTAGGCACTAATGCGCTGAAACAGCTGTGTCTTGGCCATTTGGAATCAGACAATTGTATAGTTGACAGGTCCAAACAGAATGGCATTGCAGTCCCACTAAGAGAGAACATTTTAAGATTTATGCTAAAATGCAGTGCTATCTGTGATAGGATAGTATCCATATGCTTACAAAGAAGGCCGGTTAATAGGACTATTAATCAAACTTATGCACTAGCCACTAAAACCAATGCTGAATCATTTGCTAAGCTCGTTCGTCTGAAAGTGGTCAAACATGCCATCAAGAGGCACTGACGATGACCCGTGATTGGAATGGAAAAGTTGAAAACGCAGAGGAAGGGCCAGTAGCTGGAAAATGCAGCCTTGGTGATAGAAACAATGCTGAACATTGCGTGATAGAATTTTGCAAGAAAAACAACTTCTTAATTAAAAACACCCGTTTTTCAACAAAATCGACAGCAACTATACAAATGGACCTCTCCAGATGGGATACTCACTGCCATCGAGTCGATGCTGACTCCTAGTGACCCTATAGGACAGGGTAGAACTGCCCTGGGGGTTTCTGAGACTGTGACTGTTTACAGAAGTAGAAACCCTGTCTTTCTCCTGAGGGTTTCAAACTGCTGGCCTTGCAGATCACAGCTCACCGCATAACCACCACACGACCAGGGCTCCTTTATGGGGACGGAGAACCCAGGAGTCAATTCAACCACATCGTTGGAAAGAATGGAGAAGGTCAATATCATGGCCCAAAACAAAGCCAGGGGCAGACTGTGGAACAAACCATCAATTGTTCACTTGCAAGTGTAGGTTGAAGTTAAAGAAAATGAAAACACGACCCTGAAAGGGAAAACATAACCTTGACCATGTGCCATCTGAATGTAGTCGGTCCTATTGGGGCTTCTATGAATTAGCATCACCTGGATGGCAGTGGGCTTAGTTTGGTCTAGGTTATACTTTGAAATGCGCATTGGTAGTTCGGTGTAGAATTTACACGTTCTATAGGGGAGAAAGGCGCTGTGGTGGTGCACTGGGCTGCAATTCGCATAGTCTGCAGTTCGAAACTGCCAGCCAGCTCCCCAAGAGAAAGACTGGGCTCTTCTTCCCATAAACAGAATCTCAGAAACCCACAGGGGGTTGCTATCTATCAGCGCTGACTCAATGGCTGTGAGTTTGGTTTACTTACGGAGGAGAAAGATGAGGCTTTCTACTCCTGTAACAAGTTAGGGTCTCAGAAACTCACGGGGGCGGTTCTACCCTGTCCTATAGCGTCACTATCAGCTGGACTCGACGCTCGATGACAGCGAGTTTTTGTTTTATTTTTATGGTATAGGAGAGGCTGAGACTCCATTTCCAGCCCGTGTCCGGCACGTTCAGTCAGTACCATAGTCCACTGGGGGCTTGTGTGTGTTGGACAGGTCCCAGTGGCCTCCCAGCTCAGACTCAGGCCTATCTAGTTTGGAAATCAGCCAAAGGAAATCTGATAGATGACCACAGTTCAATCCGTAATAGATCCTGGGGATGGTGCAGGACCAGACAGTCGTGTGTGGGGTTGCCCGAGTCCAGCAGCTGCCCACTGACAAAGATAGGAACCCTTCATGAAGGAGATGAAGGAAAATGACGCAAACCGCAGGTCTTGGAATGATCTGCAGATAAAAGGAGAAGCAAGAAACGTTTAGATGCAGAGTTCAAACAGAGCCCAAATCAACAGTCAGTCCTGGTCCTGTGTTTTTCCTTTTCAGAGAAGTCAACTAAGGCTCAGAGATTTAATGATGTGCCCCGGGGCTCTACCATTACGCGCTCGGCCACGACGTTGGCAGTTTGAAGCTACTCGGAGGTGCTATGGAGACAGTCTGACTAGGCGATGTGTTTTTGAAAGGCCACAGCCCCCAACCCTGTGGAGCAAGTCTGCTCTGCTCTGAATATGGGTGATGGGGCAGACCAGAATGACCTTTTTCTTAACTTGGGTAGTATCTCCACACCAGTAGCCTTCTCTGGGGGCTCTGTGGGTGTAGTGGTTAGCATTGGGCTGTTAACCACAAGGTCCGGGGTTTGAAACTACCAGCTGCCCTGGGGGAGACAAATGAGCTTTCTACTCCCCTGACAGGGGGCAGTTCTTCCCTGCCGGGGCAGGGTCACTGTGAGGCAGCACAGCCTGGACGGCAGTGAGTTTTGAGAGTGGTGGCACTGTACAGGGGAGAACTCAGAGAAGAGGAGCCAGCTGGCGCAGCGGGCTGAGCACTGGGCTGCAAACCTAAAAATGGGGGGAGTCCGGTGTGAGGGGTGGGGGGGCAAAGTTATCCGCAGCTCTGCAGGAGCAAGATACGATCTCATCATTTCTCTGAAATCCTACGGAGCTGGTCTACCCTGCCCCGTGGGTCACTGTGAATCGGAATGAGCTCCATAGCAGAGCGCTAGGTTTCTTCCTTCCTTCCTTCCTTCCTTCCTTCCTTCCTTCCTTCCTTCCTTCCTTCCTTCCTTCCTTCCTTCCTTCCTTCCTTCCTTCCTTCCTTCCTTCCTTCCTTCCTTCTCATAACTCCTAGAAGCAGAATGAGACCAAAGCTAACCAGCTACGGAGCGACCCCGCTTAGGGGTCCATACTTCTGAGCAGAGTGGGGCCCCCTCTAGTGGCAGGATTTCCATCCTCCCCAAACTCTGAAACCTGTTAGGTTGGTGGGGAAGAAACGACCTTAGCATCAAAACATGAACATTGTAAGGGAATGGGGAGGAAGCATCGCAAGTCTCCTCTCGTGAGACAAGGAAACAGCGGTCTGGAAGGCTAAGGAAAAATTGTTTCCAGAGGCATTTGTTAGTCTTGCTCTTCAGGCACATGCACAACAGCAACAACCCCACGGCCCTTGAGCGGATTCCGATTCCGAGCAGTTGCTGAGACTGCAGAGATGGGACCAGCCGTGTGTTCCTTCTGCAGTGACTGGAGAGCTTTACTTAGTGTCCGTGTGGTTAGTCCAATGCCTACTGTACTCTCCGAACTAGCTGTCTGAAATATAAGGCCCTTGAGCTTAAAGTGCTGGCCTGCAGTCTGAACCCGCCTGCCTTCCATGAAGATTGACAACACAAACACACAATTACCCAATCTCTCTCTCTCCCTCCCTCCCCGTCTCCCTCTCTCCCCCCACCCCTCTTTCTCTCCCAACAAGCCAATTCTGATTCATAGTGACCCTATAGGACAGACTAGAACATAGGTTTCACACACTGTAACTCTTTACAGGAACAGAAAGCCTCGACTTTCCCTCAGGGAACAGCTAGTGGTTTCGAACTGCTGACTCTGAGGCTCGCAGCCCAACATGTAACCTCCTACACAAGCCAAGGGTCACTATGAATTGAACTGGATTGAATAACAATGAATTTAGTTTGGGATAAAAACCTACAATTTTGCCCAGTGAAAATTAGGGTTCTCCTCAGAAACCTCCCATGAAAATCTGTATGTTTTTTGCCTAAAACTAAGATTTCCTAAACTGTAGTATGAATATTATTACTATTATGACTCTTGCTCTATAGTCAAGATTACATGTCTTAATATTTACTTAACATTTTCCCTTCAATCAATTCACTTTTATTATAGACTTAACCTAAGCACTAGAATTCATGGAAACTTGGGCTTTATGTGTGTGGTAGGTGATAAATATATAGACACACATATATATAACCAAATAAATACATGACCACATATATATACATATATACACACACATATACACATATATAACCAAATAAATACATGACCATTAATAGTAAAAAATGCAGATAGCAACCCCATTTATCTCATTTAATTATCTCCTGTCTGCACCATGCTACAGGAAACTCTGAGGTGGACATTTTCAGGTTTGCTGTTTGCTGTGCCACTCACGACAACCACATAGGCCACAGGTGAAAACGTGGCTGGGCCTGTGCCCTGCTCCCCATGCCTGGGATGCTCAGGTCCTTCGCTGCTTCTCCTGATGCTTTGAGGGCCTTCCCACCTGTGGGGCTCATCTCCTAGCACTATCTTGGTCAGACAGCACTCACTTGGGATCTGTCGGGTTTTCATTGGTTCATTTTCATAAGTCGATGGACAGGACTTTCTTCCTGGTCTTAGTCTGGAAATGCCAGTGAAACTTGTTCACCAAGAGTGACTCTGGTGGTGTTTGACCCGGGGCATAGCCACACACCGGCCACCCCAGTATGGCCAAATGACAGGCAGGCAATGTAAACATGTAAACAGAATTCCCTGATATCAAGTTGATTCTGAGTCATAGCAACCCTATAGGTCAGGAATGAGCTGCCCCTTGTGAGTTTCTGAGACTGTCACTCTTTATGTGATTAGAAAGCCTCGTCTTTCTCCCCTGGATTGGCTGCTGTTTTAGAACTGCTGGCCTTCTCAGTAGCAGCCCCACACAGAACTCTCCACGGCACCAGGGCTCCGCGAGTAAACATCAGAGTGATGCTCTTCTCTGTCCTTTAAGGGCAGCGTGTTCACTGTCCTGCTTCACTTTCTCCTTCCCTCGTGCCCCCCCCCCACCCTTTCTCCAGGGCTCCTCGCATCTCCATCCCATTCTCCGGGTCTCCTGGCTGGTCTCCTGGCTGGTCTCCTGGCTGGTCTCCTGGCTGGTCTCCTGGCTGGTCTCCTGGCTCTGTGCTCGCATTTCCTTTGGCCGCAGCTGTGAAGAGAACAGTTGCTCTCCTCTCACTGGGGACCTTGCCTTCTTGGTGCCGAGCTCAGGAAACCACATAGAAACAAACTGGGACTTGGCAGGACAAATAAAAGACCTTTGTTTGTCTTTTTCTAGGAATTGGGCTTGAGGGATATTGACAGCACTGATATTTCTACTTTATCCTTGGAGTCCGCCTTCTCTCAGGAAATGGCACATAAACACACAAAGTCCGATTTATAAAAACATACTTTATACATTATTCCTTCAGGACTAGAATGGGGAGTCTGTTTTTGTTCAGACACTGTGAAGTCTGCAATACCTATAGGGATGACGGAGATGAGAAAAGGCTGATCTTCATGAACTCTTTGCCCATCTTAAGCATTCCTGGGGACTTGCCTCAAGCTCTGCTTCTTCTCTAAGAAAGGCAACCATTATGCATTTATTGCTGGATGAATACACCCGATTTTCAGCTAGTTATAGTTTGGTACCACGATGACCCCCAATTATTTACACTGGATTATCTGTACTGAAGCTGAGCTGCCGAAGAGTCGGTTTGGAAGCTGCTTGCCATTTATTACCTTTTTTCCTCCCGCCTCTAAAATCGGCTCTGCTGACCTTTGATGAGAAGTGAATAAATAGCCCCGAGGCTCAAAATATTGTCATGTTTAAAGCAACTTCATGCTTAAAGAACGCAGACACAGTTTCTTTACATGGAAGCTGCCTGATAGACAATAACAGTGCGTTCTTATAGCCAGAAAGCTTTCTAAGAAAGGAAAACCATCGCAGTGACGGAGTTTTCATTTTGTTAACAGTTGCAAAAGTGGTTTCCAGAATCGTGGGGATTGTAAAAATTTAGATATAAACTAGCCAATGATAAGGAAAACATGGAGGAAAAGTAAAGTTAAAACAATGCAATTCTACATCCCTTCTTATTCTGGCATTCAGCATATTCCATTCTAACAGCAGGCGATCCTAAAAAGCAAGATGAGAGGCTCATAGAAGGCTCCAGACCCATGGGGAGGCATGGGGCTCCGCATTTGTCTTGGCTCCCCAAAGAGGCTCTTTCTGATTGTAAACAGATGGGAACCCCATAGAGCCAGGCAGATTCCCTCTGCGACTCTCACAGGGCTACCCCTGTGCCTTTGAAATGACATCAGCCAGGAAACCAGTGGCTGGGGTTTCAGATTTCATAGAGGAGTTTTGCTTTGCCCAGAGATGGCAGGGGGAACGTCATAAATTGTTGCAGAGCCTCTCCTGGGAGGTGTCTGAAGAGATTAGATGAGTAAATCAATTGTCCCAATCGCCTGATGTGATATGGACCATCCGGTTTGAATTTGAATTCCTGATGTCCTTTCTGGAGAACTGAGATCGGCCACGACTCAGCATCAGTTGAGCCTGACGGGCAGTGCTGGGGAAGATTACCAGGAAGAACTGAAGTTTGTTGTTGTTTTTCTGGATGGCGTTCTTCCTTTAAGCAGGTTTATGACGACGGAAAGGGCCACAACCAAAGCAGTCATGTCTACAGGTTACCTTTTATTACTGGAGAAAGATGGGTGCAGGGAGAAGTCGGGCAGTGGAAGATATGACCAAATAATAATAATTTATAAATTCTCAAGGGTTCGTGAGGGGGGGGGGTCGGGGAGGGAGGGGGAAATGAGGAGCTGATACCAAGGGCTCAAGTAGAAGGCAAATGTTTTGAGAATGATGATGGCAACAAATGTACAAATGTGCTTGACACAATGGATGGATGTATGGATTGTGATAAGAGTTGTACGAGCCCCCAATAAAATGATTAATATATATATATATATATAAACAAATAAAAAAACCTTTCCCATCAACCCTCCAGGAGACTTACTCTCGTGCCTTGGTAAGGGTTGGGTCCTAAGCCTACCCTACATCAAGCACACAAAAGAATGCTGTAATGGGCTTAGCCCAGTGGTTCTCATCAAAGGCTGCATTTGGAGAGTTCAGAAGAATAAGAATAACTGGACCTTCCTCCAAGGGATCCTGCTTGAAGAAGAGCTTGGGAATTTCATTTCATTTTTGTGTGTGGTTTGTTTCTTTTAAGGGAAAGACTTCATCACTGGTTGACTTTATAGCAGCCTTCTTTCCATAGTGTTTTACAATACACATAGCATGGCATTTGCCATTTTAATGATGTTTAGGTGTCTAATTGCATGGCAGGGATTATAGTGTTGTGGAACTGTCATCACAATTTGTCTAGAAAACATTTTATTATAATCCCCCCCCAGAAAAAAACCCCATTAAGCTTTAACTCTTGATTTCCTTCCCTTCCCCTTCTGCCTGGCTCTATGCACTTGTCCATTCTAGACTCTTCATACAAGTGGGACGATGCGATATTTGCCCTCTTCAGAATGTTTTCAGGATTTCATCTATGTTGCTGCAAGTTTTAAAACCCAGTCCTTTTTATGCCTGGATAAAATTCCATTGTATACATATTCCATACACACATTCGATGTATGTATATATATATATATATGTATGTATATGTGTGTGTATATAATTTATTGGGAGCTCTTATAGCTCTTATCCAAATCCATAGACCAATTGTATCAAGCACATTTGTACATATGTTGCCATCATCATTTAAAAAAACATTTTCTTTCTACTTGAGCCCTTGGTATCAGCTCCTCTCTTTTTTCCTGCCTCTCTCTGCCACCCTTCCACCCGCATGAACTCTTAATAAATTAGAAATTACTATTTTCATACCTTACACCATTCACTATCTCCCTTCACCCACATTTCTGTTGTTTGTCCCCCTGGGTGGTGATGGTTATACATTGATCATTATGATTGGTTACCCCTTTCTCCCCCCTCCCCCACTTTTCCCCTACCCTCATGGTATTACTACTCCCATTACTGTTCCTGAGGGGTTTATCTGTCCTGGATTCTGAGTGTCAAGAGCTCTTATCTGTATCAGTCTATGTGCTCTGGTCTAGCTGGATTTGTAAGGTAGGACTGGGGTCATGGTGTGTGTGTGTGTGTGTGTGTGTGTGTGCATTAAAGAACTAGAGGAATGATGTATGTTTCTTCAGTTCTATACTGCACCCTGGCAGACTTGTCCCTTCCTTGTGAAGTTGTCTGTGAGGGAATGTCCAATTGTCTACAGATGGGCTTTGGATCTCCACTCTGGCCTGCCTTGTTTTCATCTATATGATTGTTTGTTTGGGATCCTCTGATCCCGTTGACACCTCACGATCACACAGGCTGGTATGCTTCTTCCATGAGGGCTTTGTTGCTTTACTGCTTAGATGGCCATTTGTTTATCTTCAGTCCTTTAAGACCCCATATTCTATATCATCTAATAGCCGGGCACCATCAGCTCACCATCAGCTTTCTTCACCACATTTGCTTATGCACCCATTGTTTTCAGGAATCATGTTGGAAAGGTGAGCATCACAGAATGCCAGGCTATTACAACAAATGTTCTTGCCTTGAGGGAGTACTTGAGTAGAGGCCGAATGCCTGTCTGCTACCTTAATACTAAACATATAAATATATGTACATAGACCTATATCCCTATCATTATATAAAAATATATTTACATATGTACATGTCTATATTTATCCTCTATAAATTCTTTTGCCTCCTAGTTCTTTTCTCTATTTCCTTTTACTTTCTTTCTGTGCCACTATTATTTTTATCCTTCATTTGCCTCTCAGTAACTCCTCTTGGTTACTTTGTGCTTGATCCAACCCCACGAGGCATTCTATGCCCTCTTCGCCATCGATTTTAGATCATTTGTTGTTCCCTCGTCCCTGGGTTTGTTGGCTCCCTCCCTCCTTTTCCCCACCTCGCTCTCTCCCATGTTCCCCCCGGAACTGTTGGTCCTGTTGTTTTATCCTTGGGATTGTTTATCCTGCCTATCTTATCTAGATAGACAGACATATTCTACATCTTGTTAATCCATTCATCTGTTGATGAAATTTAGGTTAGCTCCACCTTATAGATCTTGTGAAAAATGCTAAGTATCTGTTTGATTTTTGGCTAGATTAGATAGGTAGAAAGCTAGATAAATAGATAATTGCTGGATCACATACTCATTGTATATAAGCAGGCCCCCAATAATGAGCATCCAATTTACAGACAACTCATACTTATCATGGCTGATGAAATGCAATAAGAATGGGTCAGAATATTTCCAATTTGGGCAATTTGTCATAGGAACTAGAATGGGAAATCATGGGTGGAAGCCCTGAAATCGGAGACTTGGAAGAGGCAGAGTAGTCCTTTGACGAGGCTAACTGTGACACAGGATTCGTGGCAGGACTATGCAGAGCCAAACATGCTTAAAGTAATGTATTCAGTTGCCATCTTTGAGCAGGGTAACATCATCTGGGAAGCTCTCACTTAACATTATGTAAAATTGCCCTCGCTTTGAAACAATTAAGCTAACTCCTACTTTGAGCAAAGTTGTTATCACCAGCATCATCACTTTCTGCACGAGCTAATGAAATAGTCAGCAGCAGTGGTGCTCAAAGCCATAGCTCTGCAGGAAGAGATGCTCAGCATTGAGTCCAACGACATTTGGGTGAGACAACCTACAAGGAGGGATGTGCCGTAGGGGCAAAGACCCCAAGAGTTAAACCGGACACCGTGAATTCTGAGCCTGACTTTGTCACTACTTGGATTTGTGATCATCTCTTCAGACCTCAGTTTTAGGATTTAAGAAACGAGGTAGTCAAAAATCCAGCGCTCTGCGTGTAGGCTCTACTTGAAGCTATGCTCCAAAAGTTTACCATCGTGCCCAATTTGTAATTTTAAAAATCGGTTTAAATCTTTTTAACAAAAAAGTATAGGAGCACCATAGAAAAATGTATTTATGATTTCCCACTTATGTCCCATGTGATGGTTCCAGAACAATTTTATACATCTTGCCGGTCTTTTTATTATAAATCTTCTTATGATGGTGAAATAGTTTCCTTAATTTCTGAAAGGAGTTAATAGCTGCTTTTAGCATCTTTGTGAAATCAGAGTTTGCCTCTCTTGTTTGGCCCTTTGTTAAAAGTTTAAATTGTAATGCATCAGTGCAAGGGAGGAAGATCTGGGAATGAAAATGCTGCATTAACTACGGAAAAAGCTTTGTCTTTGCTAATAAACATACATGAAAGCAACAGAACTCCTTAACATCAGTGGGTATGCGGAGCAGAATCTAGCTCCTCAGAGTCGGTTTGCTCTGATGTTTGAAACTTTCTTTGCTTTATAGTGCTGGAGTGGGGTCACCTCTTGCTATAGCCTTTCCTGACTTAGCTAAGGATGGGTTAAACATCCTTGACCCCCAAAAGTGGGTTTGCCTTGGGCTGCTAACCGCAAGATCAGCAGTTTAAAACCACCAGCCTCTCTGAGTGACTCCTGTAAGGAGTTATAGTTTGGAATCCTCAGGCTTGCGATAGGTCAGAATGGACTCAGTACCAGCTATCCTTTCCACAACGAAGCACACGAACTACAGGGGATGGCTTTGGCACATGTCGATTAACGGGAACCACGGAGTCTTGACAGAACCGCCTCTCACCTTATACAGCAGAGAGAGAAAGACCTACTAGTCAGTAGATTACTGGTTAGTTTTTTTTTAGCAAGGTCTTAACAGTCTGTGGGTTCTGGAGGAGACAGAGATGCTTTTTATGGCAGCTGCTGCGAGTACTGGTGAAACTCTTAGTCGTATGTCCTTTAAGCATGTGCCTCTTCTGATAATTGAAATCAAAATAGCCATAGCAATAAATGCTTTCTTCCACACCTTACCCACTGTTAGGTGCATTCAGTCAGTTCCGACTCAGAAGGAAACACCTCACTAGGGTCTTGTTAGAACCCACTGCCATCAAGTAGATTCTAATTCTTAGTGACTCCATAGGACTGAATAGAATTGATCCCAAGGGTTTCTGAGACAGAATCAGACAGCCGCATCTTTCTCCCGCAGAGTAGCTGGTGGTTTGAACTGCTAACCTTGTGGTTTGCAGTCCCATGCTTAACCCACTGTGCCACAGGGTTCCCTTAGGATCCTATTGGCACAGTATCATTTTAACTAGTTTTTCAGTATACCATGATTATGAGTACAGAAAAGCAAGTGTTAAAAATCAACCTGCCATGTTATAGAATATTGTAATAAACAATATTGTACCTCTTAAAAATTCTAATCACTGGTTTTCTATGGATGTCACAGATAGCTTAAAAGAAAAAGACGGAAGTTACTCCCAAACTCAACATTCTTCTCCACTGAATTGATGCCAACTCATAGAGATCCTTTTTTTTTTTTTTTCCATAGAGATCTTATAGGGCAGGATTGAACTGCCACTGTGAGCTTCTGAATTCTTTACAGGAGTAGGAAGCCTCATCTTTCTCTCTAGCGGCTGGTGGTTTTGAACCGCTGACCTTGCTGTTAGCAGCCCAATGTGTAGCCCACACCACCACTAGGGCTCTGGAGGTTAGTAAAAGTGCACAAATATAGCTCACAGCATTCAACAAAATTGATACATCCATTGGATTCAGCATGTCCTCTCAAAATTTCTTCTGGCCTTCGCAATCAATTTTAGAGTAACTTTTTAATTGATAAGTAGGGGCCCTGATAGTGTGGTGGTTATGCAATGGGCTGCGATCAATCCACATGGTCAGCAGTTTGAAGCCACCAGCAGCTCCCTGGGAGAAAGACTGGGCTTTCTACTTTGATAAACAGTTAGTCTCAGAAACCCAAAGGGGTCACTATGAGTCGGCATTGACTTGATGACGGTGTTTTTTTTTAATTGTTATTGATAAGGACTATCTTGATTTTAAAAAAATGTATGCTTAATGCATATGAAGTTTCAAAAACGTCATGGAAAATCCACATTATCTTTTAGCTGCATTTTCCCACAAACTTTTTGAAGTCCCCTCTTACATTTCTAGAGTCACCTTGATGATCATAGAGCTAGCTGGCTCACCTGCTACTCACTGCTAAATGCTCGCAGGCAGGCTCTAAATCTGGTTGTGGATTCAACTGCCAGCTGTCAGAGGAAGAGTGTCCATGTAATTGACAAAAGGGAGGAAATCGGAGATAAAAGAGAGAAAGAAAAAAGAGGATGGTAAGGAGAATAGATTTTTCATTTCTTATCTGGTGATACATTCTGCAAGGGTAAACAGCACTATCTTTTACATAGACCTTTTGAAGGCAGGAAAAGACAAGGCTCAGGGGAGTTTTATAAACTGGGGATTGTCTTTGGGTCAACATGGCTTTGTTTGTTGCCTGGAAAGTCTGCATTACCTCCCCGCCTGGTGTATAATGAAAATGGGGGTGGAAGGTTCCATGTGGTGACTTAGCCACAGAAGTAGCTGTGTCATCTGTTACTTCCACTCTGTTATCCATTACTGCTCTTCTCTTGAAGGCGGCAGACGTTTGATTAACTACAGAGATTTGGACATAAAGGGGACCCAAGGTGGATTGTGAAGTAAATTATGTAGCCAAGTCTCCATTTTATCTTCCAGATTTCTGGGGCACTGGCAGCTGGAGACCTTTACCTCAGGGGCAGGCGAGACACTAATTGTTTCAAGAAGAATCGGGGTGGGTGGGGTGGAGGCACACATCATAATAGCCTGGAGTAGCGTGGCATTTTTGGTAAGGACTGAAAACAAACCCTCTCTCCCCCGACAACTATACACTTTAGTAGATAAACTAAATGCGAAAGCAAGAGAACTAATTTCTAAATGTTTACAAAATTCATTTATTTACAAACATAGCAGAGAATAAGGGCGACCTTACATCGTCAAAGCTTGTTATAAGCAGAAGCTCAAAGTAGAAAAGGCAAAAATTCTTAGTGGAAATTGCTATTATAGGTCCCAACTATAAGACAACAACAAACATTTATCTTAGCGAACATTTATGTAGGCCAAAATACCAGAAAACATTCTTTTGAAATACAAATAAATAGTTCATTTCTTAGTGGAGTTATTTATACATTTAGGTCAGAAAATATGTAATCTTCCATGTGGCTTATATAAAAACAGATGTTCAAGTCGGAAGTAATTGTAGCTACCATACAATAGTTCAAATTACCTTGCAGTTCCTAAGATATAAATAGATTTCTTAGAACCTAAAACTAACTTGTGGAAGGTCTGGGACTCACACCTTAAGCCTCCTCATTCTGTTAAGGGCTATTTTTCCTACACAGAAATATTAAAATGCTTCCCCACTCCACTTCATATCTGTCAGCACATTTAAAGAGTCACAATCAATTCAGGAAAATAAAAATGGGAAATGAAGGAAAATATTGATCTTAAAACTTAAGACTCAACCAATCAATAAACTTTTGGGGAAAAAATTAAGTCACAACCTAACCTCATAACCTCCTAAGTCACAACCTGACCTCATTGAAAAATAATAATATATTTCACACCCACCACCCACCTCACCCCACCCCACCTACTGTGGAGCCCTGGCAGTGTAGTGGGTTACACGTTGGGCTGCTAACCTCAAGGTCAGTAGTTTGAAACCACCAGCTACTCCTCTGGAGAAAGATAAGGCTTTCTACTCCTGAAATAGAAATCCACAGGGGCAGTTTTATTTTGTCCTATAGGGCCACTCTGAGTTGGAATCGACTTGATGGCTGTGAGTTTGGGGTTTTCAGATACAGTATTTATGCTTTTAAATGGTCTTAGGACAGCAAAGCTCAAATTTAACTTTGTGGAGATTCAGAAATGGTGTGCAGGCATATAGCGAAGGTGAGAACTAGAGTTCCAGATAATGCTGTCTATCCTGAGATAGTAATGTAGGTGTGATTAGGTTCTGATTCGACATAGCCCAGCCCTCAGCTAGAAATCACTGACCTGCCAGTCATTTGAAGAATGCAAGCACACCCACTCCACTGATCCATGCGCTCAAACCACATGCTCTTCAACAGTCTCGAGTTCAAATGCCAACCACAGTTTAGGGCTACTTTCTTGTACAAAGGCATCTCTAGATGTTGTGGCTAATGGGTAAAATGTAGTTATAGACATGGGCGCCAAATCACATAGAATCTTAATTCATTTCACACTGCATGCTCTGTGCCCCTTTATAGGGAAAGTTGTTTAAACATAGCCCGTGTTATACTTTTAACGTGTACTAAGTTCACGTAACAAATGTAAAGGTATCAAGGATAAACACAAAAAAGAATGTTAAATATGGATAACAAATCCATTAAGATAAAAGCTGTTCTCAGCCACCACCACACAGCCTTGGTGTAGAGAGAATCCTGGATAAGCCAGTCCATGGACACACGAGCTCTCCATCCATAACCATCAGGACTGTTCTGCATCCTCACGACCATGCACTAAAATGAACCGAAACACAAGACTACAGAAAATATTTTCCATTTGGCCTTGGAAATGAATGTGTAGTATAAAGAATGGATTACCATTGCAAAGAATCCGTGAGACCTGAACCAGTGTTTCCTACTTTTAAGCAAATGGAAAAGTTTCTCAAATACAGGTAATCCCTGTGTTATGAAGAGATGTTTCTAAATGTGCCGCTAAGTCGCATTTGTAAGTAAGCTGATACAGGTGCATATGGTTCTTGTTTAGCCTTACTTTAGTGCAAGACACAGCTGGAAGGCTTTTCAATTATTTCCAAGCTGCATGCATGGCAAGTAAAGATGGTAGTGGTGAAGAATTTGTTGTGAATAGGGGTTTCATAATCTCAAAGGACAAATTTACATAACACTTATTAAACAGTATGAGTTGGCTGTAAGTCTGATGCTCATAAACTGGGGACTGCCTGTACACAGAAAATAAACTCATAATAAAGATATTTTCAGTTTTCTTTCAAATATGGGATCACTACAAACTGGGTAAACAAAACCAGCTCGGGACATTTCGTTTAAGTGCCATAAATTAAAGCCCATATATTAGATTCATGAGAAACAATCCCTGCCACAGATGTGATGGAATGTCAGCACTCAGGTTGTTGCAGATCTCTTGAGCATACAAGTAATTCTTATCTGAAGGAAAAATATCACGGCAGGAGTTCAAGCTTCCAGTGGACTGAATCATAGAAGAAATCACTGTTCTTGTTGGTCATGCATTTTCAAAATCCGCCATCTCAAATGACTCAACTACTTCTGATTTTTCCCCTCAAGTCAAGTCAAGCAGGATTGACAGTTACAATGATCAGCAGCAGAGGGAGGGAAGGTTGGGGGTGGGGAGAAATAGTAAAATACTTGGAGGGTTCAGAAAATAAAATTCTTGGGCAACATGGGTGAGGTTTGCAACGAGAATCCCCCATTTATGAATTGGATTGTAGGGACACAATGGCATGATGAATTTACCTCGTCAGGTTTGAGAATTGATGGTTGACCTTCCCATCTGTGACGTGAATCTGAGTTTGTTGGGGTAATTGAAATAACAGAGCATTTTCCCTTCCCTAAGAGGCTACCCACATGGAAACAAACCCTGGCATTAACGTGGTTTAGATTACAATAGAACCCCAGTACTGGACCGCATCAGCACTAGACATATTGGATTTTGAAGTGGAATGTCACGAAAATTTTGCATCGGAACTTGAACAAAACATCAGAATCTGACCCAGCACACGTGATTTTTATAAATAAAAGGAGTTCACACGTGATTTTTATAAACAAAAGGAGTTCATGTTTCGGTCACTCAGCATAGTTGGTGTTGTTAGTATGCGTTGTTTAAACCTTTTGCAGCTGTGTTCCAAGCGTTTTGCTATAATCTTAGTTCTGTGGCTTTTTGTACTGTTTTAAGGTTAAAAAACAAGGGTCTTAAGACCCCTTTTTGGAAAGAAGCATCATGATAAGGAAGTGGTTAACCGTGTGATCGATATTGTTGACAATTTAGTAAACCCTTTTAGAAAACAGATAAGGAAATGCCAACAGCTGACCACATTAGGTTTGTTTTTTTTTTGTTTAAGAGAAAGCCAGCCAGGTCCTAGTGGAAAAAAGACCAAAAGAAAGCGGGGAGGGGAAACCTCCTGAAAACCTGCTGCCAGCTGATTTTGTGGAAGCGGATTCCCGTTCCCATCCCTGACTCGCTCTCCAGCCCTGCTCTCCACATCTGTGTCCACAGATCCAGATCCTCATCCGTCTCCAGGTATGGGCCATACTGTAGTTCTTAACAACGTTTTAAATGTTGTGTTTCTTATTTAAATTATATTGTTTAACTCTAAACGTATTTACTTTGAAATTTCTGTGTAATGTTTTGTATAAAAAGGCAAGGTTAGGGTTAACACTTGGTGGTCAAGAACAGATTAATTCATTTTCAGTTATTTCTTATGGGAAAAATTGATTCGGAATGCAACTGCATCACATCTGAATGGTCCTAAAAAGGATTAGTGTTGAGGTTGGGGTTATACTGTTGTAAGGTTTAAGAATTGAGTTCTGCTACAAATCACTATGGGCAACTTGGAAGGTAAAAGGCCAATGAAAGTTGCTACGAAAAACAGGAGCATACCTTATATATTCAAATTATCAACAAATAGAGCAATTAGAAATTTTTCTTGTGGTGTTTCTTGGTGCTATACCACAGTATCATGATTGTAACATCTCCTTCCCAAACATCCTAAATTTTATTCAAAATGTACAACTATGAATTACTATAAATATGGCAGTGTGGGAAAAGAACACAATACCTGAAATGATTAAAGCCCAGACGTTTTACAGCCCTGTGGTGGCGTGGTGGTTATGAGTTGGACTACTAACCACAAAGTCATCAGTTCAAGATCACCACCCACTGTGTGGTAGATGAGGCTGTCTACTCCCCTAAAGCCCAGACGTTTTATGAAATGACTACTTTCTCTGTATTTGAATGGTGACTAGCCCATACGTGATACAATCCTGTCAGAGGGGCCCATCAAGAAGGAGCAAATCACAAAAGATTACAAAGAAAGCGTGGCAAATACTAACTAAGCCACTTTCCCCTCAGTTTAAATTTTTTTCATAAATGCTTCTAGAGTTCAAGCTCTTATGTCTCATTTGGTGAGGTTCTCAAAACAAGTTTTATATAATTACTTTTATTATAATTTTAGAATACAGAGTTCATTCAACATGCAGCACAAAGTTGAAATAATAATGTTGAATATGGATAAAGCCATTGAAGTAAAAGCTGTTAACAATCATTACTACATATTCCACCCTGTAATCTCATAAATCAAAGCTCTTAGCTGTCTAGATTCATATGTGACTGTGTTCTTTCCAATATGTAGTCTTTCTTCTTCCAGCGGTTGTTCAATAACTGCAGGTATGTTCCTGCCATACAGTTCACATTGCTCTAGAAACTGGACACATTCTTGAATAACACTGTCCCGAAGCACAATCATGTGTTTTGACATGTTTTCTAGTAAGGACAGAAAGCATCTTTTGGCATAATACCACGTATCGGTTCCCAGCTTTTTGTGATAAGGTTCCAGGCTCTTGATCACTCGAGAAATGCCGAAGTCATAATTCCCTTTGGCACAGTACAGTGTCCCTATCACCAGGTTGACAATACACAGGTGGTAGATCTTCTTGTCGGGGTCTTCATAGGAGAGCTGCTCTTCCTCCTTTTCGATCTTCCTCATCAGCTCCTCAGCCTCTTCATTTTGGCTTGTCATAATGTATGAAACGCAGAGGTTAGCTAATACAATAGCGCTGACATTCAGGATGTTATCATAATGCTTCTTGACAATGGGCTCATAAAACCCAATCGCCTCTTTGTACTTGTTCTCCTGCATGAACAGAACATGAGCCACGTTCAGCTTCCACACATCGTGGTCATTACAGAACTCCACAGATTTGCGGAAGATCTTTTCCACCATTGTGTAGTTTTCCAGGTTCCAGTAGATTTTTGCCTGGGCCATCAACACAGGGATATACTTCTCCAGGGTTTCATCATACTCATTAACGGCCTTTTTGACAGCTTCGTCGTCTCTGTTGTGTCTGGCTTCCTGTACTTGTTTGGTGAGTCTCCTAAGATGCTCTGTCAGCATCGCAGCTAATCCATCAAGCTTAATGAAAGCCTCTTCAGGTGCGGTCTGGCAGGTGATCATGGCGTCCAAGAAGTCATAGAGATAGGGTGTGAGGAACCTGTAAGTCAAATGTGCGTTTTCTGCCAGGACATCTGCCGCCAGGTCGAAATATTCATATTTGCAATAGAGCAACAGCAGGTTGCCAAACGTCTCTGGGGGAAAGGGGTTCTGTTGGAGCAAGAACTGTAGCTTTTCGAATCCTTCTGTAGGTTTGGCGTCCATGTTCATGAGCGCTTGGTTGTGTAAAGTCACAGGATCTAACTCTTCCTCTGCCCTGGGTGGCATGTCAGTGAGTGTTTCCTGGGCTACCTCGTAGTTCTTAAGCTGGAATTCTATGGCTGCCTTGAGGTTGAAGGCTTCCACCAGAGCAGTTTGGTGAAGGACCAGGGTGTTGCCAACACTGCGAACATCGATGCCCTCCGTGGTCATGCCCACACCCAGCTCAGGATGCTGGCGGATGCCATGCTCAATAATGTCTGCGATGTGCTTCAGAGCTGAGGCATACTGCCTGCTGCTGTAATATGCCAAAGCCAAGTTGTAGGAAAGGTCAGGCCGATACCCGGAGGCCTGCAGGGCCGCCGAGAACTTGGCGCACGCGGCTGCATACTGGCCCTCCTTGTAGAGCAGGCAGCCCAGGTTGACCTGCCCGTCGAGCTCACTCTCGCCCCCACCGTCGTCGCCTCCGTCCCCGCTCAGCAGCTGCTCCACCAGGCTGCGGGCCCCGGGCAGGTCGCCCTCACTGTACTTGATGGCGGCCTGCAGGCGGAGCACCCGGCCGTTGTAGGCGGGGTTGTCCAGGAGCAGGAAGGCCACCCGGGTGGCCTCTGGGTACAGGCAGGCCTTGTACAGGGCCTGGGCCTGGTACAGGCGGTACTGCTCCAGGTCCGGGTGCAGCTGGCTGAGCTGCTCGTAGCACTCGGCGGCCAGCGCGAACTCCTGCAGGCGGTAGTAGCAGTAGCCCAGCAGCGACAGGCCGGCGCGGCTCCTCGCGCTGCGCTGCACCTCCCCGCCCAGCAGCTGCACCGCCTCGGCGAAGCGCGAGTCGCGGACCAGACGGTACACCGTCGCCGTGAACTCCCCGTCCGGGATCTGAGAGCCGTTCTGTCCCGCCATAACGGCCAGGGGTAGCGTACTGCTGGTTACCACGGCAACCAACCTACCGGAAACGGAAGCCTGGGAAACCCTACCCCGGAAGTAGTGTTGCTGCCTTCGGCTCTGGCTAAGGCTTCTCCATAGGCGTTAGGGACGCTCCATGTACTGACGTGCTTTCCCTGGAATTGAGAATTGCGCAGAGGCGGGAATCAAGGACGCGTTGAGGAAACGCTTCCAACAGTTCCCGCAATCTCCGGGCCAACCCGCCACCTTCCGGAGCTGGCTGCGTTGCATGCTGGGGAGCGTAGTTTCTGTGGAGAGACCTCTGGCTCCAGGAAGATGTGCTTTTCAAGGCACTCTTGTATTACAAATTAAGTTGCTGGCTTAGCCTCTTGCGCCACCTTGGTACCTTGCACGGGAGAGGGAGGTTTAGAGCCACGAGGCCTGTGCGTTTTTTGCCAAGTTCAGTACATGCTTCACGTTTAGTTTTTGTAGAAGAATGGCGATTGAAGCGGCAGAATGTCTGTTTTGGAATTTTCCTAGAATTGTAGTAATTCCTGTGTGTGTGTGTTTGTTTGTTTTCTGCGAGTACACTTTCTAAGAACAGAGTAGTGACCCCTTTGGTTGGCTCCTTTTGAAGTTAGCCAGAGATGAGAATCGTATCGTATTGGGAGAATCATGTTGGGAGGTTATAGCATTAGACCGAAGGGTCACCTTTCCCCCAAGCCCCTATTTTTAATGAACAAATACTACCGAAAATATGTGAGTTTTTAAGCTTTATACTGTCTATTCCCTAGTGTTTCCAGCTTTTACCATCAGTGAGAAGTGTTGTCTTTATCGTCCATTGGCCTCTCCGGTGCCTAAGAGAAACATGCTTCAAGTGAAAATGTCTTTGCTATACACTTAAAGACAACTACAAGTCCCTGCCTGCCTTCTTAATGCTATTGCAGCTTATAAATCTGTATGCATATGCATGCACTGTATACTAATTTGAAACCAACATCAACCAAATTTAATGGAATTCTACTAGACTATTTGCTGATATTATTTCAAACCTTAATGATCACTCTGTAATTGGCATATTAAGAAGCCCTGATGGCGTAATGATTTCGCATTGGGCTGCTAACCTCTAGGACAGCAGTTTGAAATCAGCAGCCAGACTTTGGGAGAAAAATGGGGCTTTCTACTGGAGTAAACTCACAGTGGCAGTTCTGTCCAGCCCTATAGGGTCACTATGAGTCATCGTGGACTTGATGGCAGTGAGTTTGAGAACTAGCACATTAAGGAGACCCCTAGTGGTGCATAGGTTAAAGTACTTAGCTTCTAACTATAAGGTGGGCAGTTGTAACCCTTTAGCTGATGAGTGGGGGCTGTTCCACTCTGATGTATGCGGCTACTATGAACTGGAATTGACTGATGGCAATGGGTTTGGGTGGCACAATGGTTAAAGCACTCTGCTGGTAACTGTGATCTCCAGGCTTCAAATCCATCAGCAGCTCCCTGAGATAAAAGACCTGGGGACCTTCTCTGATAGAATTACAGCCTTGGAAACCCTGTGGGGCAGTTGCTCTCACATAGGGTGGCTGGGCGTGGGAACAGACTTCAAGGGAAAGCACGGGGCAAATCTGTTTATTACAGATTGAAAATCTGTGGCCTAGAAAAGTTAAGTAATTTGTTCAGTGCCACATAACCACATGGTAAGAAATTGAACCGTTAAATGTAACAACTAAGTTTAGTGGGAAATTTAGTGACCAATGACTTACTCGCTAAATATCTCCTATGGCTGAGGATATAAAGGACCACTTTTTGGTGCCAAGTGTGTAAGAGAAGATCAGTGTCTCCTTGCTGTCCCCTGCCCCCTTAAAACAGCTAGCTTGGCTTTGTGAGCAGGGATTTAGATGTCTTGGCATCTGTGAGGATATGGCTAACAAGTGACTGTGGAATTGGCATGGCTCTTAAAAACAAACAAACAACTTTGCTGCCATTGAGTCAATTCTGAGTCACAGTAATCCTGTAGGACAGAGGAGAACAGTCCGTGTAGGTTTCTGAGGCTATTCAGTGTTTACAGAAGCAGAACCCTCATGTTCTCTTTCGGTGGTGTAGCTCGCAGTCACCTCTTATAGAGCCTTTGGTAGGTGTGCCGTTGCACATATAACAAGATGACTGACTTCATAGACTCAGTAATTCTTCTTTGCTAAGAGTGTGCAGAGTTTACATCCCTGGGTGGGACTGTAATAATACCAAGAACAGAACAAACCCACTTCCGAGAGGTTGGGCATGGCTTTGGGCCACCCATCGTCTCCAGAGAAATTGGCTGAGCAAGTTTCCTAAGCCCCCCCTTCAAGGCTTCTTCTTACCTGATCTCCAGATTCACTTCTTATTTATCAACAGGGAGACAGTGGGTTGAGGAACGCATGGTAGTCCGGCTCACTTATTGTGGGGCGAGGTAGGTTCTTTTCCATTGTGCATGCCCGATTACCATTTGTCCTTTGGAAACTCCTCATTAGTATTTTAAAATCCTTATCTATGGATTGGTCTGCTACCTGAGGTAAGATGTCTTGGTTAAGCCAAAGTAACAGACAATGGAGACTTGAAAGTGACTTTCATGTCTTTTTGTCTGTCTCTCTGTTTTGCAGCTTTGTGTTTTCATCATGAAAATGTTCATCTTCAAATGACATCTAATGCATATTAAGAATAAAAGGACTATCTGCTGCCTCCCCAGCCCCCCAGTCCCACCCCCACCACACACTATCTGCCCGCATCAGTTGGGGTTCTCCTCTCTGGGCCAGTACACAGATGTGAGTGTGGCTGCTAAAATGGGCAGAAGGGAGGCCGTGAAGAATCTGTCTCCTTGTTTCCTGTGCTGCTGCTCCAGAGGCCTGGCTTGGAAAAAGCAGGACAGTCGGCTTAGACAGATGGAGGGCAGGCTCATTTTCAGAATGAAATGAGTGCACAAATCACGCTGTGAAATTGGCATGACCATCACGGCTGCTGTGATGGGGCAACTTTTATTTAGTCTCGGACAGGCGTTTGGGAAACATCTCTCTCTCTTTCTCTCTCTCTCTGAAAGGAAGCCTTTTAATTACGATAGAAATTCTGTTAAGCTACAAATGAGGTAGGCTATTTTAATATGTCCTAGAAGATAATTTTATTTCCAACAGAAAAGCAGAACTATATATCAAGAAGTAAGCGTATTGTACTATCCGAAGCCATAGGAAACCATTTGGACGGTGGCCATGAAGTGATCTGTTGACTGGTAGGAAAGCATCAGGCCACTAGAAAATGGCTTTGGACACAGAGGGAGGCCTGCTATCAACCGAGCAATAGTGACAGGAGCTAAACATACACAGTTTAATTCTTTGTATGCTTGTGTTTCTACTTGTGAAAATATGAGGCGGGTAAAGCCCAAGTCTAAACTATTTGACGTTCTCTTTTTAATGTAAAGGGATTGTTTTCTTATTTTCCCTGTCAATATAACCCTATAACCTGTTAAACTTTCTTAGCTTATGAGCTTTTTTTTTTTTTTTTTTGAAAAGCCTATAAATAGTTCAAGGTCTGTTTGTTGGCCTTTATAAGTGTTTTCCAGTTGCGTCTGATGGGGTGCCACACTCTGTCTCCAAAGTCTATTTTTGGTAATCCCTGGGGTTTTCCTCACTTTGCAGCTTATGAGCATTTTAACCACCATTGTAGCCAAACATCTTCCTCAATTAAGGGGTGCCTTCTGCAACATAGTTTCCTGGCTGTTACATCTTTCCCCTGTTTCATCCTTGCCCATTTTCTTCAGGATGGCCAGTTGGGGAGGCTCAATTCCCATCCTAATCTCCCTCCATATGCAGGGAAGAAAAGAATACATTAGTGTCAAATTAGTTAAGTAGTTAACTTTAGTAGCATCTGCTCAATCTTTTAAGACTTTTGGAAAGACTTAGCACATGAGCAACACTTGGGAACGTTTATGTTCAGATGGTGAGAGAAGTAGCCTCATTTTGGACCTAGTTTCCTTCATTTGGTAGTTCTAGCTTTATTAATACTTTAATTAGGAATATTTTTCCTTCATGAATATACCTTGCCTTTGGTCACGCAGCTTCCAATTTGAGTTTTATGGTGTTGTGATCTAAATTAATTGATCAGGGAGAGCACAATAGCATCATGGTTGATCAAAAGAACTGACAGAGAGGACTCCTGTCCCACAACTGTGGACACCATCATTTAAAAAACCAACCAACCATCCAAACAAAAGAGCCACTCTAAGCTCCTGTGTTTGTGCCTAACTTCCCTCATGGATCCTCGTAGCCCTTCTGTGAATGAGGGGATCCGTACAGTCGGCCCCACTGCAGAGCACAAAGAAGTCTGATGCAGCAGCCAAGCATGAGGCGGCCGGCTATTGCTCACACTGGCCAGTAGTGGGCCACACTGCGCCTCCCCCTGGGCACCTCCTCTCCAGTCATTTGAATTGGCCGTGGATCATTTGCTGCAGTTTGTTCTAATAGAACAGGCACAATGGTGTAAGAATTTTAAAGTTTAAGCACCGGAGCCATTGTGTAATTGTATGGCATCCGTGTGGCCGGCGGCCCTGCATTTGTGTGGTACCCCTGTGTAATTGTCCATGCAAATTTGAGCAATCTTTAACAGACAGGAACACTGGACCCTGGCATTGGGCTGCAGACTCTTTTACCTTCAGAAAAATATCAGTAGTTGTTGGAACTTTTCTTTAAGTTTACTTTTTTAATCTTTACAATGCTATATGATCAGGTCTGTCCCAATATCCCCCTAACTTAGGCAAACACCACAGACTGTGACAAGGGTAATGAATTAGAGTCAGAATTTAATTTGTCAATGTACCCTTAAATTATCCTGCATAAAAGAAATAGAGAATTATTATTGCAGGACTTCAGTGAAGCTTTAAGCATTTTATTTAAAACAAACACACAAACAAAAGATATTTGGCCCTCTAAAAGCAGATTGATTAAGATGCGGATTAGTCCTTTGTGAAAGGGACAGGCATTCCCTAATGTAGTTTTCTTACAATGAGAGACCAGCCAGGGAATCTGTACAAAGACAATGACTCCATCCAACTTATTTAAAAACATAGTTCCCTTCTGTTGTGCAAAACAATAATAGTTAGGAAGCAAAGCAGTAGGGGATCTCTTTTTTAAAAATAGTTTTATTAGGGGCTCACACAACTCTTATCACAAGCCATACATACATCAATTGTGTAAAGCACACCTGTACATTCATTGCCCTCATCATTCTCAAAACATTTGCTCTTCACTTAAGTCCCTGGCATCAGGTCCACAATTTTCCCCTCCCTTCCTGCTCCCCCTCCCTCATGAGCCCTTGATAATTTATAAATTATTATTTTGTCATATCTTGCCCTTTCCGACATCTCCCTTCATCCACTTTTCTGTTGTCCGTCCCCCAGGGAGGAGGGATCTCTTATAGATAATTATACATTGAAATAAAATAGAGTAATCCCCCCTCCCTCGAATGAAACTCAGCAAAACTTCACCTCTTGTTCTATACTAGGCGACTTAAAAAAGAAAAATGGTCTCAACATGACATCTAAACCAAAGCGAGAGAGAGAGAGAGTTTGTAATACTACCTACACAGACACAAACGAAGTGGACACAGGGACACGGGGAAAAGTGATAAGCTCACACAGGTTCACAGCAAACGCTTCATTTATTCATGAACTGGATCATTCCCACACTGGCATATACATCCAAATCCTTGGCACAGGTGTGCTACACCGACGAATAACTTTAGCATTGCTGGGTGATGCATCAAACATGCAAGAACATTTACAATTAGGTTAGAAAAGAAGTACGACCCCACATTACTGGCAGAGGATAAGGTACTGTAACACACCTTGTAAGCAGGCACCAGGCATTGCTAGGTCCAAACGCCCCACAGACACCTCATTTCATTTCTGCCATCTATACATTTTATTCTATTACTGCTCGCTTAGGCTGATTTCAAAATATTGTCCTCCTAGCCAGATACAACCTTTACGTTTCCTGGTGCGGTTGAGTTTGGGGAGTCCGGAAAAGGCCGTGCCTTTTCAATGCCTGTTACTCTGAAGCAGACAATGAAACTTCACTATAGAGGCAAGGTCAGAGTTTTCAGGCTCCCAAACTAAGTTTTGGGTTGTTGCTTCAGTTTACCGGTTTAGATTTCTGTCCCCAGCTCAGAGTTCTATATTTGTTCATGCTAAACTCAAGTCTTCCCTTCATAGGTGTAGATTTCTTTCCTGCTTGAGGGAAATTGCTTTGCACTATTACTAGGAATGAAATGGTTTATTCTCTCTGCAATTCGGAAGATAACGCTCTTATTAGAAAATGTTTAAAGGTTATTTCCAACCCATCGCGTTTGTGAATATAAAATCCCTGCAACTGCACAGACAGGAAATGCACATGTAATACCGTTTTAAACGTCTCTCGACTCCTTTGACAATGTTACTTCTCATGACCTGCCACTTCAGGGATCAGGATGCTATGGGACCACCTGCAATTGTCATGTATGAAATAAAAGGCTATCTATGATTTTAAATGTGTACTGATGACCCTGGCACAACACTAGAGGCAGAGTCAGATGTGCTTGTAGCAAGGGTAGGTTTAAATGTACCTGTATATGTAACTTCTTGTCTTCAGTGAGAGGATAACTTCGTTATGCTTGCTGTTCTTTTACGTAGTCAGAATAAACAAATCAATAAAAATATTTGCAACGAACTTAAGTTTGTTAAGGGTTTGTCCCTTGTTATGGAAAATAGTAGATTAAAAGTCAATGTTTTTATATAATAGATGGGAAACCCAGGACTGGGTGTGCCAAGATTACAGGTCCAGCCAGTGTCTAGGGTGGCCTCCCGTACACTAGATGGCACCCTTCACAGTATGGTAGGCTGTCCTTACTCAGCAGAGCTGACGACTATCTGGTAGGATGTGTATGTATTCTCTGTACACAGACTGATGATAATAAATACCATATCTGGAAAAAATGCATTTCATGGAGAAAGATGACTCCAGTTCTTATCAGCTTTTAATGCCAAGAGCTCTGAGGAAGCCCACATCACCTGGTCAGGTTTTTATGTAAGAAGGCTCATGTTGCAAATATTCCCCACCTGAAAATAAACATCAGGACTCAGGAATAGGAACGCTTCTCTCCTCTCACTCTTTTGGGAAAGAGGAAAGGACACCATAGGAGTCACCCACAAGTACCTCACATTATTAGAGAATGATACATTATTTAGAGAGGAATAAAAGCACTTCAAGCTCCCAAGCGTTCAACCTCTAACCCCCAGCACTGTTGGTGCAGGCAGGGCGCTCTCCTCCCCTTCCCACTGCGTCCTGGCTCTGGAGCAGCAGGCCATGGCATTAGTCAGCACTTTCTGCATTCTGACCCACAATAGGAAAGATACCTTGAGACAGGAGAAATAGATGGAGGCAATTACAAACAGCGGCTTGATTGATGGTTGACATTGTCAGGGCTCCGCTGTATGGCAGATTGCAATGGTGGTGAACTCTCCTTGCTACCAGTGGATGTTGCTATTGGCAACCGTGCAGTGAAGCCAATAAAAAGGCAAGAAAATGAGAGGAAAACTCAACCTTAGTGGAAGCCGTAGGGTGTGTGCTATAAATTATATCCCCCTTATCAATATGCAGCATCAACGTTCAGGGTGGTTACAGGGTTGGTAGCTGCCTGCAGTCTTCGTCAGAACCCTGGGTCCAGTTTTTTCAGAAAGCACATGCTTTAAAATTTTTGCCGAGAAGGACTGGCATCCGTCTGTCTGGGCTATTTATTTATTGTGTGTGTGTGTGTGTGTGTGTGTTGGGGGGTGGTGGAGGTGGAGGTGGAGGAGGCAGGGGTAACAGATGTGGGCTTATCCCTGCCTTGCACAGGCTGATTTCTCAATTCCCATTTGTGGTGTAAACGTGATGTGGATCAGTACCCAGAAACACCTGCAGTGCTTCCAGAGCTGCAGATGCACGTGGTTCTGGCAAACCTGGGCCAGTCCCTAACCCCACCCACCCTTTGTTCCTCACCTGAAGGAAGAGAGACAGGCTGGCAGAAGCTATTTTCTTTTATAGCAGAGTGATTCAGAAAACTGGGTAATAAAATCTATAAATCTCAACAACCTCCTCTTACCTGCTCTGCAGAGGTAATTTCTCCTGCACTCATTTTCTCCTCTCGTTTCGCCCACCTTCCCCGCAGAGACAGCTGTAAAGGGTAGCTAGGGACATTATTTTTCAGGGCTCTCACTCCTTCCATCTTCCCTTTGTAAAGCAGTTCCCCCGCACAAGTCTCTCTCTTTTCTGTGCAGCAGACTGCAGGAATCGGCCTCCACCCCCATTTTCCCCATCACAAGTCCCATTTTCCTTTGTTGTGAGGGACTCTCCCCCTTTCATGGGAAGCTTTCTTCCCACCGCTATGGCTTCTGTCCTTCTTCCATCAATCCTCAGTCTCTGATGTATCTGCCTCCTCTTCTCCGCTTCCATTTTGGTCCCTTAGCTTGCCCTTTCATTCTCCAAACATTTCCTGAGTGTCAGCTATGTCCCAGGAAAACAATGACCTGTGTGGAATGTGTCCCTAATTTTGTTAACATCCGAGTATAAAGAGAAAGTCAAGAATCCTGACCCTCAATGAGAGCAAAGCTGATTGTAAACGCTCAGACTTTTCAGAGTTGGAAAGGACCTTCAGGGGTCTTTTGGTGGAGGGATTTGCAAATTCCACAGAGCCCCTTTAGGGCCCACCATGAGTGTAATCAGAGAGATGGGCCCCAGATGCCCCAACCACGCTTCCAAAAAAGGAATTCCGCTTTTAGTTATTTTGTATCTCGGAGATCTCTTGTAAGATTTAGCCCAATTGCACAGCTGCCTACACCACGTGTGATTTTGCCTAGATACCTCTCAACTATTACTTCTTACTCTGAAAGCGGGGAGGGGTCCCAAGTAGATCCTTTGCATTTGGCTTTATGTGGCTGATCGGTCCTGACTTGATATTACACACTCAAGCTCATCACTGGACAAACGAGACGAGTCCTCACTGCTCAGTCTGCCCGGCCCTGCTGTGTCTTGTGAAATGTCGACCACTGTTGGAAAATAGCTCCTAAAATATTCATGTGCCACTGAGGTAAAGCCAGCTATTGATTTTCTTTCATCCTCACTTTAATTAAGGTCTATTAATCCATTCCGCTTGGGAGAAAGCTGGGTCTACCCTCAAGGTTGAATTGAAAACTCGGAAAAGGAGGACCACACGCCCAAGGCGGTCCTAGGAACCTTCCACCAACACTGGCCACACAAACACATCCCCCCCCCCCCCCCCCGCTTCCTACTGCGGGCTCCTTTCGGTGGGGGGGGGGCAGCACGAATAATCTCAGGATTCGAAATAAAACATCGCAATGACATTGGGATTCCTGGGACAGACTGGCACAGCGGGGTGGTCTCTCTCAGGGAGGGGGGCCAAAGGCAGGCGGTGGTGGCTTGGAACACACAGAGGAGCCGCGTACAAAGGAAGCAGCGCTAGAGACGTGCTCACTCTTCCCGAGTTTGGAGCAAACAAGTCGACAGGCCTCAGGTCCTGGCACTCAGATTGTCCCCTGCACCCACGGAGCCCAGCCTGGTCTCAGGCCCAGGGTTCTTCGGGCAGCCTCAGGGGCCATGGAGGGTCCTGGGGCACTCCCCCCGCCACGCGGCTCCCTCCTTTGTCCGTGTGTGTGTGTGTGTGTGTGTGTGTGTGTGTGTGTGTGTGTCTCTCTCCCCCTACCCCCCATCCCCTCTCCCTCCCCTGCTGACCACACTTCCCGGGAAAGCCGAGCCCCAGGCCTTGGGTGTGCGCAGAGAGGGACAGTGGATGCTCCTGTGGAGGCAGCCGGCCCTGCGGGCTGCAGGCGCGGGCAGCAGTGGGGCGCAGCAGCCGGCCGCCGGAGCTCACTTCGGGTCCCGCGCCGCCGCCGCCGCCGCCGCCGGGGGGCTGGCCGGGGAGGGCTCGGCGGCCGGAGCGCGAAGCCGCTGCCGCCGGTGCAGCTCTTCCCACTGACTTCTGTTCGCGGCCACCAAGTCCAACATGGGCTTCAGTTTCGCATTGACCTTCACCAGTGCCTGAAGCAAAACAAGCAGAGGAGAGGGAGTCACTGACAACTTCCTCCAGGTTCCATTTGCGAGGAATCTGGGTCCCGGTGGACCAGCGCCAAGGGAGGGTGGCAGGACCAACCGGATCCACGGACTTTGCCCCTCGGCTGGCATTCTCTGCAGACCATGCCAGGAAAGGGGGCGGCTGTGCACAACTCCCAGGGGTGGGGTGGGGGGCGCGCCGGGCACACGAGGCGGCTCCAGGGCCTGTCTTCTGGCTGCACCAGGAGGGACAAGCAACAAATATGCGTGGTTTTGCCTGCCTGACAGGGCTTACGGCTCCCTACATTTTTAACAAAAAGCAACCTAGCAAGGGCTCCCTTACAGATGAGTTAGCCGAATAAAAATGGTTGGCTACCATCCTGAAACAAGGCGTGGAGCTCATTTCAAAGCTAAGGATCTGGGAGCTGCGCTATAGGTACACATCAGCCTGGGCACATGCCAAATGAGACAGGGAGAAAGGAAAAGGGAATAAGAAGGCGCGTGACTGGGAGATGCAAGAAGAAATTCAGGGTGTGGTCAGAGGTGAGCTGGCCCTAATAAGTCCAATGCCTCGCAGGCTTCCGGGCCCTCACTTGCCCCAAACCCAGAGACCCACCACAAGTTGTTAGCGGCTCACCACAGCCCTACCGGAGAGCGTAGGACTGCCCCAAAGCATTTCCATACAGAATGTTTTTCTGCTTGGGAGCAGCGGCAGCCCACTGCCTAGTGGGGTCGTGGTTACAGGTTGGGTTGTTAAGTGCCACCAGCCGGTCCGCAGGAGAAAAAGGAGGCTTTCTACTCCCGTAAAGGGTTACAGTCTCGGGAAATCCCAGGGGGCAGTTCTACCCTGCCCAGTGGGGTTGCTATGAGTCCGAATTGACTCGATGGCAGTGAGTTGGGTTTGCTTCGCACCCACAACACCTAGATTGTCCTTGGCAGTGGACTGAGAGCCCCCAATGGGAGACGATGCATTTACATTTGAGTAATTCTGCAGAGGACTGCTGGGGGAGGTTAGTGGTGAGGGTTTCTTCCACTGAACCAGGAAGCTCAGATTAAACTGCAGAAGAACACACTGTTTTACTGATTGTTATTATTTTAGCTCATAAAACCGGTACCCTCATCCTTTGCTGAGCACGTAAAACGGTGCACCACTTGGAAGAACTCTGTGTTTCCTGAAACAGTTAAGTTGGGGTTACCGTCTGAGATGGCAGTTCCATACCGTGCTAAATACCTAAGAGAAGGACTTAAACAGATCCAGGGACACCAACGTTCCTTGCAGCACTGTTTCCAACGTGTGGAAACAGTCCAAATGCCCATCACCAGGTGTACGGACAAACGTGATACAAACGCTTAATGGAATATTCAGCTCTACGGAGAAATGAAGTCCCGACACAAGCTGTGACTTAGCTGGAAAGCATTAGGCTCAGTGAAAACAGCCAGGCACATAAGGAGAAATGCCGTCTGATCCCTCCTATCTGGAATACCTAGAGCAGACAAAGGCACAGACACATACGTTTATGAGTAGTTTCCAGGAACTGAGGGGCGGGGACGGGGGAGGAGATGGAAATAAGAGAGTTATTGCTTAACAGGATGCTGAGATCTTTGTTGAGGGTGATAAGGAATAGTTGGAGATGGGTAGTGGCCATGGTAGCCTAACACAGCAAGTGTAATTAAGGTCACAAATTTGTTGTACACTTAAAAATGGTTAAAAGAACATTTATATATATAGTACATATTTTACCAGAATAAAATGAAAAGTTATAGAATTTCTTTTCAATACACGAGGGTCTACATTTTCTTCATTTAAATATTTTTCATTTTATACAATGAACGACTTCAAACCTACTTAACCAACACAATGTGAACAGGAAAAACAGTTCTCCATCTAGGAAGCACTTCTATACTAAAAGTATGAACACTGGCTTGTATGAATAACCTCACCTTTGCAAAAGATTTTTTAAAAAGAGTTGGGAGAATTTTTATTTTCTGGATACCACAATTGAAAAAGTGAGATTTTGATGACGGTTTTTATCTTTTTGAAACATACTTGGCCTTTATCCTTTTGAAACATGAGTTCATTTGAGAATAATGATTTTTCTCTCCTTTTTTTAGTTATGTTTTTCTGAAGTTGTATGTGTTAATTTTAGAAAGAATATAAGTAAGAGAGTAAAAAGAAGTAAATGAAGATGGCATGCAACCCCACCACTGTTAACTTTTGGTTGCCTGCCTTGAGTGGGATTTTCTATCATCTAGAACAGATAATAATAGGTTCAAATTAGCCAAGTGATCTAGTTAAAGTTTATTGTGCCAACCTGGCTGATAAACACATGTGGGGTTAATTGAAGGGCAGAAAGCTAAATGTCTCAGTGAGCCTAGCCTTTCTAGTTCGTGGGTCTCTTGTTTCTGATGGTCGGACCAGTGTGCAGCTGCCTTAGCCAGTTCCCTGCTTCAATTGGCAAGGCTCACTTCCTGCAAGACATTCCTGAGGAGAAGCCACATGGACCTACCCCGATGCAGCCCTGGCTGCTGGGGCAGCCGTGTGGAGACCCCTGCCAGCGCTGAGATGCTTACACATTCACTGACTCGGCTTTCCCCCTGCAGTCAGCATTGTTGCATGTGTTTTGTGAGATGGAGGAAGACTTTGTGGATTGGTGTCAGACATATGGGTATGTTGGACTTGTGGGCTTGAGCAGCCCTGGCTTGGGATGTTTTCTTGATGTGCACTTAGCATTTATATAAACTCTCTCTCATACATGAGTTTCTGTGGATTTGTTTCTCTAAAGTATCCAGATGAACACACCAAGGATCTAAAATATCTTTATATGGTGTTACTTTTATAGTAGCATTTCACAAGTGGACAGAATTGAATGAAAACATTTGGATTACAAAAAAAAAATTAACCTTTGGTTATTTGTCTTCCCAGATGCCTATTTTTAAAAAACTTTTCTTGATTTGAGTGAAGGTTTATGGAACAGATCAGTTTTCCATTCAACAATTTATATACCTTTTGCTTCACATCCTTGCAATCCCCACAATATACATTACTTATCTCACCTCCTCCCTGTGTTTCTTGCTTCCAGGTTCATTTGGAACCTTTTGAAACTTTGTCCTTGGGCTGATGCTGTACTTTTTATCTGAAACAGTTGATTATTCCAGGGTGTGTACTTACCTAGTATTATTGTCTTCCTTCTAGACCTGTCTGTTGTTGCTACAAAGAGCCCTGGTGGCATAGTGGTTATGAGTTAGGCTGCTAACTGCAAGGTTGGCAATTCAAAGCCACCAGCCACTCAGAGCTTTGTACTTCTGTAAAAGAGTTGCAGTCTTGGAAACTCATAAGGGCAATTCTACTCTGCCCTATAGAGCCACTGTGAATTAGAATTGACTCAATGGCAGTGAGTTTGACTTTTTGGTTTCATTGTTGCTCAAAACTGAGCCATGGAGGTGAGTTCATTTCTAGACCTTTTGGGTAACTAAAGGCCCCACTAGCCTTTATCCAACCAGTAAGCTAGGTCTTTTTTTTTTTTTTTTTAATAATTCTGAGTTTTGTTCCACATTTTCCTCCCTCTCTATTTAGGACCTCCGAATGTGATTCCTTTCAGAGAAGTTGATAGCTGGCCACCATCTCATTTTCAGGGCCACAGGGTTGTTGAGATTGATGTTCATGTGGTCCATTTGCCCATTGGATCAATTGTTCCCATATGTTTTCAACTTTCTTTATTCTTCTTCCCTCCAGACAGCAGGCCAATAGTTGGCCAATAGGCACCTTAGGTGGTGGCTCATGAGCCTTTGAGACCTCATCATCACCAAAGTAGGATGTAGAACATTGTCCTTGTGGGCAGTGTTATGCTATTGAACTTTGTGCCCCCAAGAGCATGCTCCTAACCCCCCAGGCCCAGTGGATAATTTCCTCAAGTTGTTTGGTTATGTCTAATCCGTTTTCATAACTTTGCTCACTGTGAGAGTATATAGATTGTTTTTGAACTTTTATTGTGAATTATGCGAAGGTTTATAGAGTAGAATCTTACCCTTAACAATTTATACACATTCAAATTCAACTCATCGATTGCAATCCCCTCAAAGTGCCCTTGTGTATCTATCTCACTTCGTATGCTTCCTGTTTCCATTCCTTCGTTCCTGAACTTTGTCTTTGATTAAATGTTGCTCTTTTGACCTCAAACGGTTGATTATTCTAACTCGAGGTCAATTCAGCCCCAGCCAGACCTGAAGTCTTAGGGGATCTGCCAATCTCTCTGTGACCAGGTGGTCTGGGCTCTTTCATGACTTTGGGTTCTGTTCCGCAGTTTCCTCCTCCTGTACCCAGGACCTTCCTAGGTGATCCTTCAGAGCAGTTGGCAGTGGTTGCTGGGCACCATCTAATGAGCAGACAGCGTCTGAAGACCTGCACTTCTTGAAGCTGTTCCCCACTGCCAGGGTCCCACAGAATAAGCACCTGACATCCCTGATCTCTGTGGTCTGGCAAGAGCTCCCAATTATGAACACTTCAGATTGTTTGCCAGCTGTTCTACGGAGCAGTCCTATTCTATCCTATAGGATCCAGATTAGCCTGAAACACCTTAATGGCAGTGGGTTTGGGGGTGGGGGTATCCTTTACCTGGTTACAGTCTACTCATATCCTTGCAGTAGATAGATAGTGCTTTGTGAGGGTAAGTCAGGTCTTATGAGTAGAGTCATGTTTCCAGTCCTGCTTGGAGAAGGTTCATTCTGGCATCCTCAAACATGAAGAGTGTATGTTTCCTGGTGTAAGACATTACTGTTGAGGATTCTGTAACCATGGGTCATGACGGGAGCAGGCTTTTCAGAAGGTATGCTGGAATCTCAGTGGTTTGGTCTTATAAAACTCTCTGCCAACCACCCAGGCTCACAGCAACCCTATAGGACAAAGGCGAACTGCTCCATAGGGTTTCTGAGGTTGGAAGTCTTTCTGGAAGCAGACAGCCACAGGGGAGCCTGGTGGGTTTGAATGATCAACCTTTCGGCTAACAGCCTATACTAAACTCACTGCAATATCAGAACTCCCAGGGCTGGTATGAGTCAGAATCAAAGACCTGCAACAACAGCTCCTTTTGTTTCCTGTGTAATGGAGGGGGTGCCTTTAAGGGGAGGTCTGAGCTGGCTAACAAAAGCAGCTAGCCCAAAGGAGGAAGTAGGAACTTCACCATTTGTTTCATAGGCCAACACCCCCACAGCTCCATGTTCAGTTTTTATTCAGTGCTTCATAGAGAAAAACAAACAAGCTATCCTAAAGGACTTAGAATGCAAAGAAAGGGAAACTTTGATACAACAGAAATCCATGGAAGCTGTGGGAGGCAGAGTAGCTGGCAGAGCAGCCGTTTATAAAAGATGTGAGATGGGGCTCGAGATAAAAGCTTGTGTTTAAAATGGTGTGGGAGTCGGGTCTGACTTTTTCCAACCTCACAAGGGGGAGGAGAATTCAAGTCCACATCATCCCAAGGTTAATTCCCATGAAGCCAAGGTCAGACATGCCTCCACCCTTCTCTATGCTGACAACTTCTTTTCTGGGTTCCATGATCCCTCGCAAAAACCACGTAAAACCCACAGATAAGACTCACTATTGTGGGGTTCAAAAACAGGTTACAATTCAGGATTATAAACAGCAGTTTTCCAAGCAGTTCTTTTTCATGGTGCCTGCAGGCATGCCTCTCGCGGGCCCTCGGTAACTAGCCATGCAGTCCCTTGGCCAGGGCCGTACTTGGGCAAGTGTTACAAACCTCCTTTAACACTACCAATAAATGCTCCCAAAGTACACTGCTCTGCCCTACAGCTCAGCCCAAAGGTGTTCAGCTCAGTTCTGTGGGTCTGCAAACCTGGCCGTCCAGATTTATTGCCTGGAAGCAACCCACTCTTCCAGTGAGCCTCCTGCCCGAAGGCACCTGGCTTTACTCAGTCTATGGGTAAGCTCATCCTTCTGCTCTGTGTTCTGATGCTGCTGTTCCTGCAGCCACTGCCACAGTTTTTCAGTCAGCTATCTAGAGTCACAATTTCCTGTGTTCAGCATCAAAGATGCTCAGGGCAGGAGGTCTCAGGGTCCAAAGGGTGTGCTTTGCTGCTTCTGGTTCTTTTTTGATGGTCCTGAAAGCCCTTATTCCTGCCTCTGAGATGCCTCATATTTTTTTAAAGATAATTTTATTGGGGACTCATACAGCTCAAATCACAATACATGCATACATACACTGTGTCAGTATTGACATCGTAAAGGACATTTTACATGGGCAGAGGCTGCAGTCTCTCTTCGCTACTACTCTTTTACTCACACCCCTCTCGGTTCTTTTTTTAAAGAAAAACTTTAATTGGGGGCTCTTACATCTCATCATAATCCATATATTCATCCAGTGTGTCAAGCACATTTGCACATATGCCACCATCATCATTTTCAAAACATTCTCTTCCCGTTTGAGCACTAATATCAGTTTCCTATTTCTTCCCCTCCCCCACGCTCCTTCACAAACCCTTGGTAAGTTATAGATTATTATTTTCATATCTTCCATCCTCCTCCATCACCCCTCACCCACTTTCCCCTGTTCATCCCCCTGGGAGGTGGGTATAGTTGATCCTTGTGATCTATTTCCCCGTTTTCCCCACACCTTCTAATCCTCCTGATATCTCTACTTTCATTGTTATCCCCGAGGGGTTTATCTGTCCTGGATTCCCTGTGTTGCCGGCTCTTATCTGTAGCAGTGTGCATGTTCTGGTCAAATCCAATTGGTAATGTAGAATTGAGGCCATGATAGTGGGGGGAAGGAAGCACCAAAGAACTAGAGAAGAGTTGTGTGTTTCATCTGTACTATACTGCACCCTGCCTGGCTCATCTCTTCCCTGTGACCCCTCTGTGAGGACATGTCCAATTATCTACAGATGGGCATTGGGTCTCCACTCCATGCCCTGCCCCTATTCACATTGGGTATGATTTTGTTCTGGGTCTTAGATGCATGACTCCTGATCCCATAGACAACTCATGATCAAACAGGCAGGTGTGCTTTCTTCCATGTGGGCTTTGTTGCTTCTGAGCTAGATGGCTGCTCATTTATCTTCAAGCCTTTAAGTCCCTAGACATTATATCTTTTGATAGCTGGGCACCATCAGCTTTGTTTACCACATTTGCTTATGCACCCATTTTGCCTTCAGTGATCGTGTTGGGAAGGTGAGCATCACAGAATGCCAGATTGTTAGAACCAAGTGTTCTTGTGTTGAGGGAGTACTGCAGTGGAGGCCCAATCTCGAGATGGCTCATCTTATACCTAGTAGATAGCGAAACTGACTGATCCTCATGTTAGAGTTTCACACACCCTATTTGCATGGGCCTTCCCAATCACGACTATGACTAGAAGAGCCATACCAAGCAACTCCACTTCAGCACAACTGGCCTGCTCCTCCTCAGAGGTGAGAGTCAGGACTTTGGTTTTGGGGACGAGGAGGGCCACATAAAGTTATTAGGGACCCACAATATTGAGGAGGACTGGATTTCCTGTGAAAAGAGAGAATGACATGGAACTTTGTGCTGGAAATGATTCAAAGTGAAGTCAAGAAGGCCCGACGGACAAAGAAGGAAGTAGAGGAGAAGCACAATGGTGTAAGACTTGGAAATCGTGGGGAAGTTGGCGAGGTACCCAGAAATGGGGCTGAGGTCAAGTGTGAGATAGGTCTCAAAGGACAACACCTCTTGATAACGCGAGGGGACAAAGCAGAACTTGCACGTAGAGTTTGCAAGGCTCTAAATCTTCTAGCACACCTTTCTCCCACCTACCCGGTGTGCAATCCTTTATATTTACAGGGGAAATAAACCCATAACAATGGTTTTCCAATGCAAGGGGCAAGAGGAGCAAAAGAATCCCCGACCCCCCGCCTTGGGTTCTCATCTCCCAACTGCAGTGAAAGGTCTGACGATCATGCCTGGGTCTAACACGGGAGGAACATATTCTGGCATCTGTAGACTAGAGGGTCCTTGTGAGACACCACTGAGATAAGGCAGCGCACAGTAGGAAAGGCCTGAACTGATTCGGTCCCGTAAGGAGTGGTGAGCGCGCTCCATCCTGGCTAAGGGGGTGGGGGGGGCGTGTCACATGGATGTCCCTCAAATAGAGCGACATATATTTGCCTTCTCTCTTAAAAGTGACATTTATGATATCAAGCAAAAACACCCGATTTTAAGTCAAATATGCAAGTTATTCCACATGATGATAACACAGAGGAACATCATAATGAGGCAAAGGTCAACTTTCTCCTTATTTCCTGGGGAAGATGCAGGTGCTGGTTTCCAAGTCATTGGACACTGTTTCTGTTTAGACAATAGTGTGAGGTAACGTGACCACCATGGTTTTATTTAGTGTAGTTTGGCACTAGCTCCTCTTCACTCTGATCAGGCCTTTTAATTAAACTGACTACTATAATTCCTATGGAAATTAGTGTTTATATTATTTTCCTGCTACAAAAGCATTTCTCTAGAAGTATTTTTTTTAGTCCCTGGGGCACAAATTGGGATTTTTTTTCTGCTTGAAATGTAATTAAAAACTCATTTGATTACTATATTTCTGGCTCTGTTTTACTTATTAAATTCCTGTAATCAGTTTTCTTTTATGAAGCTGCTGGGAAATGATCTCACAAGCAACACATTTTTCTCTTCCTTGGCAGGTTCCCGAACACTGACTAAATTACACTCGTAGCACCTGCCCATGATTCGAATTACTCCGCCAATTTATTCCTTAAACAGTTTAAGTTTATTTGGCTTAGCCTCAACCAGATTTCTTTCTTTTATTCTCACTCTTTGTTCTCCCTCTTGCTTCCTTTGTGGTGAATAAAATATTTAGGGGGAGGGGTGCATATTTCTCAGAATTCTCTCTTTCCCTTTGTTTCATATTTTCCCAAAACACAGAATTGCCATACTAGAACATCATTCTCCTCTGGTCAGGTCAGCCGCTGGTTCTAGGCAAAGGTAGCAAACCATTGGCCTGAACAATTCTCCTATTCATATTATAAATGTGCCCCATAAATCCAGTTAGCCGAGAGAATAAAGAGCTATTAAAATATTAGTGAAGCAAGGGATTAGCTGCAACCTAAATTCCAAGCTTTATGTTCTTCTCACACAATGTGCAATCACCAAGATAAGCGCTCTTGCTCTTTCAAAGGCAGGAGCATTCTTAAAAACATCCCACCAGCAACTGACACCCAAGGACTTCTGTGACTTGAATACTGATAGCTGTCTAGTTTCACTTGCTCTTCATTGAAGGCAAGAGGCGAAACTTCACCTCTCTCATCACCCTCCGCATCCACACAGACTGTGAAGATTGTGTACGCAGATAGTTCCATCAGCCACGGGACGCAGAGAGCTCCTCTGTGGCCTCCCGCTACACCTAGCAGGGATGGCCATGTAGCATTATTTAAACACTTCCAGAGACTGTAAGCTCATCTTCTAGGAGGTACTTTAATCACCTGCGCTTTATACAGAAGGAAACTGAGGTTCAGCACGATTAAGTGCCTTGTCTAGGGTCACGCAGTGAGAAACGGGGTCAGGGTTTTGACCTCTGCCTCTCTGATTCCATTCGGGACTCAGCCCACACTTGGCCTCCTCTGGGAAGTCTTCTCAGGTTCAGAACCTGGACTCCTTGGTTATAATATGTCAGTAATTCTCTCTCTATGTAATCATATCTCTCACACTGAAAATGTCTGTGGGAGATTTTCAGTACTTGAAAGATATTATTTTCTTAAAAAAAATTCTATCTGTCTACATAATGTATATCTCCCCACTGGGTCATCTTAATAGTCTTTATCACTGATTTGAAGCTATTTTATTATGATATGTTTTGGTGTAGCTTCCTTCGTGTTTCTTCTGTTAGGGATCCGTTCAACACCTTGAATCTTAGTTTACAATTCTCTTCAGCTTTGGAAAAATCCACCACTATTTGAACTATTTTCCCCTCCATTTTCCCTCTCTGGGACTACAATTGTACATTCACTAAATCACTTTGTATTGTTTCATCCAATCTTTTTACATTCAATTTAGGATGATTTCTTTCATTATGTACTTAAGTTCACTGATAATTAGTTCTGCCATGCTTAATCTGCTGTGCAGCTCATATACTGTAATTTCATATCAGGAATTAGAGTTTCCTTTGCCAGAAGTCAGTTATGTTGGTTTAAAGCCAGCTCAAGACCTCCTATGACTGCTGGCCATGCTCCATCTGCCCTGCTCTCTGGAACATACAAAACACAGGTATGATAGCTAATAACTAATTCTATGGATTGTGTCTGTTCATGTTTTCTCATTGTTATTGAATTTTCTTCTTCTTCCTTATTTTTCTATGAATGTCAGAGTTTGTGAATTTGATGTAGGATGCCGACTCCTTTTTTCTCTTTGGTATTTATTTAGCTAGTTTTCAACTTCGTTTTCAAATGCAGGTGTCGTATGTGAAAACAGCGGATTCTTTTGAACCTTCCTTCCAAGCTTTGGTAGGGGCTCCAGCAGCCCTCAGCCTGAAGCTAAGAGGCTGTGACACTGACACAGTGCTTTCCCGAGTGCGCCTCATGCACGTCCAGCTCTTCCCACTCTGGCTCGTAGCAGCATCAACTAGTCCTAGCCCGGGAGAGCTTGGACAATTTTCTACTTGTTCCTGTTCCCCGCCACCCTATGTACCCCCCACCCCTACCCCAGTCGCAATGATTTCCTCATATGCATGTAGTGATTGCACTCAGCTAAAGATTGAATAAGGTCCTCTGTACTCTCTCGGTAAAGCGTTCTCCTCTCTGCTACTCTGTCCTGGAAACCCTAATTCCTGAACTCTCTTGGCCTGACCATGGTATGCATGCATGACCTCATAGGCATGCCAAAGAAATTGGCAGTGAATAAGGACAGCCAAAGAATCCACGCCTTTGAGTTATGGTGTGGGCAAAGAATACTGAACATACCATGGACTGCCGAAAAAGCAAACACATTTTTCTTGGAAGAAGTACAGCCAGAATGCTCTTTAGAAACACAGATGGAGAGACTTCATCTCATGAACTTGGGACTTAGTCTCAGGAGGGACCGGTCCCTGCAGAAGGACAGGGGTGGACACAGTGATGGTGAGAATGGTGCAGGATCAGACAGTGGGCCACTGTGCCTCAAACAGGCTGGGTGGCACTTAAGAACAAAAGCAGCCCACCCTAGAATCACAGCTCTGCCCCCACAGACAGGTCACTGGGTGCCGCCCGGGGGCCTCCTCGCAGCGTCCGGGTCTCTCGTCCAGGCGGTGGCGTGGATGGGTGCTGTGCTGTCCATGTCAGCCTCCCTCCCTGCTGGGGCAGAGCTGCGCGATAGGGCTTCCTAAGCAGTAATCTTTATGGGAGAAGACCACCAGGTCTTCGCTAATGCGGAGTTGCTGGTGGGTTCCAACCATTGATCTTGGGGTTAGCGCCTGAGCACTTCACTGTGCGACACCAGGGCTCCTTCTCCAGGAAGTAAGATGGCACCATTGTTTCCTTCTCTCAGGAAGCACTGTCGTGAGCTCTCTATTATCTACTGTCTGAAAACTGTTGTTTCCTTTACTTAGTCTGCGTGTTTTTGGTTCCTTCACATGCGAGGGTAAGTCTGGGCTCTGTTACCCCATCCTGGGTGGCAGCGGAAGTTGCATGTCATTGGTTTTTAACAATATCTTCTTTACTCTCCTGGGAGCCTCCCAAATAAAGGAGACGGACTTTTATCTTTGTATCTCTAGCACATCGTACAGTAAACCAGTGGAAAAACAGGGTCCCCTCACCCCACCCCCAGGGAGTGGTGGCAGGAAGAAGGGCCAAGACCGGCACAGCTGCTGGCAGCTGACACTGGGGTCAGAGTGCTCTGACCTCCCACAAAATCCTGCTGGAAAAACAAACCCAGGACGACTTCCTCAGGAAATGAGGATAGTATTCTTTCTCCTGGCCATTTCCCCCCCTGAGACTTCATTTCCATCAGTTCACCAAGCTTCTAGGAGCCAGCATCTGCCCGCCTTCCCTTCCGCCTCATGACCCATGGCTGCTGTCCTCGAGCTCAGTGTGCGCTCACTCGTTGGTCACAATCACTTCTTAGGACTCTAGTGCTGGATGGACAGGGCGGGTATGAGGCAAAGAGCTAGACAAGTGTGCAAAGGAGTCAGAAAAAGTCTTTTTCTATACTTGTTGGGCGGAGGGATGGAGAAAATGAAAACCAGATTCATCCTTGAAACTCAACCTGTCTAACTGTGGCCTCTGGACTGGACCGGAGCATGTACACAGGTGTAGACAAGAGATAAAGCTCCCGCCACATGGAACGGGAATGGGAACAGTGATATCAAAAGGGGGGGCTGGGGGAAGAAGAGGGAATCGATCCCAGTGAATGACATGTAGCCACACCACCCTCCAGGGTCAAAGACAACGGAAACTAGAGGAGAAAGGAGACAGCAGTTGGTGTGAGATATGAAAATAATAACAATTTATAAGTGAACAGGGAGGGAAAAAGCGGAGCTGATCCCAAGGTCTCAATGGAAAGTAAATGTCTAGAGAAGAATGATGGCAACATTTGCAATAATATGTCTGATACAATGGCTGTATGGATGGTAACAAGAGTTGAAAGAGCCCCCAATAAAACGATCTTTAAAAAAAAATGTCCAACTGTGCCATTCATGCCGCTTAACAAACTTGGAGGCCATTGTGTGAGTTGACTACTCATTCATTTTTAAAAGGGTAAAAGAGAAAAAGTGTCATGGGTCTTCCGTTGCTGACCTGGAGTTCCTGAAGTGTGGCTAGGTGAAGGTGCCTGGCTGCTCACTGGAAGGTTGGTAGTTCCAGTCTACCCAGGGTCTTCTACCTTGGGAGAAAGGCCGGGACATGTTTCTTAGAGAAGCCCTCAGCCCTTAAAGCCTATGGAGCATGGCTCTGCTCTGACTCACAGCGGGGTCCCCAGGAGTTAAAAGGATCCCATGCTACCGGGCTTGGGTCACCGCTGTTTAGCTGCTCGTAGTAAGACTTAGTCTTGCTCACCTTTCTTCCGTGCCAGACTTGCCCGAAAGGAATGACCAGAAATTGAGACAAAATACACACTTCCTGGTAGAGGAGAGAAAATCTAAAGTACTTAAAAATATATTAGCTTTAATAAAACATAAAAATAGACTTGAAGCCTATCTCAAATACCTGTTTGAGTCAACATCCCTATTTTAAGGAAAAGATCACTTAATCACAATTATTAATTCTCTTAGTGAATTAATACATCACAATTATTAATTCTCTTAGTGAAAATGTCCAACGGTTCACTTATTTGTTAGTGGAAACTCACTGCCAGTGTGACTGGCTGGCATCAGCTTGCTCGGAGCTTCAACTAGAGGGTGACTGAGCATGCTGGAAGACCAGCCATTCTCTTGTGTTTGCTTGAGCAGAGTCACACGTATAAGCGGCACCTCTGAGACACACAGGGAGTTTCCACATAAGGTACGGGACTTCAGCGAAAAGGGGCTAATTGCAGGCACAAATCCAAACTTTTCAGAGAGAGAGAAGTGGTGAATGGCAAATATCTCTTTATCCTCATAAGAGATGATCCATATTCAAGATTTTAACTGATCCACCCCTGGGTTTTAGTGCCACGCTGTTGCTGCCAGAATGTACTTGCTGACCCTCAATTCTTCCATCTTGTTGAGGAAACCAGAGTACAATGGATCACCCAGAAGGGAACTGATCCTCTTCCTTTCAAACCTTCCTTTGATCCGGGAGTCTCTCTCTTGGGGAGCTCAGCATGCTCCTCCCACCTGCTGCCCAGCTCAGAAATCTAAGGGCCACCTGTGACAGTCTCCTAATCTGTCACCTAGTCCTGTCAATTCTACTTCCAAAGTATCTTCCTGGGCTAGTTTATTTCCATTTCTACAACCCTAGTTTAGCCTACCTTTCAACTCTTTTAAACCTCCGACTAGCCTCCCAGGTTCTTCTTGCTCCTGCCCAATTGAAGCCACCCTGGAAAGGTTGATCAAAAATACAACTCTGGCCCACTTTGTACTCTGAATCCTTCAGTGGCTCCCAAATGATAGACATCTAACAGTTGTATCAAATCCAAATCCCTTACTCTTGCTTAGAAGGCCCTATTAGCAAACCGAGAGAAAGAGAAAGAGAGAGAGAGAGAGAGAGAGAGAGAGAGAGAGAGAGAGAGAGAGAGAGAGAGAGGAGAGTTATCAGAAACAAGACCAAAACCCCCCCACAAAACCTACTGGAAAATTTGGATTATGCCTCCAAAAGATATTAAAATGCCAAAATCATACCTTCTAAATATTTGGAAAAACTAAAGCAAGCACCTTTCTGTGCAGTCCCTCTGCTAGGCTTCTTGGGTAAGGGCTGGACTGCTAACCGGCAAGTTGGTACCTCCCACTCACCAGCCTGTCCACAGGAGGAAGATGAGGCTCTCCCGCTCCCCCAAAGAGTGACAACCTCAGAAACCCAATACAGAGTTGCTATGAATTGGAATGAAACTGATGGCAGTGGGTTGACCTCAAAAGGAGAAGAAGCGAATATCCAAGTGGTGTCTTTGGCAGAGGAGTTTGTTACTACCTACACCTGAGAGCAGATGGAGCTGGTGGTGGGACCAGCTGGATGACAGCAAACAGAGCCCTCCGACATCTCACTCTTGCCCTCCCCAGTTCACTGGTATTGGAACTCAAGGATGCGTAAACCGTGATTTGTATTAAATTGCTTAAGATTAACTTTAACTACCTTAGGAGGCTTCCAACAGCTCTAACTTCCAGCTCTGTTGGAAGTTAGAATCTTCCAACAGATTCTAATAGAATCTAAAAATAGATTCTGTTTTGGCAATCTAAAGCTTGATTCTAAAAACAAGTCATCAAATGGTAATGGTGAACACAGAAGCTGGCCAGACTTCCTTGGGTAAATGCTTTGAAATAGTCTCATTGAAGAGACCAGCCTAAAAACCTATCTTTAGTGTGTCATTTGCTAAAGTTGAAAAAAAAAATAATGAAATCATTTAAATACATTACACATATAACTATGGCAGGCGATATCTGCACTTTGTGTATTTTATCTCATCAAATTCTCAAAAACAACCATAGGAGGGAGGCATCCTTATGATCAGCCCTCTTTTAGGGATGAGACAATCAGGTTTAGAAAGTTTACACAGCTCACTCAAGGTCATAGAGCCAGAATTTAGATAAAAGTTTCTCTGACTACAGAGTCTTAAGTTCTTTAGCAATTACCATATTAGTAGAATGGACATACACTTACCTATGGCTCAATTTGCATTCAGCAACTTTATTCATATTTGTTATGAATAAAAATAATTTCTATACAGATATTGCTTGTCTCTACCACCTGTTTGTCAGTTTCTCAGACTGGGATGGCTTGTTTGTTTCTACGACCCTGTCAGCGATGACACCACTACTTCAAATACCAACAGAGTCACTCTAAAGGAACAGGTTTCTGCAGGGCTACAG
The DNA here is from genome assembly GCF_050624435.1 of Tenrec ecaudatus. NCBI lineage: Eukaryota > Metazoa > Chordata > Mammalia > Afrosoricida > Tenrecidae > Tenrec > Tenrec ecaudatus. The sequence goes on along the minus strand of NC_134542.1, from coordinate 60,870,145 downwards.
ATGTGAGCAGAATTTATGAAGCAGACTTCTGTGGGAACTCTGTCCTTGTTGTTAGTTGCTCCTGAGCCGGCTGCAACAGAACAAAGCACCGCCCTGTCTTGCACCATCCTCACAATCGTTAGTAGGAGCCTGTGATTGCAATCACGCTATCCGTCCATCTCATCAAGGGTCTTCCTTCCTGTCCCTGACTCTATTAGACTTGCTATACTTCCCCAGGGACAGGTCCGTCCCGATAACATGTCCAAAAGGATGAGACCAACTTTCACCATCCTTGTCTTTCAGGGGCATTCTGGCTGTCTTTCTACCAAAACATTGATTTTTTCATCTGGGAGGGCATCGGATTTTCAATACTCTTCACCAACACCAAATTTCAAATGCATCAACTCGTCTCTGATCTTCCTCCAAATTCCACATGCATCCGAGGCAATTGAAAATACCATGACTTGGGTCAGGCATATCTCAGCACCCCAGTTAATATTTTTGCTCTCCAACACTTTCAATAGATCTTAAGCAGTAGATAAACATATGAGTCTCCCTGGGTTTGTTTCTTTAATCTACCTGGACTAACACAGTTGATGAGCTTCTCCATTGCCTCATCCCAAATATGTAGTCAGTTTGGCTCCTGTGCATTCCATCTGGTGAGTACTGTGTGTATAGTTGTCATTTATGTTGTTTAAAAATATCTACAACGAAGAAGAAGTCATTGGTCTTGCAAGATTTCATCGTATGATCTTTGCTTCATTTGTATCGCTAAGGCCACAATTTCCAATTACTGTTTTTTCCTCTTCATTTCCAACTCTTGCATTCCAATTGCTAATAAATATCAATGCTTTTAGATCACATGTTTGATCAATTTCAGACAGAGATGGTTGGTAGACATCTTCAATTTCTTTTTTCTTTTTTTAACTTCTTTAATTTCTTCATAAGTGGCTTTAGTGGTTAATGAGTAAATTTGAATAATAGTTGTGTTAACTGGACTTGCTTATAAATATATGGATATTATCCTGTCAAAGACAGCATTGTACCTCATGATAGATCTTGAAATGTTGTTTTAGGTGACAAATTCTACACCGTTCCTCTCCAATTGGACATTCCCAGCATAAGACACCATGTGATTGTTTGACTCAAAATAGAAAATACCAGTCCATTTCAGCTCACTAATGGCTTTGTTATTGTTGTTGTTAGGTGCTTCTTTTGAGTTGGTTCCAAACCATAGTGACTCTATGTACTAAAGGATGTAACACTGCCCTGTCCCATGCCACCCTCACAATTGTTCCTATGCCTGAGCCCATTGTTACAGTCACTATGTCAACCCATCTTCGTGTGGACCTTCATCTTCTTCACTAATCATTTAAGTACCCACCCTGATGTCCTTCTCCAGGACCGGATACCATGTCCCAGTACATAAGACGGAGTCTCACCATCCTTTCCTCAGAGGAGCACTCTGACCATTCTTTTTCCAAGACTGATGGATTGTCCTTTTGACAGTCTGCGGCACTTTCAAAATTCTTCTTCAGCACAATTCAAATGCATAGATTCTTTTTCAATCTTCCTCACCTATGAGGTAATTGAAAATGCCATGACTTGGGTGAAGCCCACCTTAGCCCTCAAATTATTATCTTTGCTTTTCAGTACTCTAAAGATGTCTTGTACAGCAGACTCAGCCAACACAATGTGTCTTTTCATCTCTTGACTGTCGCTTCCATTGCATTGATTGTGGAGCCAAGCAAGACAAAATCCTTGACAACTTCAACCTTTTTCTCCACTTATCATGATACTACCTATTGGTTCAGTTGTGAGGAATTTGGTCTTCTTATTTTTTTAAATCATTTTATTGGGGCTCTTACAGCTCATAACATTTCATACATCAATTGTTTCAAGCATATTTGTACATACATTTTCATCATCATTTTCTTTTTTTTTTACATTTTATTAGGGGCTCATGCAACTCTTATTACAATCCATACATATACATACATCAATTGTATAAAGCACATCCATACAATCGAGTCCTAATCCACACTGAAGGCTGCAATCCCTGATCTTCATCAGCAAGTGCTTCAAGTCCTCCTCACTTTCAGTGAGCAAGGTTGTGTGACCTGCACATTGCAGGTTGTTAATAAGCCTTCCTCCAATACTAATGCCTTATTCTACTTCATAGGATCCAGCTTCTCTGATTATTTGCTTAGCATGCAGATAGTACAAGTATGGTGAGAGGATAGAACCACAATGTCCACCTTTCCTGATTTTAAACCATGCAGTCCATGCAGTATTCCCTGTTTTCTTTGCACCGCTGTCTCGATGCGTGTACAACTTCTGCATAACAAAATGAAGTGTTCTGGCATTGCTATTCTTATAGTTTGTGATGCTCTATACTTGAGAATATTCAATAAAACACAAATAAACAGTCAATAAAAAATAAAACACAAATAAACTTTCTCTGCTCTTTGCCAAGATCCATGTGACATCAGCAATGATATGCCTGTTCTACCTCCTCTTCTGAATCCAGCCTGAACCTCTGGGAGCTTCACTGATGCCTAGGATATTTATCACTATGTGCTCCATTTAGGTTTTTGACAACTTCCCAATTTCCTAGGTCCGTCATCCATACATTCTTTCTTCTGCTTATTACTGGATGTTCACAGCAGCTTCCTCTCACGTTTGAGCCGTGTCCCATCAGCAAACGAGAGTTCTAAAAGCTCAGCTTCATCCACATCAGTAAAGGCAACACTACTCTGAGGAGGTGCCTCTTACCTAGTCCTATTTTGAGTGCCTTCCAGTGTGACGCGCTCATCTTCTGACACTGCATCAGACTACGTTTTGCTCCCATTCATGTGGTTTTCAGGTGCTAATTTTTCAGCCGTGAATGGCTTCTTCCTTATTGCTAGTCTGTTCTTAGTTTGCAAGCTCTACTCAAATCCCTCTACCACTGGCGACTCTGTTGGTATTTGAAATACTGGTGGCATAGCTTCCAGTACCACAGCAACATGCCAGCTAACCACAGTGTGAAAGTGACAGATACGTGGGAGGAAACTCTGTAAATGTGAATTACTCAGATGTGAAGCGCATTCCACTTGCCTTTGACCCTTTTTTCTCCTTCTTTTAACTTTAATTGTGAATTGGGGGAATATTTACAGAACAGATCATGTTTCTGAAAGTCATGAGACTTTCCTCTCATTCATTGCAATCTCCTCAGTGCAACTTGTCACTAGAACATGAACAGGATGACAGTCTTGTGTCTGGGTCTCCGATAGCTACAGAGTTGCCACAGAACACCAGGGTAGGATTGGCTTCTGGAATATTTTTACTAAAGAGATTTTGTTTAGGTTACTGTGATTTTTAGTAGCTGACTATAGTTCTTAACTGAAAAATGAAACCATAAAAGGGAACTTGCACAAAGTTGGTGGGAAAATTCATTTATTTCTTAATTTCATTTTTTTCCGTGAAAACTTTTGAAGCTCCTTTTTATTGTGGGAGCCCTGGTGGCATCATCGTTATGCACTGGGCTGTGATCCTAAAGGTCCACAGTTCAAACCCACCAGCTGCTCCTTGGGAGAAAGGCGAGGCTTTCTGCTTCCATAAAGATTGACAATCTTGGGAACCCAAAGGGGCAGCTTTACTCTGTCCTATAGGTTCTCTATGAGTCAGAATTAACTTGATGGCAGTGATTTTATTTTTTGTCTTTTGTGGACTCACTTTGCAGTCCCCTTTACTAAAGTGACTGAGACTCAGGGACCAGCCAGCATCAGCTCTCTTCTCCCTGATTTCCCAGCATCCACCAAACAAAAAGGGGGCACTGCCCTTTTTCACGAAAAGTTTGTGGATTCTAACCTTGTCATATTATGGGAACTCAGTCAGCTCCCTCTGGGAGCATCGCAGTCTCTCCCTGGAACAGGTGGCCAGATCTTTGTCCCATGGGGGCCACTGTGTGGGTTGGAAATGGCCGGCTTTGGTCAGCAGCCGAGTACTCCACACTTGCAGCCCCGGGGCTTCTTCCTTGTGTGTGCACTCAGCTGAAGTGCTGGCATCTACACAGGGGCTTCAAAAAGCTCATGTAAACATGGAGTGAAAAGCTAATGGAAATTTTCCACCAACGTTTTGAAGATGTCTCAGTATTTAGCCTGAGTCTCTCCCCAGACAAGTAAACTCTGACAGTAAGGGGAAACAGCAGCTAGCTGTTATTTTCTCCTTGGTGGGAGTGCAATGTCACTCATGTTTATCACAAATGATGAGTTGCTTTTTCCAGTTGGGAAAACTGTTCATCTATAGAAGGTATTTGCTCTGTGTATCTACTATTATTTCCTATGGACTTCCTGAGGAGCCCTGGTGCTTATTCAAACCACACGGTCAGCAGTTCAAAACCACTAGCTGCTCTATGGGACAAAGGCGAGGCTCTCTACTCCTGCAGAGTTATGGTCTTGGATATCAACAGGGGAAGTTCTACCCTGTCCTATAGGGTCATTATGAGTTGGAATTGACTCAATGACAGACAGATGAACTTGATATTGGGCGGTGACAGGCTAGCTGTGTAGCTTTTCTGTTTTGTTTTTGAGATATTTGAGAACATAACATCTAAATATGTAGTAACTCCAATAGGAATGAAGATGCTGGAGTGACAGAAGCCAGCTTATACTAGAGGGGCAAGCAAGTTAATTAAAATCCAGTGCAAGAGTGATTTAGATCTATTCTCGGGACCCTGAGGGCACAAGTTCTAACTGAAGGCTGTGTTTGTCACATTGATGCCTAATACTCTGAAAGCTCATTCTAGCACAAGGAATAATCTAGAAAGAGATCGTTCAGCAGCATACGTCAAGGTGAAAAGGCAAATAGACTTTCAAGTAGTTCTCTCTCTCCTTTTTGCTTCTGAATTTCCAAGGTACTTCTTTTGCTAATTTTATTTATGTGCCCAAGGGACACTTTTAGGAAAACAAGGTCTTCACAAATGACAGCATAGGTGTGAATGGCTAAGGCAGATATTTTGGTCTACTTGGATTCTTAGCATTGCTATTCCCTCAACAGAGAGCAAGGGTCGTAAACTCGAAAGTTTCCAGGGCCACCTGGTCAGTGACTGAATGGGACTGCATGAGACATTTGGTAGTGGTGGGGACTGTGGCAAACTAGATATTTTACGATCTAAAAAATAATATGCAACCAAATGAAACATATTTGTGGGGTGGCTTGATTTAAGGGCCACCAGTTTGCTCAGTGTGGCAGGGAATCCAACACGCAATGCCAAATCAAAACCAAAATCAACTAGTTATGGATATTGGTAGCATCCAAGGGGGTAGGAGGAGGGGAGAAGGAGGGGGACAAGGGTGTCCTTCAAACGTTTATGGGAAAATTCCATTATTATATTTTAATTCAATTTTTCCCTTAAAAATTTTTAAAAAGTATTTTCTTGCTATGTTCCAAGCACCCTAGAAGGAGCTTTCTATATGCGATCTGAAATTTATATGGTTAAGTGTATGCCAAAGGAGCTCTGGTGGTGTAGTGGTTACTCATTGGGCAGTGATCCTCATGGTAAGCTGTTAGAAACCATCAGCAGCTCCACAGGAGGAAGACTAGGCTTTCAACTCCCACAAGCAGCTACAGTCTCAGAATCCCTCAAGGGGTTGCTATGAGTCAGCATGGGCTTGATGACAGTGAGAAGCATATACTAAGGAGCCCTGGTGGTGCTGTCAGGTTAGCATTAGGCTGCTAACCACAAGGTCAGGGGTTCAAATCCAGTAGCCACTCCTCGAGAGAAAGAAGAGGAAGTCTGCTCTAGTAAAAACTTCCAACCTCAGAAACCTTCCAGGGTCACAAAGAGGACAAATGGACTCCCAGTAGGTACATGCCAGCGTTGGAATGTGCATCCAGGCCGCTCTGATGGCAAAGCCTATGATGGTGCCTTCACATGGGAGATCTCAGTTGTGATGGTGTACAACTGACACCCAACAGCAGGATGTGCAGGGCAGGGAAGCTGCTTTTTTGTTTTAGTGTCTCTGACACAAGTTCAGAGCAAATTCCCAGGAGGGAGGCCACCTTGTGGAGACAGGAAGAAACTCCTCTCCCATCTGTCCACCCCACCCCTCCCGACCAAGCACTAGGAGTAGACAGTGAATCTTTTATCGGTGCTTTATCTACTCCGTTCTGCCCAGGGAAAAGAAAACAAGGGCTAAGTAGACAATGACAGGCTGACCTAAAGACACCCTGTGTAAATGGAAGCCATAGAACAGTGTTTTTTATTATAATGAGCCCCTCCAGGACACCGTCCTCAGTTATCCTCTCAGTTGGGTTTGCAGAGTGGACTGGTAGCTAATCCATCATGTTTGCTGTGCAGGCAACTTCTGACTTGGAAGGAATGGCTGCTGACCCAGAAGCCACAGCCTTTGATGAATGGGGCTTCAGAGAAGAGGTGGTTGGAACATGTAACTAACACACAGCCACATGGTGATGATCCCCGTCGGCACCCACCAGACTGTCTTCTGGAAAAGTTCCACCAGACAAAAATTGTAAGTGAGATCTATGATTTTTTTGCAAAGTTCCACATATACAAAGGGCTCCTTTTAACACTCAGTTTCTTAACCTCTGAGCATTTGTTTACTATAAATATTTTTATATGCTTCTCGTGTGCCTAGGGTCTTTTGGTACCCTGAGAATAATAGAGCGGGTCCCAGTGTGGGAAAGGATTGGACCAAAATGGAATGGTAGGTCCGTGTCCTTGGCTTGAATAGGGTGAATAAGAGGACAAAAAACAACTGTCTGAAAAACAGCACTAAGCCAGCCTGCAGTGAGGAGGTTGATCCTGACTCACGGCCGCCCCCTGTGCTACAGAATAGAACTGCTCCGCAGGGACTTCTTGGCTACATGCTTTACAGATGGGTATTGTCAGGCCTTTCTTCTGTGGTGCCCCAGGGTGAGCTCCAACAGGCAGCCTTTGGGTTAACAGTCAAGGGCTCACCTTAAGGTATTATGAGATCTCCATAAATGGATTCTCGAAGATTCCATCAGCATTTGCTCTTTTGGATTTTAGCTTGCATTTGAGCATCCCAACAAGGTCATGAACAGAGCGAGCACCATGCATACCTTTAGAAGCTGTGCAACGCAGCTTCAATGTGTTCAGTGTGTCCACTATCTTTTCATTCCATTTCCCCACGAACTTTTTGGAGGCCCCTCACACGCCTTTCTTGGGAGAATTCAAGGCGGTCCCAGCACCAGACAGTGCTCACATCTGAGATGGAAAGGAGCCCGTAGAGTCCCTGCACTCCAATGTCCCAGATCCCGAGGACCAGGCCGAGAGCAGCCACCGGAGACTTTTGCCTTTGGTTGAAGATCCTTGGGACACAAATCCTAACTTATATCGATGATCTCTGTCCGTGCAGTAATAAAAAGGGAAACAACTATATAGTACACTATTAATAGTTTACACTATTAGTTTAATGATAAACAATTAGTTTACAACATAGTAAGGTGAGATTTTGGAGAAAACAAAAAGGGAGACAAGAAAGGTACAGTGTGATGCCTCTCACAGGGCTGAGAAGGTGTGCCAGAGCTGGTCTCCAGTCACCCATGAGAAGGGCCAGTCATTCTACTGACTGTAAGGCCTGGCGAAAACCAGCGGCCGTGGATCTTATTTAATTACATTGCTAGCTCCTCAAAAGGCTATAATATGGGGAAAGTTTGCCTGGGGGTTTGAGGGGGGGGTGTAACTTTATCCTGAATATTTTTATTATAGGTTTGAAGTACAGTTTAATTAAAGAGGAGAATATATACATTTTATGGATAAGAACCCCTGAATGAATGACATTTTCTGGTGTTTTTAGACATTGACAAATTTCCCCTTAATCCAGTTTTCAACCAGTGATCATGAAATATGAAATGAACATCCCACGAAAAAGACAAACTAGATTTGAATTAGTTATCAAAAGCTTACTGTGGAAAAACAAAGCAAGAACACCTCACTGCCAATGAGCCCATGCAGACATACAGTGAGCCTATAGGACAGGGTAGTACTGCCCTCGAGGGTCCTGGGGCTGTAAAGACTTTGGGCGCGGAAAACCTCATCTTTCCCCCATGGAGCAGTTAGTGGTTTTGAACTGCTGATCTTGTGGCTAGCAGCTCAGTGTACAATCCACCACACTTCATTTAGAGAACACAGAGATCCCTTGATTTTTCTAGAGCTTCGGTGTTCATTAAAGACTTACATGGGTACCTGTTTTTAATAAGCAGATGGAGTCTGAGGAGGATTTTCCCTTTGGTGGAAAAGGAGTGTGTCTAGCGTTCAGTGCTTGCTCTGCAGGAGCCCTTGATGAAGGAAGCAGCTCACGTCCTGAGCAGCGGGCGCGACAGTGCCACGCTGCTTCATGCCCAGCATCCAGCCGCTCTGGCTTTGAACGCTGTGGGCACTGTGTGCTACTGTTGTTTTAGGTTTTATGTGTTCTCTGGTGTGACTTTGTGGGTTATTTTTGGATCTAGGAAAGCTCAAAGAATTCTCCACGTAAATTAACGGCAACTGCTTCTTCGCTGTACACTGTTTTGGCTTATGACAAGTTTCCCAGGAATGTTTTAATTTCAGATGGAGAGGGGGGAACCTATACTGAGAGAGAAGCACACCGGATATTGACATATATCATGAAATGGGATTAGCTAACATGGTATGATTGGTCAGGCAGTTCAATGAATAGAATAAAGAATGAGAACTCGATAAAGGTACATTTCAAATAATAAACAAAAATATTAGTCAAAAATAGATGGGTAGAAAACTGGGTAGCACCGTAAAAAAAGAAAGAAAAATCCTGACCGTACACATTCCACCTAACCAAACTAGGCATACATGTGTAGCTAATGCACACGTGTGTACACACGAGACACACATTGGGGAGACATGGCTGCAAGTTTCATGATATGCCTGAGGAACCCAAGTAGCCCCGGAAATCCTGCTCGGTGGCTCGGCGTGCAGGGGTGGGAGAGGAATCCGGGGGCGCTTGAAGAGGGCAGCTTGGAGCCAGCACAACAAGAAGGAGAAGTGGTTGGACACGGGCCCGGCTCCTTCACTCAGGTGTGTCTTCCCATAGACTCCTTCTCAGCGGGGAATAATACCTGATGGGACTTGTCACTGTGAGGAGCACACAAGTGCATCTTAAACCCCCTCTCCCCCGCCAAAAAAAAAAATACTCCCAGCTGAAAAACCAATGGCCAGACTCACTGCCCTCCAGTCCATGCCGACTCAGAGGGGCCCTGTCGGGCAGAGCGGACTGTCCGGTTTGGGTTCTGGAGGCTGTAAATCGTCACAGTGCAGAAAGCCCTTTCCTTTACCGAAGGAGCACTCGGGGGGATTGGGCAGCTGACCTGGCCTGCTGACCTTTCCATCGGCAGCCCTGCGTGTGACCCACTGACACCACAGGGATCCTGAGTAAACTTCAGCTTGTATGAGATCTGTGATCGTATTTTCTAAACGTAACTCTCAGACAGATGAACCTAACCCTGTTGATAAGGAAGGAGCGGTGGTGAACGAGCGCACATGCACCCACCCACCCACGCACACTGTTCATATGCTTTCATGTACAAACCATGGCAAAGCAGACAAGAAACTGATGCTTAAGGAAGTGGATGCTCCTAAGGGAGGGGCACAGGGGGGGGTGTCTAAGAGGCAGGCTTGTAAGAAGGCTCCCTTTTCTCTCATGCCTAGTGTATCTTTTATGCCTTTTGAATTTTGTGCTGTGTGTGTGTGTATGAACTATGTAATGATAAAAGACTTCATTTAAACACCTAAACTGACCCGATAAAGAAACTAGCCACTCTTCCGTCTGCGTTGCACTTAAGGAGCAGTAAGTCACCCGCTCGTTAAGGGTTAAGCACAGGCCCACACCCAAAGACGTGCAGACTTCACAAAGTTTAAAATCATGTAGGACTTTACCTCCATCATTAAAAACCTGTTTTGATGCCTTAATGTAAGCTGTGAAGATGCTGTGTACAAACATCCCCCGCCCCTGCCACCGCGCCACCGCCTCCACCTCCCTCCACCAGCCCGTGCACATCACAAATCAGGGCTGACTACCTCATCACTCCTCAATGGTGCCTCTGAAAAGCGATCAATGTCCCCTGCCTGACCATTAAATAGATTTTGAAAAACTCTTCAATCCGTATCAGTCTCATATCCTTATTTAGTTCCTCAAATTTGCCCTCAGCTGGGAATTCTGCAGGCAACTGTGATTCTGTTGTGCTCACCACTCATTTGAAGGGCCCCATCCATCATCATTTCTCGTCCTGTTCTGATGCAATGTAGCTTGTTCTTTGTCTCTCTTAAAAACTGAATGCCTGTTAAATTATCCATTTATCTTCTTTCAGATTTTCTGTTCAGCTTCTCAGGCGCTCTCAGGGCTGTCTTTTCTACCTTGTCTGCTGACTTTTCATTCCATTTCCCCCATTCTCAGAGGCCTCTTGGTTCACCGTGCTGTCTTTCGAAGCATGCTCTCTGGCTCATTCTCCTCTCTACTGGGTTGGAACCAGCAACACCGCCACCTATGCATTTCGCTTTTCAGGAGTTTCTCTCAGGATAGCTTTGGAAACTTTGAGATAACATGCTTTAAGTTTTCTACATAGATGTCAGTTTATTGGGGAACACCCTACACCGGAAGTCAACAGTTTTGGCTTCTAAACCCAGTTTTGCCACCATAAATGGGATCATAAGTGGCCTTTCAGACTTTCCGTTTCTTCCCTCACAGCTGATCTGCATGGCATGGCAGTACTGCCCAGTAGGGAGCCTCTGTTTAAAGCAACCCACTCAGGACATGAGGTTTGTAGTCTGCTCTAACCCGTGAACACACAGTTTCCGGCTAGCTGTTGGCTCCACTAGCTAGGAGCCCTAGGAAGATTCTAATCAGGCCACTTCCCCGCTCAGTACTCTTGGGCAAGTTCAGTTTCACATCTGAAGGGAGGGATAAGAGTAGTACTGGACTCCATACGTCTAAGAGAATTGAATGCACCATCTTTAATTGGTAATACTACTCCGCTCTACAGGTGAAAGTATTAGCGCAAGCAAAGTTGACACAAAATACTTCTGAGAAAGGTTCCTGTTTTAACAGAGTAGCTTACCAGGAACCATGAGCCCATTGGATCCTCTAGGAATCTCTCCTCAAGTCTCTATTCTCCCCGCCCCCCGCCCCACCGGAAGGATTCCAGTGTTTTAATCGGTAAGCGGGAGGCATACAGAGGTAGAATCCTTCTGGAGAAACCAGGATCACCATTCACTGCCTCAGGGCCCTGCCATCAGATTAGGACAGAGCGGACGCGGCATCAAAATCTGGCCTCTGATGTTTCATTGCCTCACAGTGTCTTTTGGTTTCCAGTAGCCTTTTTAGGCCACAGTTTCCTCATCTATAAAAATTAGATCATTATGCACGATGGTACCCAGAATGAACTATGCTCTCCATCCCCAGAGTTAGGGTTAAATTAAATCGTATATGTAAAATCCATATATGAGAACTTTAAATTGTAAGCCCTTATCCAATGGCCAATACAGTCAGCAATCAGAAAGTGTTTGTTAATTGAAATGTTATGTGTAATGCTACCCAATGTATCCATAGGACAGGAACGCTAGCCGAGTTCTCTTCCAAACTCAGTCTGACAGAAGTCTTCATTTCCTTCTGGATTCTAGCCAACAGACTCAATTGTTGGGCTGCCATATTGGTGGGTGCTGGCTCTGATCACGCTTGACTCTGTACCTGCTCACTAAGATGAGGTATTATGCTTTGGGGTATTTATTGAATATTTATAATGATGTGGTTATGAGAAAGAGGGAACCCTGGTGGCATAGTGATTATGCATCAGGCTGCTAACCCCCAAGTCGGCAGTTCGAACCCCGCAGGAGACCTGAGGGAGAACGATGAACTTGTTGGCAGTGAGTCTGGTTTTCTGTTGGCGATGACAATAAACTAACAGCAGTGGAAGCTGAGGATGTGGAGCTTGCCTCCTTGGATTCTTTAGGAGTATCTAGAGCAGTACAGAAGATTCTGTTTGGTGAGAGCATATTAAGAATGTTTCATGTTTATCTCATGCCTTACCTCCCAGAAGCTAAGCAATGCTGGTTTTCCAAATAAACTTTACTCTGAAGAAATTCTGGAGAGTAATAACAATATCGTCAAAATCCAGCAAAAACAAACACCCAATCCAATCCTAAAAATGCAGTCTTTAAAAATGACCTTGATTCATTTTCTGGTGAAAATAAAATCCCCTGCTTCCCTTCTTCTCTTTCCCTGCTTCCCTCCCTCCCTTTCATCTCCCTTTCCCTCTCTCGACTGAAAAGAGTCAAAGAAGACAGGGTCCAGAAGAAGAGGAAAACAGCATTTAAAATGTGTGTTCTCAATGAGCTGGAATTTAACTTAAGCAGAGACAACGGTCCAAGACTTGTATATCACTTGGGATTAAGTGATTTTAAACTTCATAATTCCAAAACAGAAACAAATTTTTAAAAGAACTATTAATGGTCAGCTGCATAAAAAGTGGCAACTGAAGGTCTTATCACAGATACCTCCAACAGCCTTATTACATAAAGTACATGTATTATAATTTTTCCACCAGATGCTAGCATTTTAATACAGCTTTATAATTATTACTTTGAACTGATAAAATGCATACAATTAGGAATTGATTAAATACAACTGTATAAAATACATGTTTCCCCCACCCCTGTTGCATGACATAAAGTCCGCAATGCAACGAGTGACATGAATGTAACTGCTGTATTTTTGAGACCTCTCTGCTATTCACACATTGTCCCTCTTCCTCATTGCCATCCAGTGCACCCTGACTCATCATGACCCTGTAAGACAAAGCAGAACCGCCCCTGTGGGTTTCCCAGCCTGGAAGTCTTTACAGGGCGGATAACGTTCATCTGCTTGTCTGCGGAGCAGTGGGTGGTCTCCCACGGCTGACTTTGTGGTAGCAGCCCCCCATGTGTCCCACTCTGCCCCCAGGGCTCCTCACACCCGCACTGCTCTCTGATCTCTACATGAATAACTTTCAGGTATCATCGGATTTGGAATGTTTTCTAAAGTCAAATAAAAGATGAAACTAATAACTTTATTGAATGATATTTTCTTGAATTTGTAAACAATGCATAATATACGTTGGTTCTTTATTAACTGAAATACTAAATTAAGTAGAAGACAATATTTTCTGGAGATGCCAAGTTAAAAAAAAGTCTAACGTATTTCTTAGCTGAGAAAGTCAAGTGACTGTAAAACTCATGACACTCAACATCCTTTTTATAAGAACGAAGGGCCAATCTAACCACAATGAGAACCAAAGTACTTTCTAAAAGAAGATCAAAGTCCACATACTTTAGATTATGGGAAGAAACATAGTAGACATGCATATTCTAATGAAAGACTTTACATATTTATAGCTGATCATTTCAAATGACCTTATAACCTTACTCCATACTACTGCGCATGGTTAATTATGGCCCCGTAGCCCATCATTCACTCCCTTGTGACAAACCCTTACTGGCAGTTCTAATGTTGCTAGGGTCTGCCCTATGTGCCAGGAAGACGACGGCCCCAAGGAACAAGCTTCGCGGGCAAGAGAGACCGTCACAATGTGGAGTGTTAGGTGTTGCATGGGAGGATGGGTGGATGGAGGCCATGATTGTTGAGGAGGGAGCAAAGCTTTTCCCGAGGAGATGGCAGTCTGGCAGATATCATCTAGGCAGAAGGATCAGGAGATGAATGAGCAAAGGTGTATGGGACAATGGATGAAAGAGCTAATGAGCCCTATGCCTTTTGGGCAAAGGGTGCCCTGGTGGGTGGGCAGGATGGCAGGGCATAGGTGGCAGGGAGAACTCAGGGTCAGGAGGCCATTGGATGTTAAACTGAGGGATCTAGAAGGGAGAGCGATTTCCAAAAAGCTATTTTTATTTTTAGGAAGATCACTTGGGAAAAAGTTTAGAAGAGAGGCCGGAGCAGATGGAGAACGGGGACTTTGCATTCATATTGGAATACACGTGCCAGGGATGTGTTTGAAGCAAACAGGCTTTACCATTGGTCCTCATACTCAGCAAGGTACATGTCACAGGCATGGGGCCGTCGGGGGCTGCCGTGGTCCAGCATGCAGCTAAAAGGTCAGCAAGGGGAGTCTTTGAGAGTCACTCCATGGGAGCCAAGGCCCTGTGATCTGCTCACGTATGCACGGACGCCAGCCTGCGGGGCAGTGCGCCTCGGTCACGGTCACGCAGGGTGACTATGAGTCCGAATCAACTCAGCAGCAAACAACACCAGCAGCATTAGCCCGACATGCTTTTGGTTCTGCTTCCTTTGTGATGCCTGAGGCTCTTCATCTGGGACATGAGGGCTTCCTCCCTCAGGCAACAGTAGATCCAGCTGGAAGCACCAAGCTGCTGCCACTCAGTGATGGGAGAGAATAGCCCTGTCAGTTCTGTGGGATGAGAAAGAGGATTTCTAATCCAGGACCCAAAGGGCCAAGCCTGGATCAGTCGGGTCAACAAGTTTGACTACACGCTCTGACATGGAGAGCACGGAGTTATGCCGTATAAAGACAGTCCTCAGAAAGCAAGGAAAAGACATTCTAAAACTTTCCCCTGTGGGAGGTAGGGGGTGTATGTGCATTTGTGAGGGAGGGGAGGAAGAGAGAAGGGGGCGTGGAAAAGACAGGAATAGTGTTTCCGCAAGTGGGCAATACCACCTCATGGGGGTGCCGGAATGATTGGGGGCTTTGCAAAAGCAGATACCTACACTTGATCCTGGATTATGGGCTATAGCACCAATGTGCTTAATTGCTTGGTGGGGTGGGGTGCGGGGAGCTGAGTAATTTTTTTTCCCTGAGAAGACAAAATAAATTTAGGAACCTATGAAGTGGAGCAAGAACAAAGTGAGAGCAAAAACAAGAGGTGACTGTTCAGAAGGAGTGTCCTGGCCCTGGGCTTCATGAGGCCCAGATGAAGGACCTACCTCTTGGCCCTTCCACTCCAACTCAGGAACGGACAGACTTGGCCTTAGAGCAATTCGGCCCTCCCCAGGCAGCGTATTAGAAAGTATGAGGAAGGCCCATGGACAGATGGGTGAAGAGGAAGTAGGTGGGAGTTCACAGGTTCCCCAGAGGGGCTGAGCAACTGCCAAGAGGACCAGTGACTAGGGGTGACCAAGAGAGCTGGTGGTGTTGGAGAAGTGTGGGCTTGCCGTGGGAGGCTGGCACATGGGCAGCGGACATGAGCAGCCGGGGATGGTGGTCAGAACCCTGACACAGGCCTCTTTGTGGCCATACTCCCAGGATCCTGGGCCACTTGGAATCCTGGCCAGAGTCTCTCAGTCAGCCCAGAAGACCGAGCAGGAAGTATGTGCATCAGGGGTCCTCCTCCCTCCAGGGCACAGCTGCCACAAGGTCACAAGGACATTTGAAGTCTCCTGGCACTTAGATGACAACTGGGAGAAGACATAGCTCTGGTTCAGTTCCCCCCAAGATCTCTTTAAACCAAAAAAAAAAAAAAGAAATACTTTGTCATGTTTAAGTACCAGCTCCCAGCCCCCTATGCCTCACTCCACTCACCAGGAAGAGGGTGAGCAAGATAGGCTTTCTACTCCCGTAAAGAGTTGAGGTCGCTGAGACCCACCGGGGCAGTTCCACCTGCCCTATAGGGTGCTATGTGTTTGAATGGACTCGATGTCAGTGAGGTTGGTTTTTTTTTTGTTTGTTTGTTTTTGAGATTTGTAGGGTCAAGTAGAAGTACAGAACTTAGTCCTTCCAATCTCCATCTCATCCCGAAGATGACTGAATGATGCAGAGAAAGCACAGAAAACTGATTGGGTGGCATCTTTTTGTTTTCAAATATCTGGTCCTCTGCCTACCCACATTTGATTCCTTGTGAGCTTTTTTATGAGGAGACGTTCTGCGCCGGTGCTTGTTCGGCTAGTCATACTGGACACCCACAGGACAGACCATTTGGGAGAGTCAAGAGCAAACTCACCGCTGTGGAGGCGATCGTGACTCATCGTGAGCCTTTTGGAGAGAGTGCTGGTTTTGAAGGTACCATTAGTTGAAAGCCGGAGACACTGTCCTAGAGTAGCAGCTTCCATCCCCTTTCCTAGTTAATCAATCCCTGAGTCGTAGTGTGTATTAAAAGGAGCCGTGGTGGCATAGTGGTTACAATTTAGGCTGTTAACCACAAGGTCAGCAGTTCAAAACCACCAGCCACTTTTGCAGGAGAAAGAGGAGATTTTGTACTTCCGTAAAGAGTTACAGTCCCAGAAACTCACAGGGGCAGTTCTCCTCCAGCCTCGAGGGTGGCTGTGAGTTGGCACTGACTCGATGGCAGTGAGTGCGTATGTATCATTCGAGTATCATGTAAGATATTTCTTTGGGGGGAGCATGTGAATCATTGCATTTTCTAAAATCATCAGTACCACTGAGAATAGAACTCAAAACACAGGCTACTGTAATCTTAACATCCGAAGTACTGCCTGTGGCCAAGCCCTCAAGACGCTTTTATAAAGACGCCATTCCCTTGGCTGACATTTCCCTTCTCTTAATTGAAAGAGAGACTTATCCTGACCAGCTGCTGTCCAGGTCCAGGCTAGACAAGCCCTTGTGCATTGGTTCTCTGTAAGCAAAGGTACCCCCAAACCAAAGCCCGTTTGGAAAACCCAAAAAGGTTGACAATAGAAATTAAATTTCTCAGCCCATCATGAACGGGGGATGTAGAACAACATCTGTGTACTATGGAAATGCTAGGTACAAGGAGGGTTGAGTAAGTTGAGAAGGCAAAGAAAGGGCAAAAACTTCAGCTTGTGATTAGGAAAAGAAGCTCAGTCGGATACAGTGACATCAGGTTTTCTGTTTATCCCTAAGGCTGGTGCAGCGACTCCCAAGTCTGAAAATATCACTCTCTCTCTTTTTTCTTTTCTTCTATTTTTTTCCTCCAAAGATGTTGAGCAGCAGGCTAATGGGTCCCCAGCAGGGTGCAGAGACGGTAGCAAGCAGGGGAATCAGATGTCAACGTGTCCCTCTGAGATACCCTGCCAGGACCGAGCTAACTAAACAGGCTTGCCTCTTCTCTTGGGGAACACGCTTTGATGCTTTGATGGTTCCCGGGCCACTCTTGGCTTCCTATATGCGTCCTGATTAAAATGCTGTCACAGATAAATCATGACTTCCGCCTGCTAGGACCATTTTCTCTTGTTCCATCTTTTTTTTTCAGAGAAAAGTCTGGAACCATAAGAGGCAAGTTTCACAGAATTATAGTCTCACATATTGACATGTGCATTAAAGCATAACATATTTCCCCGTGATGTAACTATTCGTGGATCTGGGACTATTCTCTGCACGTTGGGTTCCCACCTGACAGGTTGTGGGAGCTAAATAAATGCCACACATAATTGTTCTCTTTCTCAGTCTTTCATCCACAATACGTGAGGTAACCACCAACAAGAAAAGGGTCCCAACTTACTGCCGGGGAGTGGATTCTGATGCATTGTTACCTGGAGGGCAGGGTAGACCTGTCCCAGGGGTGCTCCAAGATTGTAACTCTTTACATGAGTAGAAAGCCTCATCTTTCTCCTGGGGAGCAGCTGGTGGTTTCTAACTGCTGGCCCTGTGGTTAACAGCCCAATGCGCAACCCGCTAGCCAACCAGACAACCTACCGGTGCTAAAGAGGGTGCATCCATGGTCTTTTCTGCTTTCTCGTTATACGAGTATTTTCTGTAAAACGTACCAGTCATTCACTGTATTATGTCATTTCCTCAGGAATGCATCCCGTAGGCAATCTAACACACCCACCAGGAGCCACGGCCACGGGTTGACTCCCACTCCCAGCAGACAGAACAGAGTGGCACTGTCCCTGTGGGTTTCTGAGACTTTAAATCTATATGGGGCAGAAAGCCTCATCTCCCTCTCAAGGAGCACTTGGTGGTTTTGACCCACCTCCCTTGCTCTTAGCAAGCCCTATGCATAACCTGTATGCAACACGGGGCTCCTTAACGTAGTCACAAACCCATGGAGAAGGGATGGGTCACTGAGTTACCTGGTCCTCCAGGCTCTCTGAACAGTAGGGCTCTGTACCCCTGGGCTTGGAGAGGAGACACAACTCTGTAAACTGAAGCACAACTAGGAAATACTGAGTCTATTTTGGCAGTGAACAAGTACAACCCTTGGAAAACCATAGTTACCACGGGAGAAAGACAGGGTTTCTTCTCCCATCAAGAGTAACAATCTCGATCATGAGGTGCCGAAGGGATCTGTTATCAAGCATCAAAGAACAAAAATGATATCATTGTGCGCTCACCTCCCTGTTATGATCGCTGAAGACAAATGGGTGCATAAGCAACTGTGGTGAAGAAAGCTGATGGTGCCCGGCTATCAAAAGATATAGCATCTGGGGACTTAAAGGCTTGAAGGTAAACAAGTGGCCATCTAGCTCAGAAGCAACAAAGCCCACATGGAAGAAGCACATCAGCCTGTGTGATCACGAGGTGTCAAAAGGATCAGGCATCATCAGAACAAAAAATCATATTGTGAATGAGGTGGGCAGTGCAGAGTGGAGACCCAAAGCCCATTAGTAGGCCACTGAACATCCCCTTACAAACAGGTCTTGGGGAGGAGATGAGCCAGTCAGGGTACGATATAGCAACAATGAAACATACAACTTTCCTCTAGTTCCTAAATGCTTCCCCCCACCCACCCCAGCATCATGATCCCAATTCTACCTTACAAATATGCCTAGACCAGAGGATATACACTGGTACAGATAGGAACTGAATATAGGGAATCCAGGACAGATGATCCCTTCAGGACCAGTTGTGTGAGTGGCGATACTGGGAGGGTAGGTTGGAAAGGGGGAACAGGTTACAAGGATCTACATATAACCTCCTCCCTGGGGGACAGACAACAGAAAAGTGGGTAAAGGGAGATGTCAGACAGGGCATGATATGACAAAATAATGATATATAAATTATCAAGGGTTCATAAGGGAGGGGGTAGTGGAAAGGGTGGGGCAAAAATGAGCTGATACCAGGGGCTTAGGTGGAGAGCAAATGTTTTAAGAATGATGAGGGTAATGAATGTACAAATGTGCTTTACACAATTGATATATGTATGGATTGTGATAAGAATTGTTTGAGCTCATAATAATATGATATAATTTTTTTTTAAAGTTCCAATCTCGAAAACTCACAGAGGTCATTCTCTCCTGTCCTGCAGGGTTACTCTGAGTCGGGAATGACTTGCTGGCCGGGAGTGAGTGAGTGTCCTAGTTAGCTGGGAGCCCTACTGGGCCAGTGGTTATTCGATCTTTGAAACCACCCGTGGCTCCTCAGGAGAAAGGCAGGCTTTCTACTCCCATAAAGAGTTACAGTCCCGGAAACTCACAGGGGCAGTTCTATCCGGTCTTATAGGGTCACTGTGAGTGAGTTGCCTTGACTCAATGGCAGGGAGAAAGAGGTACAGTCTCAGGAACTCACAGGGGAAGGCTTACCTGGACCTCTAGGGCACTATGAATTGGTATCAATTTCATGGCAGTGCCTTTTAGCTTTTTGGTTTGGCCTTCATTAACTAGTGCTCTATATTATCTACTATCACTATGTAGATATTATCTATTATGTAGCTAACATCACTATCTAGATATTATCATAATCTAGTGCTGCTCTATATTATCTACTATCACTATCTAGATAACATCACTATCTAGATATTATGTAGCTAATATCACTATCTAGATATTATCATAATCTAGTGCTGCTCTATATTATCTACTATCACTATCTAGATATTATGGCTATCTAGATATTATAATTATCTAGATATTATCATTATCTAGTGCTACTCTAATAAAAATATTATAAGTAGTTTTAACAAACAAACTCATTTCTCACAGCGTAAGGGCTGGAAGTCCAAATTCAAGGCGCTGGCTCTGGGGAAGCCTTTTTCTCAGCTCTGGAGGATGAGCCGGGGCTCCTCAGCTTCATTTCCTGGTTCCCCCTGAAATCCATGAGCCCATTTCGCCTCTGCTCGATTGTTTACCCTCTTTCAGGTGTCAAAAGAGATTGTTGATAGGTTCTGACCGAGTTCCTTCAGTTCCTCAGCGACTTTCCCTGCTTGGTGTAGCATTTCCTTTGGATTTTATAACTTCTCACTGAAATCTCTGCCCAGTGACTGATTAGCACTGTATTGCATTTCTAGAGCACAAGCGCTTAATGTGAGATTATCCAGTTACACTGGGGGTGGGGGAGGGGGTACCAACTGTATGCAGACGGAACATAATAGGCGCACTTGCAGAGGACACACAAGGCTCTCTGACATACTGGTTTCAAAGCCTTGCAAAGAATTTACAAAAGAAATCTGGTGACATTTTTCAAATATTAGTGATGGACAAGATTTTCGTTGTCTGAGAAGACACAGTATGAATATGAGCTTCTGGAAATGGCTCCTTTTCCTTCTTCCTGAGAAGGCCACTCCTCTCTCCAGTTAGTTAAACAATAAGGCGGTGGATAGACTAGCCATCGTGGATGGAGCGGAACCGTGGGAAGCAAAGCCAAGGCCATGCATGAGCAGGACACAACTCTGATAAGGGACACAGGACATCCCTTAGCAGTTTTATGTTCGTTTCCTGCGGATGAAAACAGTAGGTGAATCTAGCCTCACAGATAAGTAACTGGGCAGTGCTTGTGTTCAGTAGCAATTCAAGTGACTTCCTTTTAGCCAGAAGATTTCAAAGTATTTAAAAGGAAGCATAAGATGCACCCAATGAAATGAGATTCGTAATAAAAAAACCAACCCTCCCCCCAAAAAAACCCACACCCCCAAACAAAATTAATGTGGAAAAGCCCAGGCGGATCCTGTCCAGTAAGCCTTAGGTTACTCCTGTGGGAAGAGTGTGCCAACTCTGTCTCACTCCAAAGGGGCGCTGCAAAATAGGAGGCAAACCAATCAGCACCATGGTCACCACCTTCAGCCTCCTTAAGAGTTGCCCACAATAAAAGAATTTATTAATTGCAAGAATAATTTACTCATACCATTTATTACCTAAGTGTGCACAAGAAATGGTGAAGCATTAAGAAATAACTCAATGTGGGTAGTCGAGGCTAATTGCACCGAGCATGATATTCCTGACCCCACAGCTGTGGGCTTTACACATGGAGGTCAAGTGTATCCTAGATACCAGGGGAGTGAGGTGTGTGTGTGTGTGTGTGTGTGTGTGTGTCAGGGTGGGGGGTATTGGCAGGAAGGAAAGAAAGCTGAAGAGCCCCTTATAGTAAAGCGTACTTTGTTAAAAATAATTTTTTTGCTTGAGTTTTCATTAATAAATAAAATAACCTTACCCACTTTTATCAAATAGATTCCGACTCATAAACAAAAATTCGAACTCACTGCCTTCCAGTCAATGCCGACTCATGGTGAGTCTTTAGGATAGGGTAGAACTGTCCTTGTGAGTTTCCAAGGCTAACTCTTTACAAGCATGGAAAGCCTCACCTTTCTCCCAAGGAGCGGCTGGTGGCTCCAAACAGCTGGTCTGGCAGTTAGCAGGCAATGTGTAATCAACTACACTGCCAGGGTACTCAAATTCACAGCAGTGCGATCTAGTGTTTGTGAGAGTCCCAGTCTTTACGGGAGCAGATAGCCTCATCTTTCTTCTGAGGAGCGGCTGGTGGGTTTGAACCGCCGGCACACCTGTTAGTAGGGCTTCTTAAAAGAACATTACTCTCCATTTATCATTAGACAACTTGGTTAGGGATTTGCTTTCTACTTTGTTTGGTTGATTTGCTATGGATCATATAAAATTAAAATGGAATATTCTCTGGTTAGTTTTAATCCTTAGGAAAAGGTACATTTCCATCCTCGAGACAGTATTCTAGATTTTTTTTTTCCCTTTTAGTGTAATGTGACAGGGCTCGGCAGTTCCCTAAAAGCTCTGAAAATGAAGTGGTAAATAAGCCTGAAACGTAATGGTTGTGAGGTCCTTAAAAAACCATCCTGCGTTTTTAATGGAGCTGCACAGAGTGAGGAACGGAACAGGGTAGGCTTCCCCTGCATGTGTGAGATGTTCAGAGAGACGCTCAGCCTGATTGAGCGAGCTGGGGGGTAAAGAACTCGTCCGCTTTTATAGATGAAAGCAAGTGCTTAGAAACAGAATTAAAAGCCAATGTATACTAACCTCAGAGCCCTAATCTGTGCTCAAAAAGTAGAGTGTAAATCCCACAGTGACGGGTTGTGTCCTTCTGGGAGCGGGGTCAGGTCAGTGCTGGAAGTCAGCAGTGTGTCTCGCTCAGAAGCCCAAACCCACTGCCATCAGGTCAGGTTCTGAGACTGCTGATCCTTCCTTATGTGAGCAGGCAGCTTCAGCTTCCTCCCAGAGGGTTTACACCTCTGACCTTGAAGTGCAGCCTGACACTTAACCCACTGTCCCAGGCAGGGTCCCATCCTCTGAATCCAGCAGCCTAGATTAGTTACTTGCACCTCTGAGAGTGACAGATGGTAAGATAAAAGGAACTTCCCGCAACCCTCCTGGTCCAAGCCATAGCGTCACTGCACAACCCCACATTGCATGGATTCTCTGTGCCTCACGTGATATCAAAAATAATAACATACACAACAATAACAAAAAGTAACCCAAAAAAGTCATTTGAAAGATTTCCACGGTCACATGTGTTTGGGAAACCAGAATTAATCAAGGTTAAACCTCTTTCTCTCCTGTAGGGCTTAACAGAGACTTCAGGATCCTAATGTGCATAAGATGTTTCTTAGGTATAAGGTCTGGGGACCGGGAAGTGCTTTCTATTAAGCCAAGGAGCCCTGGGGACAGAGTGGCTAAGTGGTCAGCTCCTGACTGCAAGGTCGGCCGTTCAAACTCATTCCTTGGGAGAACAGCCTCGGAACTTGGGTGAGGTTCTTCTACTCAGTCCTTGTGGGCTCACTGGATGGCAGTGGCTTTCTAAATGCTCTCTTTTAGCAGGCCAGTGCCGGTTCTTGTGTTCTATGGGGCACCGTTGGGAAATGCTGAGGTAAGATATTAGTGTGCTTGATGCTCAGCCAAGAATGTTGAGGCCCAAGGAGGTTATGTGCTAGAAAGTGGTGGAGAAATCAGTTATCGGACTTCCTAGAACACACTCTTTTCTAGGGTCAGAAAGCGAGAAAAGACTATGACTTGCGTGGGTCCATGACCTAAACTGTCTGTGAGCCTAGTGTCCTTACTTATAAAATTGAGGTTAATAATAGAATTCTATTTCATGATCTAGATGAGTCAATATATCTTAGTAGGAAAAAAAGAAAGATTAAAAAGCAACCTGAGTTGTCAGCAAAATACTAGCACAAACCCTGGCTGCGTGTCGATATTGAATACCCCAGAAGGGGATCCTCAAATGACAGTTTCTGAAGCAGTCGGGACACATTCTTCCACTTCTGGCTCCGTCAGGACATTCCAACCCTCCCCAAGCAAGGTCACCTGATACAGAGGCATGCAGATGCTGTCAATCCACTCCAGCTGCAGCCGGGGCAGTTCATCTTTCCGGTTCCGATCGAAAATAGCCTAGAATGAGGGAGGAGAACCTTGCTTTATGACACCGAAGTGATTTACAGGCGCTATGTCAAACACTGCCACAATGACCCAATTTTCGCCAACCGAACACTTCACAAATCACAATCTATCTTTATATGTACTCCCCCACCCCACCTTTATCTATGATAAGAAATAAACTATCTCCCCCTCTTTTTATGAGATTTGTAAGTGAGTGTATTTGAACTTTATAGCATGCAACTCCTTGAGGCCAAAGTCGGTCTTCAGATATCAGGTAACTGATACTAAAATCAAGTCATCAAGTCGCTGAGAATTGGGTACAAGTCAAGGGGAAGGAGACATGTTTTACTGCCAACAAAATAGCGCAAGCTTTTATTTTTATAGTGGAGGACGACGGGAGAGAATGGGATAGATTGTTCCTTTTTTTAAGAGGAATAAAAGTTTTTATTTGAAAATAGATTTATAGCTGAGAGAAACCTGGGTAAACTAGCTTTCAGCCATTAACTGTATAATTATATACTTACATATATAATTTGTATATATATGTATAATTTGGAAATATATATATATATACATAATTTGATGACACTACCAAGAAAGCATTAAGGAAAGTTTTCAAAATAGTGTATAGTGGTTTCTTTGAAAGCTAAAACAATTATCATGTAGTTTCAACTGCTCTGCTTTTCCTTGCTTTGAAATATCAGCAAAGGAATGTGTCTTAAAACTTGAAGCTCTTATTAATACCTCCAAATGTTCAAATTCAGTTGATTGGAAACCTGAACACACCTTCCCGACAATGGGCGCACTCTTGGCCTCACTGGCTCTATTGTGCTACGCCAGGCTTTCAGATACTTGGCCCCCTTTCCGGAGCTGTCTGCGCTAGCCACTCGTTGAGAATAAGAGGCTTCCTGTTCCTTTAGGGTTCAGGTATTTATGTTTTCTGTATCCTCCTGAGGGAAAACCGGACGTCATTCTGGGCCCGTGGTAAGCATTCATAAGGAACAGATAAATGGGGAAGCCAAATATGAATAGCATTTCAATTATCAGAACCTAGTTCTCCAGTGACATTTTTCACTGTGCAAAGAAAGAAAGAAAGAGACTTAAAATGATTTAATTTGGGGACTTTGAAAGGCCCATAGCTGGAAAACAAAATCTAGAATTCTCCAGTATTTACTGTCACTGTCTGTTTGGGCTTCTCCCAGGTGTGGAACTTGTCTTCAATTGTTTTGTGCGATTGTGTTAGTTTTATTCCAGAGCACGCATGGTCCTTGGATGAAGTGCCGGCCCTGGGCTCGTGTTACTCAAATGCCCCTTTCCCTCTTCTCCCTTGATCCTTCTTGTCCCGCTGTGGGTGATCAAGAAATGCTTGTTAAGGAGCTCACAGTTCTTAATCAGAAACCTGGGAATAAGACTGTTTAGCATCTACTTTTAATTAAAGTTTTAAACTTTCTGAAGGACTTCCTTAAATTCGCTTTCCTTCTTGCCTAATTTCAAGTGGTGCTTTGGAATTGTTTTTGAAATTGTCACTCAAAAGGCAAAAGCATCACAATACGAGGAGTCACTGCTGAATTGATACAGAGCCTCTGAGTTGGTGAAGAGATTTGGGAGATAAATAGTGTTTGTGTGATATTGATAAGGGGGCTTTAATAAGTTCATGGGAAAATGGAATGAAAGGAAGATGGAATGTTTCCATGAACTTTTTGAAGCCCCCTGTATTTTAGCACAATAAATTAAAATTATTTTTAAAAAAAGAAAGAAAAAGAAAACAAGAAGAATGAAAAAGCAATCGGGTCACTACGATCTCCTTTTGGCAGCCCTTCCAAATGCCAGCATAGCCTGGCTAGCAAAGTCCAAATATTTTATCCAAGAAATCAACCTTTATTCTGCATTTTACAACTTCTATTAATATAATATTGCCATATGTCATGAATAAATCATCTCCCAAACGATGTCTTTAAGCGTTAACTTGTATACCTATAAATGTGGCTGGTTAGAAACAGAGCTTTTTAATGCTAGCGAGGCTATGTCAGAGCAGCCGGGATCGTGCACCTGATCGCTGCTAAGGGCGTGTCAGGAAAAGAACAAATGAGAGGCAGACACTACCGAGGACCCATCTACAAGGAAAGGAACACCCAGAAATTAAATTCATCTTCAGACACCAGACACCAAACTCAGCCCACAGGGAATCCACCTGGCGAAGACCCCGGTTTTGACTTCTAGCCTCTAAAACTGGAGGCAAAGAAATGCATGTTGTTCAGGTCACCACGAAGGTAAAATAGAGCCATGTGTATGAGCCAAGAACTCATTGGCATCGAGTCGATTCTGATTCATAGAGACCCCTTAGGATAGGGTAGAACTGCCTCTGTAGGTTCCTGAAACTCTAACTTTTTAGGGAGTAGAAAGCCTCATCTTTCTCCCATGGAGTGGCTGGTGGTTTCAAACTTCTGATCTTGTGATTAACAGCCCAACATGTACGTAACGCACTATGCCAACAGGACTCCTTAGCAAAGAGGCTGTAAAAGAACAAAAAGGAATGAACTTACTGAAGGAGTGAGTTTGAGTTCTGATCTCTCCCGATCACCTTGTTCAAAGAACTCGCTGGTTACAAGTTCAGCCACCTGAAACATACAGGTATTTCGACATGGTTAAGTATTAGTCATCACGAGATGCAGAAGTTATTTTCCACTGTATCGTGGGTATTGTCAACACTGATATTCATGTTTAGGAGGAAGCACAGTAATTAGCTTTTTGAATTTGAAGGTATTAGAGAATTTCATCCACTAAACAGATTTTCCGTTAGCCAGAACTTGTGTAATGTGCCTACCGTTAGGTGTATGAGAGATGAACTATCTTCCATCAGATAGCTCCTGTGTCGGAGATGAGGCACTTAGTTGGAGGCAAGAAGTGTTCTTACACAGAAAACAGGAAGCAAATACTGTAATAATAAATTTTGCTATCACCACATATTATCATGTACTATTATTTTAGAGTAACAATTTTTGGCAGTGTTTGTAGATTTTTATCTTGTGGCTGACATTTATTTCAGCTTAGCACCACCTTGCCACCACAAAAACTCCTTAACTGCCATGCTCTACCAATACTCTGATACATTCTGAAAGAACCCCAAGTCACATCTTCTCTTCTCCAATGCAGAGCTCAGCCAGAGGTAATAGGAGTCCTGGTGATGTAATGGGCTATACACTGAGCTGTTCACTACAAGGTCAGCGGTTCAAACCCACCAATTATTCTATGGGAGAAAGATGAGACTGACCACTCCCATGAAGATCTAAAGTCTCAGTCTATCATGTCTTATAGAGTCACCATGAGTCAAAATTGACTCTCTGGAAGTGAGTCGAATGCTAGTTTGACAGTTCAGACTACTTTTAGGACATGTCACAATATAGTTTAAGCCATGTGATTTGTTCTTCAGGACTGTGAAACTACGGACTGAAGTAGTCATGGAGAGAAGCTTCCAAATATTTAGAAGTAGAGGAGCTGTGGTGGCGTAGTGGTTATGAGTTGGGTTGCAGGCCGAAAAGTTGGCAGTTCAAAACCACGAGCTGCTCCAAGGGAGAAAGACAGACTTTCTATTGTCATAAAGAGTTACAGTCTTGGAACTCACAGGGGCAGTTCCAGCCTGTCCTTGATAACATGGTTTGAGAACTTTGCGTTTGCCTTTCAGGGCTGAATAACTGCAGCTTTTCCCTTTCCATGCAGTAGGGCGGACCATCAGCAGCTGCTGACCAGGGTCAAGTCAAAGATTGGTGTTATTTTGGGTTTTTTTTCTTCTGGAAGAAATTCTGTCCTTCTGAGGCAAATTTGAGAAAAGCAATTGATATGAGGTATATTCTGGATAGATGATTTCAATGATGTGCACCTAGGACATAGCTGGGGGGAAGAATGAGTTGGATTTATACAACATTGGAAGCTCATGGCAAGAAGACCTAGATCTTCAAAGTAATTTTCTCAGTTCCAAGCTTTTATAAAGATGAGGTTTTAGGTATGCTCAGAAGTGAGGAGGGTTTAATTCTGGTCACGTGCACAGGTTCCAGGTAGTTTACCTACGTGTCTCTCCAGACAGTTATTGTCAACCATCGTCACAGATAAACACCAAAATCAACACCAAATTCAGATCACCCCAAATAAGTAAATGTGAGAATTAGCTCAGTGTTCAACTCTGTAAAGACAGAGAATATCGTCTGTTCAGATTTTTAACATTTCCAATAAGAAACATGGCTCCCTTTGAAGAATTCAACAGCATAACGCCAGTTGGAACTGAGGTCAACATTGCTCTCATCTTGCCGTCTGGCTTCAATCACCTTGGGTGTCCTTTTGCCCATTTTGTGGGACTTGACTCGCGTCTCCCCTCCCCTGTCTCTGCCTTTCATTTCTGCACTTCGGGCCTCTATGTTTTTCCTTGTGCCGTCCTTTAAAGAAGAAATGGCCCCCTAAGGGTCTGGCCTTATTTACTCAGTTCCCAGAACTTTCCTGCAGATTGCTTCAGAGGCTGGTCTGTTTTGCACTCAAGAATGTAAATGTGCTCATCAGACCACCCCGAGGTGGGAGTCCTGCATGGATCTCCGGCCCGGGGGAAGTGAGGAAATTAAACAGAAATCCTGCCCTTGCTCTTCCTAAGTGGTCTTGGGTCTCTCCCCTGTGCCGTTTTCACAGCTCAACTTGGACCACTGTTCTGTTTGTACTTAAAAACTCAATCAGGAACATTAAGTAGCTCCTGATTGAATTTTTTATTAAAGAAGGAAATTGAGATGCTAATCCAGTGTTAGGGGCTCACTGGGGAACCCACGTGCCTAGAGTCACATTTGTGAGGGAGGAGAACAAACTTTGAAAGGGGAGGGAAAAATCAACATCTGGACAGAAATATACATATATTTTTTTTTTCAAAGAAGGCTTCCTGTATCTTTGTCTGTAAGTTGAAAGCTTATGGACATTTTTGAGTTAAAAGGTAATGGAATATTTCTACAAACTTTTGAAGCCTTGTGTGTGTCTTTGGGAGAGGGGAAAATATTCATTGAAATCTTAAAGTGAATACATTTGAAAAATATATCTTAGCCTGTTCCATCTGGAGATAAGCACAAACAAGCTCTCCAGTGAAGCACTGTGAAAAGATTTCTGATGGAAACCTTTTGGGACAGACATGACCTGGCTATAATCTTGAACTTTTGATTCTCCACACTATCAGTAAAACCACATGTCCTGAAAGTAAAATAACATTTACACCAGTGACCAAGCAAACCGCCTGCTAGCAGCTACCGGGCCTCCCATGTTGGTCTAAAATATTATTACAGAAACGTCTTTGCTTTCTGATTACTTTGCCCTGTCGCTCTGCTGCCCCCTGTGGGCTGCTGCTGCTCCTTGACTCTCTTGAGAAGGGGGTTTCTGCAGGCCCTGGTACATCATACCTCAGCACCCCTGTTTCCCTACCTGCTCCTGCTCTTTAGCCCCTTCAGTCTCCGTCACCATCTCCCCGAATACCTGGAAGCATCGCCCACCTTTTAGCTGTTTATTCCCCAACTCTGCTGAATGGGTGGCTCTCCTGCACTGGGAAAGAGGATGTGGAAACCAGTGGGTCAGACACACCCGTCGCCATGATTACCATTCTTTCCAGTACCTACTTCAAATTACTTGATCATTTTCAATTTTACTTGAATCCCGTGATACCGGAAAACAGTCAAGGTTCCAGAACTTCCCTTCCCTTTGTGCTCAAGGACATGATTTCCTGCAAGTAACCACCCTTCCCATGTGGCCTAGGTGAGCTTCCCAGCGCCCCTGTCTCTGCCTTTGACAAGGACACACACACACACACACACACACACACACACACACACACACTCACACTCCACATCCCCATTCTTTGCCTTATAATTAAGTAACAGAATTGCTTATCCCCATTGATCAACCGGTAATCAAATTTTGCTCTTAGCTTCCCTTCTTCACCCAAGTCCCTGAATTTGGGCTCACTTTGAGCTTGCACCAAGCCTTAAAACCAACTCTCTGTTCTTTGGGCGATTCCAACTCAGCATCCCTATGGGACAGAGCAGAATGGCCTTGTGTGTTTTTGAAGCTGTAACGCTTCCCAGGCGCAGAAAGCCTCATCCTTCTCCCAAGGAGGGGCTGATGGTTTTGAAATGCTGACCTGTGGTTAGCACCAAGGTCCCCCTCTTTATGGGCCCCTCACAGACCACAGGGTGACCTCAGCACAGACCTCGGATTTACTCTCTAATCATATCACCCTTTCATCTCACATCCCTACTCCTGGGGTTGTTGTTTTGTTGTTGTTGTTGTTGTTATTTTTTCCCCCTAGCTTTTTTAGTCTCAGTTTCCATAAACCAAAACGACTTTCCCCCCAAACTCTGAGCCTCTTGTTGATTTTACAGGCAGAATGTTCTTCAAGCTGTGACCACAGACCCCTCCTCTTATTGTAATCATCTTTCCCTCCTTTGCTTGCTGAACGGGAGGACTACCTGTCAGACATTTTGACATTTGTTTTTCTTTGATGTCCTGGCTCAGTCTCCTACAATTTCCAACTCCCAGTGGGCTACTGCCTCACAGAGGTGTGCAGGCTGGGATCTCCACAGGAAGAGATCGCCAGGCCTTTCCCCCAAAGGAGCCACTGAGTGACTACAAGTCTTCATTCAACCTTTCAGTCAGGAGCTGAGAACTGAGCCTTGTTGCCCCCAGGGCTCCTCGCCCTGGCCTCGAGTGGTGCAAACACTGGTCTGGAAGCAGGTGCTGCTATTGGGAAGGGGAGGGAAGGGAGGGGAAAAGGAGGGCAGGGAGGGAAGGGAAGAGACAGGGGCCAAGGGAAGGAAGAAACCTAAAATTGAAGGCTTCTCTAATTAAAAAAAAATGACACTAGAACAATGGGTACACTGGAGAAGAATATGTCCTAACATTGATGTGCTAATGGTTGTACCACCCTGCTTGATGGGACTGAGCTAATGAGTTGTATGAGATGCAGATGAAGATGCCAATAAGACTGTGTATAAAATAAATACGTGGCATCGTTTAGGAGCCAGGTAGGAAAGAGTAGGGCAGCGGTTAGGACGATGACCCAGGTCACACAGTAAAAAATGTTCTGTACAGTTCTCACTAGCATACAGCAAACAATGTAGCTAATGAACTTGGCGTTGTTGGAGAGGAGGTCGGAATCCAAAACATCAGTATCACCCGATGGTTGCTATGGATTCGACCTTGCTAGGTATCATAAGAGGTGAGCTCAGAAGAGAACGTCAGATTTCCAACCAGGACTGAGAGGGAACAGAGAAGGCCACAAGCCAGGGTCTTCCAGGGATGAAAGGTAAAGCAACTTCTCAACACCAAACAGTGAAAATGAAAATGGAGTTATGCTTTGACTGACAGCGGCTGATTACCACTCAGCCATGCAGCAAGAATCAATCAAGTGTCTGGCTCACTCACGCATAGTCTCAAATGCTGAAATGGTAGGCGGAATGCAGTGAATCTTTTCAACTGGACAAACTTGGCTGAGAGCTACGAGTGTATGCCGCTTTCTAAATGATGCTTGTTTAAACCCAAGGTACAGGAATTTAGTCACGATAAGAGGAGAGAGAACTATGGGTACAGCTGCTGTCTTTCTTGATATAGCTGCATAGAATCTGGGAACTCTCAGAACTTTGTACAGGGAAGAACTGTAATGTGGTGTTGGCACATGGAAACAACTAGAGTCAGAGTCTCAGGCCAACTGATTGTTTAAGAGTATTCTAGTGTCAAAGAAACCACGAGTCTGTGACTATTTAGAACTTTAAAGTAGCAGCCATGGGCCATCAACCTTCTGTAAAAGCAAGCTGAGGAAGCTGATTGACTTTTAGATCAAGTCATGGAAGTTAGTGGAAAAGGAGCGGGTTCCCTCTGCCGTCCAGTGGATCCTGACTCAGAGCCATCCTTTAGGGTTTCCGAGGCTGTACATCTTGATGGGAACAGACAGCCTCAACTTGGAAGCTGCTGGTGGCTCGAACGCCTAATTTACGGCTAGCAGTCCAGCGCTTTCTCGTAACTGACACGTCACCAGGGCTGCTTCTCACTACATGCCTATGAGTCATGCCAACTCATAGCGACCCTACAGGACACGGTAGGGCTGGCACTGTGGGTTTCTGAGACTCTACTGGTTTACAGGAGTGGAAAGCCCTGTCTTTCTCCCCCAGGACTTCTTACACAGATTGAAACGTGATGGAAACGTGAACTGGAGTCTTTCCTGAAAACTCAGGGTCCAGGTGAGGGTCCCACAAAGAATGCCACCAGAATTCTGGAATCGCTGTGGTCTTCAGAGGCACTGTGGTATCATAATGGGTTGCACATTGGGCTGCTGACCTCAAAGTCGGCAAGTCGAACCCACCAGCTGCTGCATGGGAGGTAGAGGAGGCTACATCTGTTCCGAAAGATTCACAGGCTGGAAACCCAACCTATGTTGACATTGACTCCACAACAGTGGGTTTTGTTTTATGGACTACCAAACACCAACTCGCACCCATCTCTTCCCATTCTGATTGAGAGTGTTCAAATGAGTATTGTCTTTTGAGTATATGCCCGACGTGACATGTGAGTGTGCGTAGGTTTCAGTCTGCTGCTTGATCTGACGTAAGGGTAGCACGTATCACTTAGAGATCCTGGATGTGGGGCTTGATGCCCAGGTTGTCTCTCTGGGGGAGGATGGGTGTATTTTGCCTGCAGGAAGGAGCACAAACCACAGTTTTGGGGACCAAAAGGCCAGACTGAAGTCTCTGACATGCTACTTTGTGGACACTCAGAAGCACTGTACTTCCTTTCTCTCTTGTGTAGTTGGGCAAGGTCATGTGACAAATTCTGGCTACTGAATTATTTGGGGGTGGGGATTCCGCTGCCAGGACAAGACTGTCTGGGACTCTTTCTGCCTCTGCCACAATGAACGGCAGTGATCACCATGGCAGCTGCTCGAGCGTGCAGATAAGAGGCACCAGCTAGTCTTGCATGCACATGTGTGTGAGTGATTTATTGTCATAAGCTATTGGGATTTAGGATGCCTGCTGACACACAGCATTTAGAAATGAGGACTGATGCATGTTGTCTAGTAAAGTGTAGAACGCTATTATGAATAGCGTTAATAAATAAAGACTTTAGAGCTAATCTGCCAGGATCTGAATACCTAGCTCCACCTGGATGAGGTATTCAGTGTATTTATCCCTTTAAAACTTCATTTTCCCCACGTAGGCAATGGGGACTGATAACTGTACTAGTTTCCCAGGCTGTGGAAAGGAATCACCTAATGGGCATCTAAGCACAAGGTCAGTAGTTCAAAAGCACCAACTGTTCCAAGGAAAAAAGATGAGGCTTTTTGCTCCTGTGAAGATTTAGAGCCTTGGAAACCCACAGGGGCAGTGAGTGAGGCTGTGGACCCAAACTACCCAAACTACCATAAATCTGATGGTGTAACCACTGTGATATGCAGATAGCATAACCTTGCTTGCTGAATTCGAAGAAGACCTGAAGCACTTTCTGATGAAGATCAAAGGTTACAAGCTTTCAGTCTGGATCACAACTCAATGTAAGGAAAAGAAAAATCCTTGTCACCGGACCAACACACAGCCTCGTGATAAATGGAGACAGGTTTCACGTTGTCCAGGTTGCACTTACTTGGCTCCACAATCGACACTCATGGAAGCAGCAGGTAAGAAATCAACAGCTATTGCTCTGGACAAGCCTGCTGCCAGCAACCTCTTTAGAGGTGTTAAAAAGCAAAGGTAGCACTTTGAGGACTAAAATGTTCTTGCCCTAAGCCATCCTATTTTTAATCACCTCCTATGCACGGGAAAAGCGGAGTTGAATTGATGCATTTGAATGATTAGTGAAGACTACTGAACACACCATGGACTGCACACAAACCAACAACCCGTCTGGGAAGAAGGAAGCCAGAGTGCCTCTTAGATGTGAGGATGGCAAGACTTCCTTTTCCGTACTTTGCACATAATATCAGGAGAGACCAGTCCCCGGAGGTGGACCTCATGCTTGGTAAAGTACTGGGTCAGTAAACAAGAGGAAGGCCCTCAATGAGAGGGACTGACACAGTGGCTGCCACAATGGACTAAGGTATAGCAACAATTGTGAGGATAATGCAGGACTGGGCAGTGATCATGGCTGTTGTACTGAGGACAGTTATGAGTTTGAACCTCATATCAATTGCACCGAATCATAATAACAATGGCTGAAAAGAACAGAAAGTTTTCATCTCACCATTCTAGAGGCCAGAAGTTCAACATCAGGTTCACTGGGTGAAAATCAAGGTACCAGTAGGTCCTCACTCACTCTGGAGGCTCTTGAAGAGAAACCATTCCTTGTCAGCTCTTGAGACTGCCTGCATGCCTTGGTTTGTGGTCACATCACTCTGACCCCTGCCTTGTGTTACAGAGCCTTCTCCTCTTCTCTATATTTAATTTCTCTCTCTTATATGGATACTGCAATTGGATTTAGGGCTTGTCAGAGTAATCTAGAAGGAACCTTGATGGTATAGTGTGTTATGCTTTGGACTGCTAATCACAAGGTCAGCAGTTCAAAATCACCAGCTGCTTCCTGGACTAAAGATGAGGCTTTCTACTCCATACGTTTATAGTCTGAGAAACCGATAGGGGCAGTTCTACCCTGTCCTATAGGGTCAGAAATAAATCAGAAATGACTAGATGACAGTGACAGAATAACCAAGGATACGTTTTCCAGGTCAAAAGTCCTTAACTTTTGTTAGTTGATGGCTATACAAATGTGTCCTCGCTGTCCTACAGTCCTACAGTGTCATATCTTCAGACACCAAGTTACTGTCTTGAACTGCAAAGCTCACACAGGAGATGTCATAAACATTTAAGACCTATGAACTTCCAAGTACGATCAGTATAGTTAGCACAGAACTAACACAGTTTATCTACAGTTCCAAATGGGTGGTCAAGGCATGATTTTTTTTTTTAGTACACATTAAACTGGACACTTTCGGCAAACAGCCCTCTGCTCCCTATAGGGCCTTCTTAAAAATAGTTACCTTTCTTCTTGTTTTTATTTTTTCAGATGTGAAAACTGGGACCTTGTGCTTAAGCACGATTATCTATTTCAAAACAGTCTTTTTTGAAATTCTTGCCTTACGAAATGGTCAACATGGCATATGATTTATATGCTTAGAAAAAAAGGAAATCTTACCCAGTACAGAAATATTACTGCTCAGCGGCAGTGCGATCAAGGAACGGAGTGTGCAATAAACCATGTCGTGCCCAAGCCTCCTGCTATTCTTTACACCATGTTAATACTGATGCAAATTGACTAGGGTTTTAGTGCCTGGGAGTAGGGGCTCTGGGAATATTGTCCCTCCCCCAGCCCCCCAGTCCCTCCACTGCTGAACGCGGTCATTAATCACCACTTGCCTGTCTGGAGATCTCCCACGGTTTGGTCACGGCTCCAAGGTCACAGGCTGTCATTAACATTGATCTGAAAAACAGAACCAAACAAAACAGCCTGAATAATCTTTTGTTGCATTCCTAAACAAACCTGTCCCAGATACATAAATAAATAAAATGAGGCTGGCTGGCTCACATCTCCTTTCCCTCAACAAGGGGCAGCACTGTTGAAGGTCTCTACACTCAGCCTCCCCATCCTGCGGCAGGGGCTCTGCCTGGGGAAACAAAGCAGTCACACCTCTTCCAGGGCCCTTTTGTTCCGTCCTCAGGCACTCAAGGAACGCAGGGCACTGTTTGCTCACACCTGAGCTAGGCCAGCCCTGTTTAAAATCACTGATAACGGACAGAGCATACATGTCTCTATCTTTTACTAGAAGCAAGACGGTCTGTATGGGATGCTCGGTACCTGACTGATGAATCTATTGACCGGCTCCGCACTGATGGATGGGGCCCGCAGAAACCCCACACCAAAAGAGGAGCGGCACCTTCATTTCCATCTGCACCAGAGAGCTAAGATTTACAGGGAAGAGCCACTGTTTTCCTCCAGTTAACAACCTGGCTACAGCCATGTTTTATAAGCACCATGAAGAAGAAATGTACTCTGCCCCAGTTTTCATTCATTTGAGCACCTAGGCACTCAGGGATGATTTGAAACGGATTTTCGAGGGTGGGTTGTTATTGTGTCTCACCAGAATTCGCACTGCATCGCGGTGATGGTAACGTGAACAGTGAAAAATTATAGGTAGCCCGGGTTCTTCTAGTTTGAGGTGCCAGGGCAGAATAAGGCGCACTCTTTGTCTGGACTCTGCTTTCTTTAGAGTTAAGCCAGCAGGGTCTGAGGATGAGGAGCGGAGCCGGGGGCCAGGAAGGGCATCTTGGCTAATTCCTTTTGGAAGAAAGAGGTGACTTGTTCAAAGGTCAGAGGGCCGGCCTGAGGTGCGGGGCTGCACTTCATCACCTGCCAGATCTGAACTCGGAAACACGTCTGCTGCCCAGATGGCAGAGCACGCCTAGACGGTAGCACGGTTTGTGTAACCTCCCCGGGACGTCCCTCTAGGGCAGCAGGCAGAGTGGATGATCACAATGGGCCATTCAGAGCACAACCAGGCAGCACCAGCATCCCGCCCTGGAGACTCGAGCTGCGTTCATAAAGCATCCCACTGCAAACATCCCTGTGGCAAGCACCGTGCAAAGAGAGACGCATTCGCCTATTATTCATCTTTGACCTCCTCTAACCAGCACTTGACAACGCTCACTGTGTGCCTGCTTCCGTTCTAAGTGCTCTGTAAATACGAGGGGGCCTCCAAAAAATTTTTTTTGAGGTGGGGGGAATCGAAGATAGTTTAATTCCAGTATTCCATGAGCTTTTTGAAGCCCCTGTCTTAACAGAAAATCCTGAGCACAATCCCCCAAAGTAGATGCTGTTATTCCTAGTTTACATGGAGAGATAAGGTAGCGTTCTCAAGGTTGAGCAAAGGCTTCAGGACTCTGTGCTTACCACAATGCTCCGAGACCCCCCTCTACACTCTGCTATTTCCCACATTCGGTGCTGGGGGACCCTGATGGCGAACAGAGGAATGCTAGTACCCCAAAGAGCGTTGCTTAGCAGCCAGTCAACTCGACAGCCCTGGGTTTGGTTTTAGTGCTGGTTTGGCTACCCGAGGGGGACAAGGCTGTAGGGTAGTGCATTGGGTTTTGCAGTGTCTCTTTCACAGACCGGCTACAGCATCATCAATGTCGCTACCAAGTTGCCTACTTGAACCCTAACTTGGATCATTACTTAGATCTCATCTGCTTAATCCTTTAACTTCTTCAGTTGGTTCAAGTTTTTTAATTCATTCAAATTCATTCCAATGGCTGCCTGATCGTGGAGGGGACACCAAACAGGCAAATGAACAATCCTTTGGTTTTCTTGGTTATCAGTCTTCACGGGAGCAGAAAGCCTCACTTTTCCCCAGGAAGTGGCTGGTAGATTCGAATTGCGTTCTTTGAGTTTAGCAGCCCAAGATGAACCCCATGACACCATCGGGACTCCTTGGAGGGGACACACGGAGTCCATAGTGCCGACCTCACAAGCTTTGACAGTCACACTTAGCAGCTTCAGCAAAGGCCTAAGCACGCGGGAGGTCGGGCTGGGCGAGGCAGGCATAGTGGGGGTGGAGGGATTTGAGAAAGGGATGGTGCCTGACCATCGGTTGAGGCTGCTGTCGGGGTTGAGACGAGTCAGATACACACAGGATTTGCTCTTGTCCGTTCTCAACAACTGGGGAGGCATGGCTTGCTGACTGCTCTGAACATCACTTTCTAATTTTGAAAAGGGATCTGTGAAGGGGAGACCAAAATACGGGAAGGTTTGCTTTCTGAGGTACATTTTCTTTTCTCTCTAGAACTAATATCTGGAAGGGGTGAGCTAAGTTTTACTGCATTAAAGACCCCCTCGTCTACACTTGGCCCTGTCAGGAAAAGTGAGGTGATATCTTCAAATAGTGAAAAACAAACAAACAAACAAAAAAACCCCAACCACATAAACAAGGGCTTTTTCTTACCGAAATATATCACGATGGTTTTGGATGTTCCAATCATATTCACCTTTACTGACAAGTTCGAAGAATCCAGTTCTCCTCCTGCACAAAAATCCAACGAGGAAAGAAAAAGCTAAACAAAGCTGGAATGAGATTTCTCCGTCTGTGGGGTGACATAACCACATTTATGGGGAAAATATCGGGCCACCTGAACCAAGTAACCTAATATTTGAATGCAGGAGGGTAAAGTTCTAACAAAATCAATCATTACCAAGAAAAAAATGTTGAGACTTCAAGAAAAGACTACATTCCTTTCCAAATGCATTTACAACCAAGCCGAGTAGAGCGCCATCAAGAGGTAGCGATGCAGGCAGGACTCAAGGCCAGGACGCCCACTGAAGGTCAAGGAAAGGGGGCAAGGGCAAACAGACAGTGGAAACAATTCCGGAAGGTTCCTTTTTCATTCAACATAGAACTCAGATGGATGATGATCCAGAGAAGATACATTTTCTGAGTGTACATTTACAATAAATGCATGCATGTCTGTCCCCGCCCCCACCCCCCCAGCTTAGAAAATAACCATCTTACCATCCCAGGGCTTACGTCAAAAAAGGCTCTGGCATCAGACACTTGGCTCAGCCACCTACTTGCTGGACAATGCCGGCACATTACCTAAACCCTGAGCCTCAGCTTCCTCATTTCTAGGGACTGTATTTGCTACTCCCAGAGTAACTGTATGACGTGAAATCAATATATAAAGCATTTAGCCAGTGTTTGTACTTTTAAAATCATAGACACACCCACACACCCCTCGCCACTGAGCTGCTAAGCACAAGGTCAGGGTTCTAACCCACCGGCCTCTCTGCAGGGGAAAGACGAGACTCTGCTTCTGTAAATATCTACCGTCTTGGAAACCTGGGCGAGCCTACTCTGTCCTACAGGGTCCTTATGAGCCGGAATCGACTCGGTGGCAGTGAGAGGGGCTGGGAATGATATTCTTTGCGGGCTCCCTTGCTGCAAAACTCCTCCTTCAAGTGTGGAAGAGCCTGGGTGTCACTTTGAGGACTAAGGTGCACCTGACCCAAAGCAAGGTATTCTCAGTGGCCTCCTGTGCATGGGACAGTTGTGCAATGGACGAGGAAGATCAGAGAAGATTTGATGCATTTGCATTGCTTGCATTAGGGTGCCGCCGAAGAATTCTGAGGGCACCATGGGCTGCCTGAAGAACAAACAAGCTGTCTTGGAAGAAGTACAGCCAGAAAGCTCTTAAGAAGCGAGGGTGGCGAGACTCTGGCTACGCTGAGGAGAGACGAGTCTTTGGGAAGGACGTCATGCTTGGCAAAGCAGAGGGGCACTGAAAGAAAGAGGAAGAGCCTCACGGAGATGGGCTCAGCTATGACACTTGTGAGATGGCGCAGGGCCAGGCAGTGCTGTCTTAATGGACATAGGGTGCTATGAGAGGGGACCGACCGGATGGTCTCTAACCGTAACAGAGACAACATAAGGGGAAACTCAGCAAGACACTCTTAAGGAAATCAAAATGGCAATGACCTCTTTTTTAATGTCTCATTAAAAAAATAAGTCAAATAATTAAAGAAGAGGTTTTTTAAAATTATGAGCGGTTCTTACAGTTCCAAAAACAATCCATACATCAATCCATACAAAAGCAAACTCATTTGTATATATGTTGCCATCATCATTTTCAAAAAAGTTTCTTTCTACTTGAGTCCTTGGTATTAGCTCCTCTTTTTTTCTCCCCACCCTCCCTCACTCATGGGCCCCTAATAAATTATAAATTATTATTATTTTCATATCTTACACTACCCACTGTCTTCCTTTGCCAACACTTCTGTTGTTTGTCCCTCTGGCAGGGTGGGGTAGGTTATACATTGATCATTGTAAACGGCTCCCCATTTCCCCCTTCCTCCCCCAACGTCCCCCAACTACCCTCATGGTATCGCTACTCATATTACTGTTCCTGAAGAGGTTATCTCTTCTGGATTCCATATATTGAGCTTGTCTGGACCAGAGTCCAAGCACCAGTCTAGCTGGATTTGTAGGATAAAACTGGGATCATGATAGTGGGGGATGGGGGGAGGAAGCATTAAAGAACTAGATCAATGTTGTGTGTTCTGTCCATGCTATATTGCACCCTGGCTGACTGGTTCCTTCCTTGTGAGTCTTATGTGAGGGGATATCCAATTGTCTACAGATGGGCTTTGGGTCTCCTCTCCCACCCCCATCATTTGCATTAATATATTTGTTTGTTTAGGGTCGTTTGATGCCTGTTACCTGATCCCACTCACACCTCATGATTTCACAGGCTGGTGTGCTTCTTCCATGTGGGCTTGTTGCTTCTCTGCTAGATGGCTGCTTGTCTAACTTTAAGCCTTTAAGACCCCCGATACTGTATCTTTTAATAGCTGGGCACCATCAGCTTTCTAAAGAAGAGTTTCAAAGAGACATTGATCACCTCGAGTCTCACCACTTGAAAGTATTCCCTTCTTAGGTAAATAATAGTAACAGTGTGACTGGCAGCACTCATACCAGTCAAGGATCCCATAAGGCTTACCAGGAGTGGATGATATGGTATTTATTGAACACATATTATGTGCCAACTTTGTACTAGGCTTTATGGACACAGACCTAGTGCTACTTTGAAATCCTCAGAATTTAGCAGGAGCGACCAACAGATCAACGTGCTGAACATACCAACCTTCCTTCAGCTGTGGTACTGACGGCAGTGCCAACGACATTGCAACAGGGAAGGCAAGGGGGGGCCCTGCTGCGGGGACAGAACTTAAGGGCGCCCCCAAATCCGGACGTCTAGGGATAAATCACAGTGTGCTGTGGCATTTAGAGAATGAAAATTCATGTGAAAAATCCATAATAAACCATCAACATTTAAAATACAGGCAGGCCTGACCCTGGACTGCCATGACCGACTGCCTTCTTGTCTTAGGCTAGTCTTGGCTCTGAGGGGCCTTCTGTTTATGAGCGCTCAGGTTGTACCTGGCCGGTGTGCGGTGAGTTCTGGGTGGGTTGCTTACTCTTAGAGGGCTCTAGTTTTCCTAGCAGTAAAAGGATAATCCTGACAAGCGCTCTTATGAGTAACTGCCACAGAGCAGTTACTCAGTGTACACTCACCGCACCCCATTCCAGCCAGTCAGTTCCCGCTCACAGCAACCCGATTGGTTAGCGTAGAACTGCCCCTTGTGGGTTCTCAGACTGTAAATCTTGAAGGGAATAGAAAGCCGTGTCTGTCTCCTGCAGAGCAGCCTGTGATGTCGAGCTGCTGACCTTGTGCTTTTCAGCCCAGCATGTAACCATTCTGCCACCAGGGCTGCCAGTTCAGAAAGAAGCTGAGTACCTGGCACACAATTTCACAGGTGGGAGGCGGCTAAGCTGGAATGCCAGCACAGTCTTAATCTCACATCAAGTGTGCCCAGGAGCCCCGAGGGAGGCACTTGGCTTAGCTTGGAGGGTGACAAGGCTCACGGAAGGCTTCCTGCAGGGGCTGATGTGATCATTGTCTCTGTCGTCCTGTGCACAGTCCTGGGAGTCACTGGAAGAAATCACTAACTGCAAACTCCATGAGGACAGGAGCCTGTCTGTTTGGTTCACAGCCGAATCCCAGCACTGGTATCAAAGCTCAATAACGATTTGTTAAGTTACAGAACGGAATTCAGTTCTCCTGTCTCATTCTGTTTGTCAGAAAGCTATTTTTTAAAATGAACTTTTTCAGCCACTGAACCATCCTTATTGTTTGGAAAGATTGTGACGAGGAAATAACATACCATCCACTCCTGGAAAGCCTTATGGGACCCTTGACTAGTTTCTAACTTGACAGGTAACAAGTCATAGAACATCCAACACAATTCCTATTCAGAGCCAGATGCTTCTCCCACGATCCTTGTTGCATCGGCCGAGACCGTTTTGAATACATGTGACATAACGTCTTTGAGCCAAAGAGGCCTATCACCCATGTGGCTAACTCGATGAAGAAAATAGATGCTGCTGCTTGAGGTTATTGTTGTTGTTGTTCTTCTTCTATGACATGACAATTGAATACTGCCACAAGAATAACTTTCTCTATTCTGAGTTTTCTAATTGCTCGAGTTGTTGGCGTGAAAGTGTCTTATCAACAGAGCTTCATATCCACGTGCCACCGGCTTTGCCTCACATTAGCAGTGCCAGGTGCTACTGTACCAAGATGAAAAGGAGGAGGCACTAGTTATAGAGAAGGGCGGGCATCCCCCATAGGGCACAGAACGAAGCAGTATATTTATTTGACTTTTCCTCCATGCCACAGGAGCGTGGGTATTTCGTGATAGGTACGATTGGGTCTGGGGTCCCAAGATTTGCCCGTGCACTCCGAAGATCACAGGCGACTTCCGGCACACCATAGACTTGTCAGGACACACATGAGACACAGCTCATCACCAGTGGAGCTATGTACTTCACACATCTGGTGATCCAAAGCATCACGTAAACAGCCAAACAGATGCCTTCCATTGTGAAGCAGGCTGCATTGAAGATTGCTCCTTCAAAGTTCCCAGAAGCCCGTCCCCTTTGAAAGATCTGGAGGTAAGTGAGTGACTTCCAAGGAGCTGCAAGGAGGATTTTGAAATGACGGTGTGCAAAGACCCATAGTGCAAAAATGATGGTGTGCAAAAATGATGGTGTGCAAAGACCCATTGTGCAAAAATGATGGTGTGCAAAGACCCATTGTGCAAAAATGATGGTGTGCAAAGACCCATTGTGCAAAAATAATGGTGTGCAAAGACCCATTGTGCAAAAATGATGGTGTGCAAAGACCCATTGTGCAAAAATGATGGTGTGCAAAGACCCATAGTGACATCTGTTACGCGTAGTGAAGATGACACAATGGGCATGAAGCAGTGATAGGCGCCGCCCAGCTGAGGAAGGACCACCCCCCCCCCCCCCCCCGCTTGTTGAGGCTCCTGGGCTTCAGTGCTGCTTTTGTCTCCCTCCCTCCCTCCCTCCATCGCACCGAAGAGGACTAGTTCCTAAATTCTGTATAATCA
This sequence comes from Tenrec ecaudatus, assembly GCF_050624435.1. Lineage (NCBI taxonomy): Eukaryota > Metazoa > Chordata > Mammalia > Afrosoricida > Tenrecidae > Tenrec > Tenrec ecaudatus. Next base: position 60,827,633 of record NC_134542.1, on the reverse strand, counting down.
TCTTCATATACAGCTTTGGAAGTGTACGAAGTAACTGATTCACAGCGGTATTTTGCTTGTTTTAAACCGTGCTATCCCTGCCATCGTCAAAGCCTAAGTATTTGCCGGCACCTTGCTTCCCTCACTCAGTGCTATGCCTGTGAGGTTCACCCCCGGTGCTACATGGACTTCAAGGCAATTTTGTCATCGTAGTGAAGAATTCCACTCTGTGCCATTCCATCCATCTTTATAACCTTGCCCTCAATGACGATGAGCCATTGTCGACCCATGTGTCGCAGAGTAAACTGCTGGTTTTCAATGGCTAATTACTTGGAGGTAGACCATCATGCCTTTTTCCCAAGGCTTTTCTGGATGGACTTGAACCTCCAACCTTGCAGTTAGCAATCAAGGGTATTAACCATTTGTACCATGCAAGGACTCCCGTATGACCATTCCATATTTAATTGCTCATTTCCAGAAAAATTTAGATTATTTTCAATTTTTTTGCTATTATATACCATGAAACTATGGACATTGTTGTACATATTTCTTTGCAAATTATATATTTTTGAGTTTATCCCTTGCTGCACTACATACGTGCATATATATACATACACATGTGTACACATATGTGTGTATGTAAAATGTGACTCTAGGACCCCTGGAGGCACAGTGGTTAGGTGGTTGGCTGCTAATGGAAACATCTGCAGCTTGAAAGATGTGGCACCTACCCAACAGTGAAGCTCCAGTCTGTCCATAGGGTTGCTATGAGTCAGAACTGACTTGTCAGCAAAGGGTTTTGGGGATCCATGAAACAGAAATTGTTGCTGGGTCAGATATTAGCTCCTTATCCATTTCATTTTGAATTTTCCATCGTTAGAGTTGTATGGGGTCTTTGAAAATATCTTCTGCGATCTTCTCATTTTTAAGTTGAAGACACTCCAAGTGAAGGAAGACTATGTAGTGATTTGCTCAGGGCTGTGTGTCAGTTAGGGCCAGATCGTGGTATATTTCAGCTCCCCAGACTCTCGGTTTTGGCCCCCGAGAAGTTGTTGGGAGTGCCATGGAGCCATAACCGTATGAGTCGAAGTGGACCCGTGTACAACAGAACCAGACCCACCCAGCCCTGTGCCACGCTCACAAGTGCTTTCTCTGAACCCACCAAGCCATCTCGTTGAGGACCATCTTCGCTTCTTTACTGATCCTCTGCTGTACCGCGCAGGATGGCCTTCTTCAGAGGCAAGTCTCTCCTGAGAATACGTCCAAAGTAAGTGAGATGAAGTCCAGCCATCCTTGCTTCCATGGGGCATGCTAGCTGGACTTCTTCTGAGACAGACTGGCTTGTTCTCTTGGCAGTCCATGGTCCTTTCCATGTTGTTGGTCAGCACTATCATTCAAATGCATCAATCCAATACAATATGTCATTTGATATCTCGACTGCTGTTTCCTTTACATAAACTTGTGGTTAGCATGAACCTTAAGTATATGGAGAGTCATGTTTGACAGCCCTCATGAGACAATAGTATTGCAGGCCACCTTACTCAGGAGGTATTGAGTACCATGTAGACACCAGAGAATAAGAGGATGCTCCAAAGAAGCGCTGCTGGCCATCCAGCTTGGGTTGGTGGCTCATGGCTCCAGGTGATGAATTCCCCCCTTCTCTTTAGTGATGACAGAGCCCTGGTAGCACCGTGATAAGCACTCAGCTGCCAACGGAAAGGATGGTGGTCCACACCGACTATCTGTGTGAAGGGCAGATGTTGCAACCGGCTTCTGTGACGGCCTTGGAAACTGTATGGGGCAGTTTCACCCTGTCCTATAGGGTGACTGTGAGTGGAAATCAACTTGCCAGGAATGAGCTTGACTTCCTTTGAGGTAATCATGACCAAGCAGCAATGTCAAGGACACTGTGTTTTGAGAGACAGCTGAGCATCTCTCCCTGTTGCACCTACATGTGTATGTTAGTCGGGTAGACTAGAGAAACAAATTCACAGACACTAATATTTTAGAAAGAGGCTATATGCAAGAGCAATTGGATATTGAGAAACATCCCAGCCCAGTCCAAATCAAGTACATAAGTCCGATATTAGCTCATATGTCCGATACCAATCTATAAAGTCCTCTTCAGACTCACAAAACACATGCAATGACGCCAAATGCAGGAAGATGACAGGCCAGTGGGTTGCAAGTCTGTGGATCAGTGATGTTGTAAGCATCTCACTGGTGACAGGGGTCTCCACGTGGTTCCTTCAGCTCCCAAACTCTGACTGCGTCAGGGTCGGTCCACGTGGCTGCCCCTCAGAAATGTCTCGCAGGGAGTGAGCCTTGTCAGTAGAGGGTCTCCAAGGGAGTGAGCCTGTGTCCCACCTCCAGTGAGCTATTTATCTCCTTCGCACCTCCCAATGAAGTCATCAAGCTGCTGCCTGATTGACAGGCTAAACTTCACCTCTTCACTCTTAATTCTTTCAAATTGACAACAGATTCTGTAACTACCATAGTGTGTGTGTGTGTGTGTGTGTGTGTGTGTGTGTGTAGAGTACACAGGGCAGAGCATGCGAATATGCAAAGCATTTGGAATTAGGAGCATGTTAAAAATGAGCGACTGCTAAACAAGCATTTGAAAACTCACCAAATTACACAGTGCTTCCTGGATCCAGACTTGGCTCTGCCACGAGGAACTGTGCCATTAACTTTCCAAGCAGATTGCTGGAACCTTGGCTTTTCAAGGACAACGGCAAGTACTCAGCGAGTGAAAAGCAACTTACTGGAAAATCTCATTTATAATCAGATATGTTTTTATTAGGCTTTTATCCTGTTCTCCTGACATATATTCCACTCAGAAAAATCGTAGTCTTTACAAAGGCATCATTTGAACAGAGCTGCTAAAATTCCTTCCCAAAATAACTCTAAAGATTGGTTACCAGTCACCCACTACTACACTGAAGATCTTTGGGGTTTTTAATGTATATGCATGGCATCCTTTTTTCCTTTTGCATCGGGAGAAATCATTTTCCTGTGTAGATTTTAATCAGGTCCTTCTGGGTAAATGTATACAGTTAAACTTGTAGGTATGCACGCGCATTGTTTACCAATATCTATCTAACTGTTCTGTATCCACTAGAACTCCATGAATGCTGGGAAAGTCCTACTGCCAGGTGGCGAGTCGCCCTTGCGACGCTCCTGCACAGAGCAGCAGACGTGGGTGTGTGTGCGAGGAGGGAGGGGACGTAGGGCAGAGGAGATTTGTACTTTCAATGTTCTCACAGTCCACTCAGCAGGCAAACCACACACCTGCCTGTCGAATGTACATTTATCCCGAATAAAAGGAACTCTGGTGGCACAGTGGGTCAAGTGCTGGGCTGCTGACGGCCAGGTTGGTGGTTCAAGCCCACCCGCTGTCTCAAAGGTGAACAATGAGGCTTTCTGCTCCCCTAAAGATGGACAGCCTTGGGAAGCTAGGGAACGGTTCTGTACTCTTCCCTAGGGTCGCGGTGGTCACTCGGCGTCAGAATCAACACTGGGGAGCAGTTCTACCTTGTCATGTAGGGTCGCTATGAGTCACTGATGGCAGTGAGTGTCGATTGGTTTCAGTGTTCTTTAGGATCCGTCCAGGCCTCTGGCGGACTAGATCTAGGGAGGAATGGAAAATCAGCCTGCACTATTCGTCTAGTAATAGTGACTCAAGGAGAAAAGTTACATATTTCATTTTGAAAGTGTATTTTCTTCCTGCTTTAGACTAACACTGATCATGCAAAAGCCAATTCAGAATGCCCTGAAATGATTTTTTTAAATGCTGGGCGTTTTCTGACAGCAGGAGGAAAATTCCAGCCAAATAGGGGAAATGAGAAGTCAAAAGTCATTCTGTGTGTTCCAAATGGCAGGAGATTAGACAGCATAATGGCCCAACAAGCCGTCAGCCCAGTTAAGCCATCATCCCTGGCCACAGAAGTTGTTGATGCTGTTGGTAGACTGAACGTGCTCAGCTGTTCCCTGCACTTTGGCTGTTAACAGCCATCACACCGCAGGGCGCTTGTCTTTCTCTCTTCCTTACTGGGCGTAGCATCCCTGTAAGGACCCTGTTCCTCTGACACTGTCTCTGGAGCACGAGGTACACCGGCATTTTCATGGCCAAGGGTGTGGACTTAGTATCGGGAGAGCTAGCCCAGTGCTGAAACAAAAAAGGTAGTCGTGAGTGCTAGTGGATGAACTTTTCACTTTTTAAATCTGCTGACATACCATATGCTTAAGGATGAGTATATGTCACTCTGTTTGGAAGTGTGTTAAGAAGCTAAACAATACTTCCTCCAGGGGCCTCTTGTCCTGACATCAGAATAATGTCGGGGAGTTCATTCATCGGGTTCAATTAGATTTTCAGAATGGGAGGGAGTAAGCCCTCCATTAACACTTTACTACTCATTAACACTTTACTACTCATTAGTTTATTGTCTTCTTTCCCATCATGGTGGCCACTTCAGGTGACTGTGGTAACTGAAAACATGGCACACAGTGGGACTTTAATAAACCTTTGGTGAATCCTGAAACATTCATTGCATTCCTACTGTATTTGAAATAAATTGTAGACAGTCATCTATTTTTTCAAGTATGTAAGCTATAACTCCTAATGATACAAAATAACTTAGTACAGTTTGTCCTCATTGTATGCTTTTGAGAAATGCCCTTGACCGGATGAATGCCTTTGGAAAGACAGACAAAAACAAAGAAGCCATTACTCAGGAAAACTCATGGCCATGAGTTGTGTCTGACTCGTACTGACTCTGCAGGATAGAATAGCACTTCCACTGTGAGTTCCTGACACTAATTGTTCATGGGAATAGAAAGTTTCATTTTTCTCCTTTGCGGTGGCTGATGGTTTTGAACTGCTGACCTTGAAGTTAGCAGCCAAATGCCTAAACCACTATGCTACCAGGGCTCCAAAGAAATCATTAAGCTAAGCATTTCCCTCACTTGCTGATGAAACTTTGTAGAGCACAGAGGAAAATGGAACCATTTCAATACAATGATTAATAGGACTGATTTAGAAAGTCAATCTCAACAGCATTGAACATTCAGCTGAACTTATACAATTTGAATTACTAGGTAATTCTCGATTTAAATAGTGGTCTGGGCACCATGGCATGGAGAGACCAGAACAGACTAGCCTGATAATCCTGGGGAAATCACTCACCTTCTCTATGCCCAGAAACACTCATCTGTATGAGGGGGATAATGGTCTCCACCTTTGAGGCTGATCCAAGAAGGCAGAATGAAAAAGTTCTGATTTTGAGAAGCCATTATGTGTTTGGGGGTGGTGGTGGTGGAAGGGGTGTGGTGGTGATGCATGAACTAAAGGGCAAGGTGACTGCCTTCCTGGAACTTCCGCTCCAGTGGTGGCAGAGGGAGGTGTGGCAATGCGTGGAACCGAACAGGACTTGCATGCTGTTCTTAGGGGCTGCAGGGTCGAGCCGGACGCAGGGACTTCTTGTGACAGAGCAGAAGTGTCCTGGGAGGGTTTCTAAGCCCTAATCTAGTCGAAATGAAGTTTTATTGGCATGTAATGCAGATATCATAAATTCAGTAGTGCGGTCATAGTAAGAAGAGTTGGACAATCATCATAAACCATTGTCTTCTTTCTTGCACTCATGGTTACTAGCGTCTCACTTCCCTCCAACCTCTCCTGCCACGCCTCCAAGGAACCACTGGTTCAGTTAAATCGGGGTGGGTTGCAACTACAACTCTTTGGGTGAGCAGCTAAGGGCATATGCTTTGTGCCCTCAGGGCTCAACCACACAAGTTAACATATACATAACTTATGTCATGGTATGTAAACACACTGTGCTGTGTATGGATGAGAACCTATTTGTATGTGCATTCCCCCCATGCTACCCAATAGCACCTCCTTGACTGTATTCAAGGTAAAGGGTTACCAAGCCACTGGTGCCTCCAGTTTCGCTCAACTGCAAGCAAAGCCCCCACAGACCACTGCTATGGAGTCTATTCATCACCACCCTACAGCACAGAGCAGAATTGCTCCCAACATTTTCTGAGACTGTAAGTCCTTTCTCTCCCTCTGAGTGGCAGGTGGGTTTGAGCTGCCAGGTTTGGGGTTAGCAGCTCAAATGCCTAACTCACAGGCCCCCAGGACTCCGTAACGACATACAGACTCAAATCGACCCCACAGGGCTGGGGAGCATGGTCCCGGTGGATTTCCAAGGCTGTAACTCTTTACAGGAGCAGAAAGCCTCAACTTTCTCCTGTGGCGCAGTTGGTGGTTTTGAACTACTGACTCTGCAAGTGAGCAGAGCCCAACACAGCCACTTGGCCACCTCAACTGCACACTAACCTCTATTTGTATCTAAGCCTACCACACAGACTCTAAGCAACCCTAACCCCCTACGTGCTATCCTCCTGGCAGGGTCTGGAGCTAGCTCCATGGATTTGGCCTGGCATCTACTGGGCGTGGGCATGGTCTCACACCTGGGTATGCTCCAGGTACTGCCGCCCCGATGCCTGAAAGGTTTTAGGATGGGCTTCTATTTTAAAGCGGGCAGTTCTATAAATGAAGAGAGAGAGTCAGAGTATTTGAAAGCATTTTTGGGTCCTCCTCCATGGTTCAAATCCCAGCTTTACCATTTAGCATTGTGAACAATTTCCTGGATCTTTCCACACCTCAGTTTCCTCGCCTGCATTCTGAGGTTAGTATTGGTACCTATCCTAACAGTATTCTAACACCTTTCAGTATTAAATGTGGGAGAATCTGTAAAGCTCCTACTAAGCACTCAGGAAACGTTCGTTGTTTTTAAGATGGACTGTGGAAGTTGCATAGGCCACATGCCCCCAATTTATATGCAGGCAAATGGCACAGGGCCTTGTGGTGTCCCTTTGAGATGTTACCATTTGTAATGTGGGACGCCTCTCTTTCTTTCCCTGTTTACTTCACATCCTTTATCTCAAAGTTTCAATAAAACGAAGCTCTGAAGCTTCTTAACAAGTGTTATTCTGTGGTGGGTGCATATTTTCTTAAGCTTTTCAATGGAATATTCCTGAGATTGAAGTTAACAGCTTTTTCAAATCCACTGACTTCCCCAAAGATGTGAAGAGGTTGTTCTGGGTCAGGATCAGCAAACTTCTGAGAGAGGTGAGCCCATCCTCTCCCTCACAGCAATTTGAAAATTATTCGAGAGCCATAAAGATATTTTTATAAACAAGTGAAGTCACCATTAGCTGAATAACATCCTTTAACGTTTTTCAGTTTTACTTCCGAGCCACATATATGCACCGGAAGGGCCACATACGGCCCTCGAGCTGCAGTTTGCTGACCCACCGGGCAGAGAGATGGAGCATCTCTCGGGAAGTCTCCTGACTGGTCACTGCTAAGGTTCTTCTGATTCCTGCTCGGGATGGTGGAATTGCTATTTAACGATCAAATCCTTCTTCACGACAGGGGCTCATGGATAGGCACAGAACTCAATTTCAAAAAATTACTCAACAGTCACTAGAAAATGTTTCCAGTGACTTGGAAGATCAGACTGAATAATTAATCCTTAGAAGTCGGTGGTGATGCCTCGAGAGTCACGCCAAGGGTGCCTTCTTTTCTCTCTTTAGTTTTATCTCGTCAATTCTGATTTCATATGCACCGAACCCTGGGGACGCCTAATGTGAGATTAAAGTGATAAGTTCTCGTATATATTTTAATACAGTTTCCCACATTTCCTTGACGCTAACATTTTCCCTTTTGGCAGCATGGCACAAAATCCTGACCCTAGCAATAAGTTATCACCCCCCTTAGAGAAGGCATGGAAGCTTCTAGCATGTCTGTTTGTTCCCCTGTCCAGGAGAAGAAAGCAGTGACCCTCCGTCCTGGTTCTCCACTGTGGCACATCTTTTGAATTGAGTGGTCAGAAAAGCAGAACCAACAATAATACAAGACTTCCTGGAGCTGGAACAGTGGTTTGCGAATTATAGGGTCAGCAGTTCAAAACCACTAGCTGCTCTAAGGGAGAAAGATGAAGCTTTCTACTCCCACAGAGATTTATACAGTCTGGAAAACCCACAGGGGCAGTTCTACCCTGCCCCTATAAGGTTGTTACGAGTCAGAATTAACTCAATGGCAGTAACTTTGAGAGTGCGTCTAGAAAGTGGATTGCCGACCATTGTGCTAGGTATGATAGTGGCTCCCAGCAATCATCACTAAGAGTAGAAGCTTCATGAAGGCCAAACCAAATGCACTGCCGTCGAGTCGATTCCAACGTACAACTGCCCTTGGGGTACTGAGATTCTCTTTTTAAAAAAATGTTTTATTAGGGGCTCATACAACTCTTATCACAATCCATACATACATCAATTGTGTAAAGCACATCTGTAAATTCATTGCCCTCATCATTTTCAAAGCATTTGCTCTCCACCTAAGCCCTTTGCATTAGGTCCTCTTTTTCTCTTGACGTGAGTAGAAAGCCTCATCTCTCTTTCTCATCTCATCTTGCTATGGCTGGTGATGTCAAACTGCCGACCACGCAGTTAGCCATCCAACGCATCACCACTTTGCCACCAAGGCACCAGACTTCTAGAAACTCAGTGCTGCCTCCCACCGTCTCCTTGGCCTCTCTTTGACCAGCCACTGCTGATGCTACAACCAGAGCCTCAGCTCCTGCCTGGGCTCTCAGAGCCTCACTTACTCTCTGCCCTAACACTTGGTGCTTTGATGCCTTCTGGAGGGGGATGGGACATGCACGATGATGGGCAAGAAGTGGGAGGTGGCCAACACCTTGATGGCCAATGGAGAATGAGGACCTGGGGGACAATGGTAAATTCGGCATGCATGACTTCTCAGAACATTTTGTAGCATCAAGCCTGATTGCCCATGGTGGTGACCAACAAGGGAATGGGTCCTGACTGGGAAGCTTTCCCTTCTTCTCCAGTGCCCCGCTCCTGATTCCTAGTGCCTCTTCCAAATCTAAAGTACCTGCATGCAAGTCCTGGTCTTTGGTTCTACATTGGGAAAAGACAAGAGGGACCCAGCTCACAGGAAACCAATGAAGACTAGACCTAGAAAGGTCATCATCAGACCTGACCTCCACATCAAAGGGAATGGAAATCTTGCCATGAATCGCATCCCAAATCCAAAGTGGGAACAATTTCCTGAGTCTCCCATTGGGGAGGGAAGATGGTCATGGTGGTGAGAACCCTGAACGAAGAGGTGTAAATTCTGGTTTCCCTGCTACCTTCCTTTTGGCTTCTTGGCCCGTGTTCTACATAATGATGGAGACAAAATGAATTGCACAATTTCTGAAATCCCTTCCAGTTAGTTCCACACGTGGGTATTTATGGGATAAAACCATCTCTGTGGCAATGGGTGGTAGTTGGCTTCCCCCTTCATTAACCCTGGGCACTGTTTTGGCAAAAAAAAAAAAATGGGGCAACACTTAATTGTATGTGGACAGGCAAGTGAATTAGCTTCCTGAAGGTCTAGCTTCGAGAATGAGCAGCTATTCAGAACCTCTGAAACAATCACTGACTAACAGGCACCAAGCCAGCTTCTTGAGGCGGCAACAGACATTAGCAGGGCTGTGGCGTTAAGATAAGGGCAGAGTAATGAGGAAACGAGTTGCAACCAGCTTCTTTGACTATGTGCCAGCTTCATGGGACTCTGTGTCACATCCCTAACGGGGCTTGATAAATGGACTGCAAGTGTTGAGTTGGTTGTTTTTTTCTCACCCTCCTGAGAAGTTACTTGGAGAGTTGGCTTGGGGGACACGTCTACTTTGGGAAAAGATGTGTGTGAAACAAAACCCTGCAAATATATGGGACAGGAAGTAAAACTGCTAAGAGGATATCATCATTCCACAAATCCTAAATCAAGGAATATTGGGCCAGAAAAGGCTGGAAAGCCAGGAAATTAGGTGAAATAGAAGGGTCCTCAAACATGCAGTATAAATGAGGCATAAAGCAATAGAGTGTGTAGATAGTCCCATTTATAAAACGATGCAACAAGAGAGGTGAGTCTATAATCTACTTTGGGTGATAAGATGCACATCTGAATATCTAATTTATTTATAAAAGTTTGAAAATATTTTTAAAAATCTGTTCATGATAAGAGTTTCCATGTATATATGTGTTCTTTACTTCAGGTACTCTATTACATGCTTTATAAAGTATTGCTAATCTTTATAATAGGTTACAATATATCAATTATTATCACCATTTGACACATGAGGAAAAGAGGCCTCAACAGGTAAATAATTTGATAACATAACACACAGCTAATTAGTGGCAGTGTTGCTTAGATTTTAATTTTTTAAGATACCCTCTAAATAACTGCCAGCAAGTTGATTCTGACACACAGTGACCCTGTAGGACAGAGGTTTAAACATAAGTATTTTTATTATTTGGATTCTCAAGACTTTAAGTTTCTATCCCTTTGGGTTTCTGAGACGTTGGACCTTTACAGGAGTAGACAGTCTCATCTTTCTCCCATGGAGCAACTGGGGGGTTCGAACTGCCGACCTTGTGGTTAACAGCTCATGTGCAGCCTGCTATGCCACCAGGATCCCTTTTAGATACCAAAGACATGGTGGAAAGATTCCATTATGTTTTAATTCCATTTGCCACAAACATTTTGAAGCCCTTATGTATCTATTTAAAAATCATTAGAATTTGTGTTTATCAAAGTAATGGAATCACCTAGTTAACAAATGAAATACTGTATGTACTTGAGTATAAGCTAGCCTGAATATCAGCCGAGCTGACTTATACACGAGTATATATGGTAGTCAGGAGAGGTGTATCGTGGAATATGGCAGCAGCGCGCTCTACCTTCAGCTGTTCTGTCCTTTGACTCAATCTCCCAATGCTTTCATTGTCTGCTTGTTTGTAATTTTGCAAATCATATGTTACATTTCCAAGAATTCTTTCTCCTTCTATGGTTGTCCTATAATCATGTCTAAGCATCTTCTGTTTGTTTCGTGGATGCAATAGCTTAGCTCTCTGAGGATTTTAAGAGTAGTGCCCCCTTTCCTTCTGAATTCTGTATCTGCTTGTTTTGACCTCTGTTTTTCATATCAGAGATAGAAATGTCCTGTGATTCTTGGTTGTCTTTACAAAACAGTGGGGATAGGTGTGTGCCTGTGTATGGCTGGGGTAGTTGCTAGAAAATACAGTCTAAAGTTCAATTTCAAATAAACAACAAATAATTTTTCAGTATAAGTCTGACTCCAGTACCGCATGAGACACTTACACCAACAATACGATCTGTGGCGTATGTGAAAGCGACATTTCCCGGGCCTCCTGCATCTCTGTTTGCTGCCCCGGCAACCCGGCTTGTGTGTGACCTGTAGACACCTTGCTTCCGGGTGACCAGGTTAGGGGCCATGGGATTCCAATCCCGAGACTTGTTCCACTTCACTAAGTTCTTTCTTCTGAACGCTCTATGGCGTTCCGGCTCTACTTGTTTTAGTGGAGAGCCCTTTATTTCAGTTCTCCAGAGGTAAGCCATTAGGGGAGAGGGAGGGGAGCTGCCTGACTAAGACCATGGCGGACTTCTCGGCAGCAGTCTCCTTGTCTTTGAGGTCTTCCCGCCCTTTCCACGGGACATTTTACCTCCAAGAGCTGAGCACGGTTCTGTAGGGCAAACGGACTTGTGCCGCAGGGACGGCCTCTGTAGACCTCTGTATCCGGCTTCAGTTAGCATTCATTGGGTGGCCTTCCATTTCCCACACCATATGAACGTTTCTTCTCAGCTGTTGTGTGTCCTTACTTTTTTCCCCTATAGGTTTCTGCTTTAATTTTTTCCCCTTTCATGTTCATTTAGTGTCATTGTAGTGGAACTTAGGAGGAGAGGCTATAGTTCCTTGGTTCAATCCACAAGGCTTAACAAAAGGCCAGGGTGAGGTTTAAATCCTAGCCAATATCATGCCAAAGCCTTCACCTGTGTGCGTGCCACGCAGCCGTCCACTGAGAGGACCGCAGCAATAAACACCTGGGGGGGGGGGGTTTGCCAGCTCTCTGCCCGATAGGCTTCTTCCATCTGTTGCTTGGTCAGAGGCCCTCTGGCTTTCAGTTGGGCATCTCGCTACCCAGAATAAAGAATTCTTCCCAACATTTCTTGAAGCGATATGGCCAAGTCATTAAATCCTGGCAAATTAAACATAAGTGTTTTATAGCAGCTCCCATGATATTCTCTTAAATGATCATTTGCATTACCCTTCAGGACTTCTATCCTTACTCCCTTTTTTCTCGCAGCTGAGTGGGACGTGGTTCTATGGCTGGAGCTTGGGCAGCTGTCAGGAGCTCAGCCGCGGGAGGAGTCTGGGACCCTGGCAACTTAATGAAGCCTCCCCCCAACTCAGATTGCTTTTCCCCAGACTTGTTTTATTGGACAGCTTAGTGAGTCACCGTTACTTTGAGTTTTCTGTCATCCGTAATTGAACCTAACCCTAACTTTTGTAGAGTCCAAGTGCAGTAAGACTTCAGAGAAGGTGACACAAGGCTTTGTAGAAAAGATGGGAGAAGAGCAGAGTCTTAAAAGATGGTTAGTTCAGCCAGACGAGAACCCGGGGGATAGATCCCATGTGGAACACATGGGCGAGACAGCACAGACTCTTCAACGGGTTGGTACAAACAAACCAGGAAGGTGAGAAGTAGCAGGTAAGAATGAAGAAAAGGCTGGGGACAGATTGTGAAAGGTCAAACCAGAGGTTACTTTGTTAGAGACGAAGCCATGCAAGGGTTTTGAGAAGGAGGTTGGAGAAACAGGTCTAGAATGGAAGGGAAGGCTAGGGTGAAGAATTGAAGAGAGAGGTAATTGGTGAGGCCGGGGCAGTGAATAGAATCTACACAGAGAAAGAAAAACATGGGTCCAAGGACTAATTTCTGGGAGCAAGAGTCCAGGAAAGAAGAGAATATGGCAGCTGGATGTTGCGGAAGCAAAGAATGTCCCTGAGAAATCAGTAAACAACTCAAAGATATTAGAACAGCAGGTCATTCGACCCCCCAATGAACGACCCTCTCACAGGGGTCACCCGTTTCATAACAGTAGCAAAATTACAGCGATGAAGTAGTAGCGAAAATAATTTTATGGTTGGGGGTCACCACCACACGAGGAACTGTAATAAAGGGTCATGGCATTAGGAAGCTTCAGAACCACTGAATTAGAACATACCAGAAATTAATGAAATGCCTTGATTTTGGACACAAGGAAGTCTCTGGTGCCCTCTGATAATTCAATTTTAGTAGAATGTAGAGGTGGGTGCTGGTATTCAGGGTATAAGTAGGTGGTGGTAAAAATGGAGCTTTTAACGTGGTTAGTCTATCAAAGGGAGTCCCTGGCATATTCCAATAGTCAATGCTCTCGGCTACTTAATCGCCCAACGGTTGGAGGGCTGAATTCACCCATAAGAGCATCAGGAGAAAGGCTTGGTAGTCTGCTTCAAACAAACAAACCCCCAGCAGTTGAAAACCCTGTGGCACACAGTTCTCCTCTGACACGCGTAGGCTCCCCGTGAGTCAGAGTCAACTTCAGGACAACTGGTTATTGATTTTATCAAAAAAGGGTGGCAGTAGAAGAAAGGTAAATTGAAAATTTATTAAAGATCTCTATGGACTCCTCCTCCCCCTTCCCCCTCCCCTCCCCCCTACACACACACAGAGGGAGAGAGAGACTCCCCCTCCCCCCAAACACACACACAGAGGGTGGGGGGAGAGAGAGAGAGGTTGTTTGGTTGATAAAAAAGGAGAGAGTTGTGCATCTCAGTGGAGGCAGATAGTGACGAGCTGCCAGCAGAAGTGGTGCACGTCTCAGAGAGAACGGGAAGGATGGATTGCCAGCTCAGATGGGGGCCCGGATGCTGGATAAAAGGGGAGTTATTACTCTGAAAAAGAAGGGTAACAGGGGGGGGGTGAAGACTTGGATATCTAGACAACCTTCTAGCGATCCATATTTTTCATCCTCCTCATCGTTAGTGATGCTAGCATCTGACCAGAAATAAGAGGCAAAATTAGGACTTTTAGGTGGCCTCATGTAGTTTCCAAGTCTGGAGTCTCAAACAAGCCTCATAAAGCAGAAGAACAAATGCACCTGGTGACTGTAACCTTGCTTCCTTGGCTCACAGATATGTCCTGAAAGTGAGAACGAGGTTCATTTAGATGAGGGTTCCGCTCATCGACACATTGATATTGATACCAGAATAGCAGGTAACTCCCAGCACACACCTGACGATCAATTGCAGGGTGGAACTTTAGATACCCATTTGTCAAATAGATCAAATGCCGATACCTACTCGAAGTACAGCGTGATGTCTGTTGCCAGTATCGACTGCTTCAAAAGCTGCATCAGGTCACTGTACTCCTTGGAGGACAAATTAGCGAAGATGTTGTGACCCTGCAGGGAAAGTAAGAGTAACCAAAGAGAGCATTGAACCAGTGGTTGTTGAATTCCCCCCCCCGCTGTATTAAAAAAGGGGGTGTTTTGGGGATATGATAACCACCATCTGTACAAAAGCTGAGGGTGTGAACATCCAAATAGATGCCCTGGTCAGCAGCAAACCGAGAGCACACAGTCTGGCACACTTCATTCTATTTTGAAGAGAGGACTCTGGAAATGGTTGACCTTACTTTACTGTGGAAATGTTTGTGCTGACAATTCTAGCTAATTACTAAGAAGAGAAGTTGGAAAAACTTTTAGGGAGTCTTTCTGACCCCTAAGTAATTACTGGTCTTATTGTTAGAATTTAAGTTGACATGTTGGAAATACTTTGCACAGGAAACAAGTGACTCTAAGGAGGAGGGCACGCATCCACTAGAACAGAGCTTCTCAACAGGGATCGATTTTTGCCGCCTCCGGGCTATTTGCCGTGAGTGGAGATTGGTGGCTGCGGTCTCACGGTGGGAGGGTGCTATGGTATCCTATGGGTAGAACCAGGGATACTGCTAACCACACGCTACAATGCACAGGACAGCCCCTACACAACACCACCACCAATAAAAAGTGGGGGCCCCCATCATGAGTGGTGCTGAAGTCGAGACACACTGAGTTTAAGTTAAGGTATACCTTAATGAAATGTCTGGCAGTATAAATGCAAGGTAGTAATTAGTGATGTATATGGCCTTGTTCTTGGCACCGTGGACCCGAATTTACCCAGGAAAACTTGCCAATACACCCCCACCTTTGAAAAGCACTTTCATAGGTTCATCAAACTTTGTTATAACTTCATGAGGCAGCTCCACGATCTGTTCTTAATAAAGAGAAAAATCTTCCCTTAAAGCACCCAATAATTCACCGACTTGGCTGGGAACACCAGGCCTTTTTCTTCTGCAGGGCTATTTAGTATGAGATCCAAACTCTTGAGCATATGGTCGGGGAACTGGACAAATTTGGGACCTTGTGTTGAGAGCCAGAAGATGGGGGAGAAGGGAGGGGCCCCTGTGACTCTCTGAGAAAGAACTATTCTCCGAGGAGAGGGAAATTAATTCTCTCTCAGAACCAGAATATCAATTAGTAAATGAGCTCTAGCCGGCACCGCACGATGATCACCCGCCCCCGGAGTTCATTTATCTTTGGGTGAGCCTGCCACTCCTTAACAGTAGAGCACATTGGTTTCACCTGGGACCAGGTCCAATATTAATAATAATTTTCAAATGAACTCTTCCAGACCCTTAATTCTGCCATTAGGCTGAAGACAAATAACCGAAGGAAGGAATGCCTCACCATAATTCTGGCCAAGTTTCTCTGCCAGAGCCTCGCCCTGGATCAATCACAGGCTGCTCTTTTTCGGGTTCTGGAGAAAAGTGACGTTCTGGAAAGGTCGCCCCTTGGACTGGGCTCCATCCCCCGCATCTTCCAGTGGAAGATGTGGGACTAACGTAGAGCATTATAGTCAAATCATTCGAGAACTAAAAAGAAAATTGGTCTGAATTTGAGGAGTCTTACTATTTTGTGAGGGAGTGCATTTTACTACTTTAAAGGACATATAGAGAGAGCCCGGGAACACTTGTGGAGTGGTGGGTTATTAATTGAGCTGTCAACCACAGGTCGTCGGTTCAGATCCACCAGTGGCTCTGCAAGAGGAAGACGAGGCTGTCCAATCCCATAATGATGTAGGTCTGAGAAACCTCCAGGACAGTTCTGCTTTGTGCAACAGGCTTACCATGTCTTGGAACAGACTCAATGACAGTGACTTGGGTCTTGGATTTTGGTGGTGCGGTGGTTACATGTTCAATTCCTAACGGGAAGTTAGGTAGTTTGAATCCAATTAGCAGCTGAAAGGGAGATGAGACCTCCTAGGTGGCTCCAGTAAAGGTTCCCCCTAGACTGCTCTACAGGGGCAATTGTATGAGGAGTAGAACTCTACTCAAGGAAACCTAACAGCAGCAGCAACAACGACAACAACAACAATAACAACAACAGAACCCTGGGAAAGAGTCAGTCAGACTGCCTTAAGGGGGTAAAAATGTCAATTTGTAACCAATATATTGTTTTTATGCAAATAGGCCTTCAACAGGGCTTTGTGGGTTTGTTAAATAGATCGAAGTCTCCCAGAGAAGATGTTCCTACTCTATTTAGGGAAAGGGTGAGTGCGGTATTGATTGGCATGAAGCCAAACTTGGACGGACAGGCTGGGACAACCAACTGGCTGCTTGGCCTTCAGCAAAGCGGTTTCACCTCTCCATCTCCGTCCCTGTGTATGGTTAAGTGTGGTGACATTAACACCATCTTTCTGCCTTTCTGATGGGCAGGGCCGAGAAGGCCTGTGGGTGAGGTATGAGGTGCCCAGTACATCCAAGGTGCTCAGTGGGCAGCCCCGTCCTATTCTCCATTCTTCTTAGTGAACACCACTGTGAAGGGCAGCCAAGGCGCCGTGTGTGGGGCCGCTGCTCTTGTTAGGCACCATCTACACGTAGGTTCCAAACGCAGGAAGGACGCCCCACGGAGGCCTCAGTGTGGCTGAGAGCTGGAGGCTGCCTTAGACAGTCCTCTATCGTGTATGTTGTCGTTCTTGTTGTTCGGTGTCACCGAGCTGGTTCTGACTCATAGAGCCTCCATGTCCAACAGAACCGCCATTGCCCGGCCCTGCACCGTCCTGCCAAGTGTGCTGCTACTGGAGCCTGTTGTTGCAGCCACTGGGTCAACCCCTCTTGTTCCTCTGCTTTACCAAGCCTGATCTCCTTTTCCAGGGACTGGTCTCTCCTGACACCATGTACAAACTATTGAGAAACCTCCCCATCCTTGCCCCTAAGGAGCCTTCCGGTTGTACTTCTTTCAAGACAGACCTGTTTATTCTTTCGACACTCCATGGGACTCTCAGTCTTGCTCACCAACACCATAACTCAAACACACCGATTTCTCTTTAGTCATCCTTAGTCAGTGCCCCACTTTAATATGTAAACAAGGCCACTGGAAATATCGAGGCCTGGTCAGGCGCACCTTAGTCCACAAGGCTCCGTCCTTGATTTTCAGCACTTCAAAGAGGTCTTGGGCAGTGTTTGATCTCTGGACTGCTGCTTCCATGAGCATCGACTTGGATCCAAGCAAGATGAAGTCGTTGGCAATTTCAATCTGTTCTCCACTTATCATGATGTTCCCTAGTGGTCCAGTTGTGAGAATTGTGTTTTGTTTTTAACATTGATTCAGAATCCACACCGAAGGTAGAAATCCTTGATTTTCATCAGCAAGTGACTCAAGTCCTCTTTCAGCAAGCACAGTTTTATCACCTGCGTCTTTCAGGTTGTTAATAAGCTTTCTCCAGACCTGATGCTGCATACACGTTCCTATCATCCAGCTTCTCTGAGGGTTGAATAAGTACAGTGAGGGGCTAGAGCCCTGCTGCACACCTTTCCTGATTTTGAAACATGCAGTATACCCTTATTTTGTTCTCACAGCTGCCTCTTGATCGAATGAGTCGGGTAGAGACTACTATGGTTTTAACTCAGGAAGTCTCCAAAGGCACAGACAAATGACATTCCGAGGAAGCCTGACCATGCTTGTGCACAAGGGTGGGCTTTTGAGAGTTGGGGGTGGACACCCATCCTGGTACGGAAAGGTCATCTCAAATGTAGGTCCGCGGTCCCCCAGTTCCCTCATGGGCTACCCTCAGTTTAAACATGGCTTCGGTTGGGCAATGCCAGAGCCACAGATGCCAAGCTGCTGGTTCCCATCAGAGTTCCTGAGAGTCCACGTCTTGGGGTTCTGTTGCCCTCTGCAAATCCATGGCCCCCAGAGGGTTTGCCCTTCCCATGTTCTCAGTGTCGCCTTCCCTTTATGAGGTTGAAGGCTTTCATGATATTGCAAAGGTCAGGCTCTCTCAGGATAGGCTGGAGGGAAAACCCTCCCTATTTAATGATGCTATTCCAGCGAAGCAGGGCCTTAATGATGATAATAATAATAATTAATGACACAGTTAGAGAAATGACAAATAATGGGGAACAGATGATCCCTTCCTGGCCACACACACACACACACACACACACACACACACACACACTCTCTCTCTCTCTCTCTCTCTCACAGTCTGTACGCCTGCAGAAAATTAAACAGACCCTTTCCTGGCCATTTTGAATTCAGATGTTTCCATCAGAGTCAGTGGTTTCTGTTTTCCTCTGCAGAGAGCCAGAGGGGTAAAATCCTAATTACTTCCAAAGCCTGTATTGCGCGGCGAAGAGAAACAAGGCAGACAGTATTGGCCTTGGGTCTTAAGTTGAGTTGCAGATGTCACTTTTAATCTGGTTCCACCAGCAATGTAAAGGGTTTGTCAGTTGTTTTTTCATTGTTCTTAATAAAGTATAAAATACAGGATATCATTCTGACCCGGTTTCTGCTTCTACTGTCTTTTGGAAAAATGGCTCTGGGTTACACTTGCCACTTGGACCAAGTCACTTCTTTAGTGAGCTGCTGTGTCCCTTAATGAAGGTGAGATCATGCTCCAGTGACAAACAATGGGTAGTCAGTCCAGTTATGTGACTCTGACAAGCAGCAATGGGGCTCAAATGAATCAACTTCGAAAAAGGTCCTTGATCGGCCCCAATACCTCCAGGACGATTCTGACTCCCAGCGACCCTATCGGATGGAATGGAATTGCCCTGGGGATTTCTCAGAATGTCAATCTTTACAGGAGCAGAAAGCCTCATCTTTCTCCTGTGGAGTGCCTGATGGATTCAAACTGCTGACTTTACTGTGAGCAATGTAACATGTGACACACCAGACTACCAGGTGCTTTCAAGCTCAAAAAACCCAATAAATCCAAACTCACTGCCATGTGTCAATCCTGACTCAGCAATGCTGTGGGATAGGGTAGGACTGCCCCTGTGGGTCCCTGAGACTGACACTCTTTATGGTGGTGGGAAGTCTCATCTGCTGCTAGTTGTTCTTAACTGCTGGCCTTGTGGCTATTGGTCCAACATGTAACCGCTATACAGACCCAGGGCTTCTTCAGGGTCAGGGTTTTGGCTTAAAACAAAATGCCCTACTGCTCTTCATCCACCTGTGACACTACAAAGAAAGAGAGGCGGGAAGTCAAGGGTGTTGTTGGTTTTCTTTCCAGGGGACGCGCAGAACATTGGGTCTGTACCTCGCTTTGCAGGATCATCACTGCGTGGTTAAAGTGATGATGCTCCAGGGTAGCAGAGGTGCCATAGAGCTGGGCCAGGGCAGAGCCACTCCTGCAAGAGATCAGAAGGTGAGTGAACAGGGCCCTTCACCCACCAGCCACCCCCGACACCCAGCTTTGTGGATCAAACTATTTTCCCTGTTCTTGGCAAACGACCATGAGCAGATAGATTCTCAGCTAGTTGCACGTGTAGTTTGCTCATCCATTAAATACACCTTTGGGGGAGTCTTCTGCGTGTCGGGTTGAGTGCTGCAGAAGACGCCAGGATGAATAAGACCCAGTTCCTGGCTCCAGGGCATCTAAGACTGGCGAGGAACAGAAACATGCAAACACAAGGGAGACAACGCACAGAGCTGTTGGTGGTGAGCCCATTCCCACTCATGAAGAAACCCTGCCGAGCCTGCACTGTCCTTACAATGGTTCCGAGTTTGAGCCCATTGCTGCAGCCACTGGGCCAAGCCTGTTTTTCCAGGGTCTCCCACTTTTGTGCTGCCCTCCACTCTACCAAGCATGGTATCATTTTCTAGGGACCGGTCTCTCCTGATAACACGTCTGAAGTAGGTAAGACAAAGTTTGGCCATCCTGGCCTCTAAGGAGCCTTCAGCCGTGCCTCCAGGGCAGACCCGCTTGTTCTTTCAGAAGCCCAGGGTACTTTCAGTATGCTTCGCCAGGGCCACGGTCCACATACGTCGGTTCTTCTTGGGCCTTCCTTAGTCGGTGTCCACATTTCACATGAAAGTACCATGGCTTCAGTCAGGCGCCTTAGTCCTCAAAGTAACCTCCCTGCTTTTCGACACTTCAGAGAGGCCTTGGACGGCAGATTGACCCAGTGTGTTTGCTCTCTGAACTGCTGCTTCCATGAGCATTGATTGTGGATCCAGAGGTGCTACAGAAGATCGGTCTGGCAATCTACTCAGGGACGGTCAGGGGCAATGGGGCTGTGGGGAGTGGGATCAGCTTCAGAAATCCTGTGGAGCATATTTCCACTGTGACCACGTGGGGGCACCATGATCAGAAATGATCTGCAAGCAACTGGTTCTTTCCCAATGGCTTGTTAAGAAAGCCACTCGAACTCCCAGGTGCTCTGTCTCATAGTTTTGTGAAAAGCTTTCAGGGCCCCTTTAAAAACAGCTGTTTGTATCAGACATCTCTGTTGGCTGTCTGATGGTAAAACTGCTGGAAAGCTGGACAGGTTAATGCAGAAAGCACCATTAATGATGGAAAGGTCAGGCTTTTTGGTTTCCGAGTGCCCTTAATGGTGGTCTTAGACCCAATGTACTTGACTCTCCATCGGAGAAGTCCATTTTAATATTATTCAGAGACTATTTTATCTATCCACAACTGGACCAACAGGCAACAACAGCAGGTTAAATGGAGACAAGATAGAAGGTTTCTGTCTGGCGTAGATCTACTTTCAAGGCTCATGGAAGTAGCAGTCAAGAGATCAAACACTGCATGGCACTGGGCGGATCTGCTGGCCAAGACCTCGAATGTGACTTTGAGGGCTAAGGTGCGCCGGACCCACACTGTGGTGTTCTCAACTGTCTCATCGGTCTGTTAGACACCAATAAGGAAGACAGAAGAAGAAGCAGTGATTTTGAATGATGATGCGGGTAAAGCTTATCGAAAGTACGACAGACTGCCCAAAGGACAAACCGATCTTCCCTGGAAGAAGCACGGCTGGGACGCTCCTTGGTGAGGATGGGGTGGTTTCTCGTGTACTTTGGACCAGTCCCTGGAGAAGGACCGGGGAGAGGCAGCGAAAAGGATGGATTGGCACAGTAGCTGCCCCAACGGGTCAAGCATCAGAACCGCGAGGCTAGTGGAGGGCCAGGCGGCATTTCACCCTATTGTATGTGGGGTCACTGGGACTCAGAACCAACTCGATGCCACCTAACAGCCACAGTATACATCGAATGCAATTTCCAGCTCTCAGTCACCCCGATGCCTCAGTGGGGGATCCTCCCTGCATTTGGAGCTAGACTTCAGCGCTTCCAGTCCTCAGTTGTTTCACCAAGTTACTTGGCCTTTTGAATGCCCTGTTGCTTGGTCTTTAGAATGAGGCCAATAATGTCCACTCCAGCTGTTAGGATCAAGTCAGATGTTTGAAGGTGCCCATCACAGTGCCTAGCTTGAAGTAGTCTGTGGACGACGTTGCGTGGACACTATTGTACGAATAGACATTTCCATCTAAAATCAATAAAATGTTCATTGATGCTTGAACAGATGAGTTCCCGCTGTCTGTAAATTTTACTCACTTAGCCCAACCCATGCCTCAACAATGTCACTGCAGTCACGTTCAGTTAAAAGGTTCAGATATGTTTATTCCTGTTCCCTCTGCTCTGGGGCTGGCAGCTAGAGCGTCTGAAATGTGGAAGGGCCCCTCGATAATCCACCGTCTCAAGGGCGGCACAGGACTGACACTCAGACCATCCAGGTCCTGCATTCTTTCAGCTAAGTCCAGGGGGCCACAGACACAGGAAGGGAAACTGGCCTTGAACTTGGAAACCCTGGGAGGAGGCAGCTCCCAGTCTGCTCCGCCAGCGAACGGAGCAGGGGCTGCATCCAAGTACAACACAAAGGACCTCGGGCACACACTGCCCTCCAGCCTGCCAAGAGGCAGCCCAGAGCAGTCCATCCGGGGCTCGTGGGTGGGCCTGGCACGCGTTGGAGAGGTCGCAAGGTTCCGTTCAGCAGGGTTGACGGTAAATAAAAGGTAGTAAGGAAGGTACTAGACTTTAATCAGGAATGTGTGATTTCTCAAAATCTTGCCTTTACTTATATCATATGAGCAAAACTTTGTTAGGATAATATTAGCAATCGTGATTAATATTTAACATTAATGATGGCTTTTCTACATGGGGTTCATGTTGGTCAAAGTGTGTGTTTCAGAAATGTGTGAGGTCTACTTTGGCTTTTTGAGGCATTTTTTGGTGCATATCACTTGCTTGGATGAGGCGCTTAAAACAGACAAAAAGCTAGTTGCTTGGCTAATCAGCTGAAGTCATATGACTAGCGATTCACCTCAAATTGGCAGGGTGACGCTAATAAGCGTGTTAACATTTTTTATAATAATGTTGTTCACAATAATAGATACCATTAGTAAATGCCTACCATGCACGAGGCACCAATATTACCAACCTCATTTAATTTTCCCCTCTTTTAATTCTGACAATGACAGGGAGCCAGGTGTTGCTTTCTGATTCTCCACATGAGAAAACCAATCTGCAGAGACATTGTGTCCCTTTCCCAAGGTCACGGGGCTGGGAAGGGCCAGATTTAGATTTGAATTCAAGTTTGTAGCATTCCTTTCGCTACATTAGATTGTCTTTTGCTAACCCAATGAGAGGGATTATTGTAACGTACATTTCTGATACTTCATTCTTCATTTCCACGAGTGGACCATCATCAATGACAGAAGACTTAGCAAGTTCACTCAGGATGCCCGTGCTAGAATCGGGAATACAGCTCTTTCCTGCAGCCTTGTTCTGTGTCACGGGCATGCGCAGATGCGCTTCATTTACTTGCTCCTAGGAATCCTGATAACAGGGCCACTGGTAGGGTCAGGACGCAAAAGACCGCCTCTTTCTTCCTTCACGTTGGCTTAGCAGGCCCCACTTAAGTTCACTCAGCTAGAAGATCGCAGCTCTGTATTGTCCACATTCAGGAGGAGAACGGAGACGCTTTCTCCTTTCCCTCCTTTGACGGGGGGACACGCCTGCTGCACAGGAACATGCTCCTTATGTTCTCCCCCCTGTCCACAGAGACATGCCTGTCAGACCTCGCCACCGCATGTCCACAGGGACATACCTGTTGTTATCCCTCTCCCCCACTTCCACAGAGACATGCTTCTTATAATTCCCTTCCTCCCAGCCCCCACCATGTCCACAGTGACATGGCCTACCTGTTATCCCCCCATCCCATGTTCAGATAGCTCTGAAGGGCTGCGCTCCACTGCAGGGTGGTCTCTCAGTCGCCCGGGTTCTGTGCACAGGCAGCCCTGTGAGTCTCCTCTGAGTGGCTCCCGCCCTCCGACAAGACTGTCAAGTCTGTCTTACATCTTCCTACCTGCACGCAATTATTATCACCACCGGCATGACAGCATGCAGACTTTGCCAGCAAGCATTCAGATGGAAGTTGGGAAAGCACAGAAAGGCAATGAGTCTCGTTCATTCATTTATCCATCAGCCAACAAGCCATAGTGACCATCACGATGCAAGGCCCTCCTTGTGTGAAATACCAAGGTAAAGAAGCTGCGACCCATCCCCTCCCGTGGCTCCCAGTCTAACGAGGAGCATGACAGTAACCACGAGGCAGAGGCCTTCACCAGGGTACAAGAGGAGTCCAGTAGCCTGGCTCCTGGATGTCCCACAGGCATCTCCACGGAGGAAATGAGATTTGCTTTGGGTCTTCAGTGAGTGTTTTTCAGACGGAATAAAAATCTACAGGGGCCAGTGGTGACTCGCAGAGGAATGAAGCAGCAGGGACACCCGCAAGACTATGTCAGCATGAAGGAGGGGACAGGGCCCAGAGCAAATCATTAGCTTGACTTTGACGATTCATACACATTTCATTTCAATTCATCCATTTCAGTCTGCTCAACGTCCCTCGCTTCCTCCTCTCTGCTCCTTGTCGCCAGCCCTCCGTCTTAACTTACTCCCTGTGCTTTACTTGGGTACATGCTGCCCTTTGGATTCCAAGTGGGTATCCAACCACTTAACATGGGCGGGCTCCAGTCTGGAGCTGATGGGTGGTGAAGGGCCACGGTCTTACGGGTCCGACCAGGCCCTCTCTGACCAGTAGGCCTGATCTCTCTTATGAGTCTGAGTTTTGTTTCATGTTTTTTTCCCCACTCAATCTAGCACCTTCCATTGTGAGCCTTCGCAGAGTTGGTATGATAGCTGGACACCATCTGGTTCTTTGGGTCCCAGGGTTGTGGACGCCAGCATGGATCTTGGGGAGGAGGGCGGTCTCAAACCTTCTGTGAACACCCCAACAGCCCCTCTTCCCCCCATCTATCATTGTGCTGGAGGCTTCTCTAGCTAGGCTTGCACTATCAATTTTCACCTTTTTGCTAACAAGAAGCACGCATTAACTGGAGCATGATACTATAGCTGGACTTAAAGTTTTCTAGGGTAAAATCTTGTAAGCAAGAATGCTTCCATCTCTCCCTAGCTCCCTTGTTTACGTGACAAGACTTGGTCTCTGTAAGGTCTTCTTAGGCTGCAAACCCTCTCGGTGCTTCAGGCCACGGTTCACAGTCATGGCTGTCAATATCGCCCTTCTATATTGCGGACTTCCTACAGCCACCCTGAGTGAAGCCCACAGTCATGACTTGCTACAAGTAGCAAAACATTAACGACAATGTGTCCATTAGGACACACTGATCAAGAAGTATTCTGCAGAATAAATGGCAGCAATAAAAAGGGCTCCATGGTGGAAGACATTTGGAAAATGTTGGGTTTCCCAGTGATGTCACTGGCGTTGGAGTTACCCAGTACAGTAACTCTTCATGTCAAACCCACCCCTCTGGGGGAGAAGCCTGGCTCTGCCCATTCTTTCTGGCCCCTCTGCCCCTTCCTCCCAAAGGGGGAAGCGATCACAAGGATCTACATATAACCCCTCCCTGGGGGACAGACAACAGAAAAGTGGGTGAAGGGAGACATCAGACAGTGTAAGACATGACAAAGTAATAATTCATAAATTAACAAAGGTTTGTGAGGGAGGGAGGAAGGGAGGGGGGAAAATGAGGAGCTGATACCAAAGGCTCAAGTAGAAAGCAAATGTTTGGAGAATGATGATGGCAACACATGTACAAAAGTGCTTGACACAATGGATGTGTGTATGGATTGTGATGAGTTGTATGAGCCCCCAATAAAATGATTTAAAAGAAAGAAAGAAAGAAGAAAGCTGCTCTCTCTCCACCCATTGTTCCAGGCAAAGACTGTCATCTTCCTCAATGGTGGGCTCTGTGGCCCGACCTGCCTGCACCATCACTGGGTGTGTATGTGTGTGTGTGCGCGAGTGTGTGGTGAATTATCGCACTAGGGTGACATCAAACTTAGTGACAACACTGCTTTGGTAGTCCCTTCCCCTGAGACATTGCCCTGCCTGCCACTTCCACTTGCCACAGCCACCAGGGGGTAATTTTGGTGTCATTTCCTCTGATACTGTGGGGGGGGGGAGGGGAGCCATATGGATCCTTGCACCCCCAGCTCCAGTAACACCATTGTTATTTCTTTGCTGATGGACTTCTCAGCGCTATTAATACATGTATGGATACTGCAGGAGGGAAAGGGAACACACAGTATTTTTTCATCTCATTGGATCGCAAAACCACTTTTTATAAAGGTGATATTCCTTGTGTAAAGGCTGTAGTCCAATTCCTCTTGTAAAATAGATCCAAATCAAATTGGGCTTTACCATCAAACCTCATTTTAATTGCCTGCAGTGTATCCCTCAAACCGATCGTGTTGGCACGAGCAAGCCTTGTGAAAATGTGTGGGGGCAAGATAACTGCAGGAGAAAGGGAGGTGGAGGGAGACAGCCTCACATTTCTGCACGTGCTTCCTCCCGATGCGAATTATTGATGAGGTCGGTCCAACCTGGCTGGAAGCACATTCCAAAGAAAAGTCAGAGTGGAAATCCCTTCCTTATGACCCGAGACTCAGCCTGGAGAAGGGGAGGTGCCTTCATAAACCTCCCTAGATATGAATATTCTCTTTCAAAAACAGACATGCTGGCGTGTGCAGCCACGGCTGTACGGAAACTTTCAAAAGGAAAACTATGAAAGGTAATTAGGAAGTGGAGAATTGTCGGGAGGTGGCGAGGAATGGGATTAGGCTGTCACTGCAGATTAATGTGCCCCAGTATTTCACTTCTGGGACCTGGCCGAAAGCGACAAGATGGGTTTTCATACCCAAGAAATGAGTATAAGAGATTATGCTGGAAATGAATAGAAGAAGTCTCCTAGGAGAATATGCTACAAAGCTGCTTGGTGCTGATATTTAATCATCAGGGGCAGCTGTAATGGAGAGGGGGATGAGTGAGAAACGCCGCCCCTGGAGAAAACAGGCAAGAGGTGGGAACAGAGCCATTTCAAAGCCCTGGGATAATACTGCTCTCCGCCCACGGATCACTAACGCAAGCACTCCAGTACTTGAAAATTAAGACTAAAATATGAAAACGTGCAGGTTCACTTATCAGAAAGGCTAAGAGGATCAATCATGCACCCGCTAACTAAAGTCACAACTCTTTTATAGTGGAGGCAGTTTGCACTTTATATAGTAATTCGTCCCTTGTTAACGGTTTCCTGTTTCTTTATAGCATTATATGTGCAAAAAAAAAAAAGACAGCATTCGCTTTGTCACGTAATAATCAGAGCATTTAAATCCCATTCCCTAACCAGCTAGAAAGGCTGGAATTAGTCAGTGATTACTTTAAGGGAAGGGGCTGTTTATTACACTGCTACATTTCTGCTACAATGTCTCCCACCATGCTACCCACATAGAAAGCACCCATATTTGGGGGAGTTGGACAGGCTGGAGACTTCTTTCTAGGATTTTTTTTTCACACAGTGACATACTCATTCAATAAATATTATTATAATCAATGGAAAGGTCATTCCTTCACTGTCAGGGAACTGGCAGCACAGTGGTTAAGTGTTCAAGGCTAACTGAAAGGTTGGAAGATCAAATCTATCAGTCACTCCAAGGAGAAGGGCAGGGCAGTAGGCTTCTGTAAAGATCCCAGCTTTGGACCCTCAATTCTAGTCAGTTCTGTGGGGTCCAAATCAACCAGATGGGGAGAGGTTTTCCTTTACCGTAAGGTCAAATGGACTCTGTCAGCATTCTCTGTTGAAGGAATCTTAACTGGGGGGTAGGGGGGTGTTGGTGGGATGAATTGTCCCAAGTTCCAAAGTGCTTCCGTTAGGCAGAGAGAGGACTGATGGGCATCTGTGAGGAGTTGGGTAGCTTGGGATAAATTGTATACTACATCACTTGCCTTGAGGAAATACAGCAAGCTCTTTTGAAAGAGGCAGATAGAGTTGACTATGTGGCAGGAGCCCAAACCAAACTCACTGCTGTTGAGTCATCGCTGCCTCCTGACAACCCCCTGTGGTTTTCTGAAACTGTAATTGTTTATGAGAGAAAGCCCAGTCTTTCTCCCGTTGTGGCATGAAGATATGCAAAAATAAATAAAATAAAAGTTGACTTGTAGTATTAGTGACCTACTATCTACGTGAGACATATGAAGAAGTCCTTGGGTGGAGCAAGTGGATTTTGCTTCGCTACCAACCAAATAGTTGGCAGTTCAAATCCACACAGCAGGGCTGTGAAAGAATGGCCCAGTGACCCAGAAGCCCTGTGGGACGGTTCCACCCTGTGACAAATGATGCTGCTATGAGTTGGAATAAACTCGCTGACAAAAGGTTTGCTTTTTTTTTGGGGGGGGGGGTCGTATCTAAAAGTTGTTCAATCTTATGTAAGTAACCTGAAATTTGGGGACTATTTCAGTTTGTGCTATCATAACCAAAACAAGCAAACAAAGCTACAAGTGAGTAACTTTAAAGAACCGGAATTTATTGTCTCACGGTTTTAGAAGATGAAAGTTCAAATCTGGGCATTGGTTCTAGGGAGAGTCCTTTCTTGTTGGTAACCCCTGGACATTCCTTCACTGGTTGAAGATCTTTCTTCACTTGGCATTTGCCAACCCCTGTGTGTGTGTGTGTGTGTGTGTCTAGTCTGCTCTTTTTATAAGAAATCACTCAGAATAAATTAGTTTTAGGACCCACCCTGCTGTAGTATGACCTCATTAGAAAAAGAAAACCTGTTATGAACAAGGTCGTATTTGCAGGTTTAGGGGTTAGGACTTCAATATACCCTCCTGGGGAACACAATTCCAACCATAGAGTCTCATTTTTGTAAAAGTTAAGCTTTGAAGGATATGCTCACAAGTCATGAAATTCATGATTCCATGTCTTTACTTGTTAGATGTAAAAAGATGTAACAGTGTTCCCGAGCTCACACAGCCAGCAAGTCAGGCAATACACTCTAGGAGCCCATATATCCAAACCAGGCATCGCAAACCATGGAGGAGGGTATGATGTAGTGGCTTGAAATACTGAAATCCTACAGCCCAAATCCAAGCCTCAAAATTACCTGTCCCCCCACAGGGGTGTTGGTGAGGATTTGAAACACAGCAAATAACAAATAACTGGTCCTTTTCCTCATCATCTAAGGAACGCACAGTAGAACCAGGTTGGTTAAATGTAACTTAGGACTCCCAGGAGCCCAGTGTTTGTGAGATTGGCTGGCTCTCCTGTGAGTAGCAGAGATGCAGAAAGTCTGCTTGCCCTCAGAGGTTGTACATCTTTCCTTCCTGCTGCTCTCTGAATTTCTGCTCCCTTCGCCTCTCTTCTCTGCAGGCTGACCATGGTGTTTCTCTTGTCCTCTTGGGATGTGACCGTCAGCCTCAGTTCCCAAGTCTACACAGGCCTGTAACTTGGACCCTCACAGCAACGACTCAAATATCGTGGAAAGACAAGCTCGCGCTCATGGGAGACAAAATATGATTGGCCTGGCTTTGATTTAGGGTCTCCTCTTGGTCCAAACAAAGTGAGGGGTCAATTAGTAATCAGAGCTACTACTACTTTTAGTGGAATATGTCGTCTCTCTCTCTCTCTCCTTCTGGGGAGGGGACCACTGATAGCTGAATTCAAGTCATTGTGCACGTCACCGTGACCAGAACACACAAGAGGCTTCCTCTTTTTCTGTAGCCCGAGCATGACGATCTTCTTCATGATGCAGTGGTACATTGGTAAGGGTCTAGCGAGGAAGAGCTAGAGGAAAACACACCAACAGATCCCGTGGGTCTGAGAGAAAGGAACACTTAAGACACACAAAGCGGAATGCACACAAAAACTCAAAATTAGGCACGTTTCAGACTCACATTTATGGTTTATCTTCACAATAGGGGAATGATCTAACTTATAGCATTATACCTGTGCCTATTAAACCTATGCTTTATAACAATCTGTGAAAAGTTACGAACGGTTTTCAATAATCAGAGTTTTATATCTTTACTTAAAGCTACATTAAGAAAGCTGAAATAAACTCTCTGGCCGAGATAGGGCCTAAGAGGCAGAAGGAGACGATGGAGACTAAAGTGACCGTGGGACTTCCCACAGGAGATGTTCCCCGGGGACTTGGGACACGTGCCTGGGAATAAGCATTGCACTGTGGTTCAGAAATATGGAGTTAGGTGGAGGTTATCTGCAGATGGGTGGCGGACCTGAATGAAGGGCCCCGCAGAGCAGGAGAGGAGGGAAGAGAGCCTCCTCTGGGAAGGTTTGGGCAGTGAGCAGGTGTCTTCAGGTAAACGGAGAAGGAAAGAGGACAATCCTTTGTCAATGAGATGAGGGAAGAGAGAGATTTGGGAAGGACTGGTGAAACGTGTCTCATGCCTAAAAGCATCAAGAAAGAAGGACAAGAGGGGCTCCAACAGCTTTGGGCAAGGGGACTGTGGGCCACATCACTGAGGACAATTTTCTTGGTGAGGTGGAACCCAAAGCTACGTGGAAGGAAAAACATTGGGGGAAATGAATACAGGAAACCCAGACACTGTCCAAAGAAACTTGATGGGGAAGTCAGGAAGAGAAATAGATGAGTACCTAGAGGGAGAAGTGGGGATTAAGGGCTTTAAAAAAAATTCTCCTTTTTTCCTCACGACGAGGGTGAGTTGCTCCTGTGAGTAGGATGCAAGGAGTCAGTAAAAAGGGAAGACGGAGGAAGACTGACGGAGCAAGATGCTCGAGGAGAGCTGGGGGGATTGGCTGCGAAGGACAGAAGCAAAGCCCTTCTCTCTCTGAGATCGGAGGCCAGGGGCACAGAGATGAGTGTGCAGGTGGTCAGGGAGGACATGGAGGGAGTTCTCGATTGATGGCCTTAATTTTCTCTGGGAAGTAGGAGGCGAGGTCATCACTGGGTGGACGAAGGAGGTGGTGGAGCATGAGGTGATGTCGGAAGAGAAAACGTTTGGTGCTAAAAGCCGCTGAGAGCAATGGGAGCTGAAGCCAGCTAGGAGCATAGAGAGAGAGAGCGCTTGGGAGTAGTGAGTGTCCAGCTGAGCGGGTAGCACATAACTTTAGGATGCTCCCAAGTCTCATGGTGACATCTTCTCCTGAAGCTTTTAAAAGTTGAGGTGAAGTGAGAAATGGAATCGTTACATTGGACCAGGGCTGCTTTGGGGGAGCTCACGGCCCAAGAAGTTATGAGGGTGGAGGCAATTGAGGGTCTTGAGAAGGGGGGGTTGGCGGGATGGGCTGTGGGATCTACATCGGGCAGAGTGACACATAGCCAGCCTTCATTGGCTGGGTCCAGAGGAATGTAAGGTCCAGGACACCAAGGCCCCAGAGGATCGGGGGTCGGCGCGTGGAGGGACATGACGAGCGGCTGGTTTCTAGGAGCCTGCTGTTGTCTGATGGGATGTTAAAGATTCGGGTTCGAGAGGGAGGCTCGTTCTGAGGGTTTCCCAGTGAATTATATGGCGGTTAGTCTTCCTGCTTTGTTGATGTCCATCTGTAATTTCTCACCAATCTGTGTCTCTCCAGACTCCGACTTCCCATTTCATTCTGTGGGACACAGATACAAACTAACCCCCCACCCCCACAGAATAGGAGTCAGGAATCCTGTGGCCCTGGCCCCCATGTGAGCCACCACGCAGTGGCTATCCTGACCAGACTGCCTCGCTTACAGAGCCAGCTGCCCTCAGTTGACTCTGACTCATGGTCCCCAAGTGTGCCAGGTGGGCTTGGGCTCCGTAGGGAGAAGGGGTCTTTCTTACCGGGTGCTTCTAGGTGGATTCTACCCACCAACCTCTGGGTTAACTGCTTCCCCCAAATCCAAACTCCATGCCTACTCATAGCGACCTCCAGGACAGGGTGGATCTGCTCCTGCGGGTTTCTGAGACCGTAACCCTTGATGGGAGTAGACAGCTGTCTTCCTTCAACGGGCAGCTGGTCATCTCAAACCACTGACTTTGTGCTGATTAGTCCTGAGACCTACAACTTCCTGTGGCATCGATTAGGCACTCAGCAGACGGTTGCCCACACCCGCCCAGCTCGTCTGTGGTTCCTTTGTTTCTTCGCCCTGTTTCTGGGGGAGTACGGGCAGGGAGGGGCAGAGACTGTCCTCCTGTGTGCCGATGACCTTCCTGCAGTTTATTCAGGACTCAGGAGCCAGACTCCCAGGAAGAGATTCAACTGGGGCAGCCAGTGATATTTTGCTCCATAAAGTTCCCGAAGAACCGTTCTGTTTCAGCAGTCCCAAAGCAGATTCTGAGAGACGCAGCTTGCAGAAGCCCACACTGCCATGAAAGCGACTATTCCAGGAAAGGGGCGTGGGGGGGCCCTTACAAAACTGAGCTTTGTTATCTGACTGAGGCCAACAGAGACAGACCAAATCAACAAGCATGACACGAAGGGCACATTTGCAATTAAAAGAAGAATAGGGAATTATAAAGATGGATGGGCCCCATGACACGCAAGCCCGGGCCTGCGTGGCCTTGGCCTCGGATGCCAGAAATTAATGCTTTACTCTTTAGCACCCGTCACCTTTGGCTCTGCGCAGAAAGGCAAATGCATTAAGAGAACAACAATTAGAACACTTACTTAGCTTGGAAGGCATTGTTGGTTCCCCTGTGGTCGAGGTCATGACACAGGCAGCCCACAATCACCGCTAAAATTTCCACCTCGGTCAGAATCTCTTGAAACCCAGCCGTCTGGGAAGAAGGCAAAATGGCAACAGTCACTGCTGGCAGCAGGGGGGTGGGGGTGGGGGGGTAACGCTGGTCAGGGAGCAACAATCGAGCCTGTGTCCACATCCGCGTCGCTTAGGGAAGTGATTAACTGCCACCTCCTTCCATGACAGTAGGTTGGGTGGTCAGTGGCATAATCTAAGGTCCCCCCAGTGATGAATTAGCCGGCTGTCACCAGGGCCCACCCCGCCACACCAGGACAAAGGTCAGGCTAGTTTGTTGGCTTTTGGGACAGGAGTTTCCACTCGCTGCACACAGTCACAGTTTGGCAAAGGACCAGAGCAGATTGTGGGTAGTGGCTCTACATTTCATGAGCACCCTGCTTATGGGCCGAGGGGATTGTGGCTTTCAAACGGAACGCTGTGGCCCAGGTGCCACTCAAATTTAATGTAATATTATAGATATCTCCAAAGAAACAATGTAGGAATATTCCAAGTGGTAGCACATGACATTTTGAAGTTCTCTTTTACATGCTTTATTCAATATTCACTGGGGGTGGGGTTGGGCAGGTGAACCTTTCACAGTTAATAAGGCAGTGCAGGTCTGGAAAACTACAATTTGGGAAAATATTAGGCGCCTCAGGTTGCGGATCCAGTGGTGTGTCCACCACATGGAATTCTTTTTTCATTACCCTGGGCAATGCACAGGTGGGTGAGCTGTCTCGGGGAAGCGGTTTGGATAGAATGGTGTCGCTAGTTCCGACGAAGAAGCAGACCTCTGGGAAAGCAGCCAGGGTACTTTCTGGAGCCACAGGCTTCATGTATTTCTCCTCCCTCTACTTTATAAGTTTCTCATTTCATTTCTTATCAAAATCTTTATCAGAGGGCCAGGGGGAGGAGTGGGAGGATGCAAATCATTTCACTTTTCATGTGTGTTTTCTGCCCCCAAAGCCAGGATCTCGAGGTAGTGCCTGTAAGACACTTTCCTTAGAGCAGTTAGTGCTTGGCTTTGCCACTGGTTTGCTGTTAGCTGCCGCGGAGGGGATTCGGACTCGTGGGAAGGCTAGGTTCAGCAGGACAAACTGTCCGGTCCTGCGCCATCCTCACAATTTCTACTTTCAGGCCAGGGGTGCAGCCACTGTATCGATCTGTCTTGTGGAAGGCCTTCCTCTTCTTTGCTGACCCTCTGCTCTACCAAGCGTGATATCTTTTTCCAGGGACTGGTCTTTCTTGATAATGCCCAAAGTATGTGAGGTGGAACCTGAATGCCGTTGCTTCTAAGGAGCATCCCGGTTGTACTTTTTCCAAGACTGAATTGTGTGTTCTTCTGGCCTTCCATAGTACTTTCAATATTCTTTGTCGGGCGCCCAATCTTTTGCCAAATTCTAATGTTTCAGATATTGATGCATAGTTGAAATGCATCAATTCTTCTTCGTTCTTTCTTATTCATTTCTCAATTTTTACAAACATATGAGGCAACTGAAAATACCTGGCTCTCCTTCGTCCTCAAAGTTACATTTTTTTAACAGTTTTATTGGCACATCATTTACATATCATAGAATCGAATAGTTCAATTTTTCAGACATCAAGGGGGACTTATTCTTCAACACTTTAATGAGGTCTTGTGCAGCCTATTTGCCCAGTACAACATGTTGTTTGATTTCTTGATTGTTACTTCTATGGTTCCTGCCTGTGGATCCAAGTAAATTGAAACACTCGACAACTTCAGACATTTCTGCCTTTATTAGGAGGTTACGATTGTGTTTGCACTAGCCAGGCTTTTATTGCAGAATAATCAATAATGTCCTGTGTTAACAATTTTCTTTTCTTCATGGACTTGGGTTCACGCTAACATTTAGAAATGCATATAACTTCATTTGCACGAAACATAACACGTTATCTGGGGGTATGCAATAGTTCATGCCAAAGCCTGTGCGCCTCTGTTCTAAATTTCAGAGTTGACTCTTGGTTCTTCTAAGTTAGTTTATTTTACTTCACTTGGAGCAAAAGAGGAAGGAAATGAAAATGAATCCAGAGTAGTAGGGAGAAATGAAATATGTGGTGGGTTACCTCCAAGAAAAATATCCAGCTTTGCCATAAGAACAGAATTGGATGGTGCCTGCCTATCATTATTGAAATTTTGAACAAATAGTCTATAGAGAAACACTGATCAGAAGGGAGGAAAATACAAGACAGAATTTCAAATTCTCGTAGATAATAGACTGTCTGGAACCCTGAACACTGGATAAACCCATTAAACTATTACCCTGAGACAATCCCTAACAAAAAAATAGCACCTGATATCTTCTTAAAGCCGCTTTATAGTTTAGCTTTAGGTAAAACATATCTGCTTGGAACACTATAGCACTTTAAGAACTATATCTATGGGATCAATTGAGGACAGCAGTTTGAAATATTAGATAGGAATCTTTTAGGGCATATGATAGTTAGGTTTTGTGACAACTTGGCTGGGTCAGGAGTCTCAGTTGCTTGGCATTTAAAACCTCATAATCCCTCGTGATTTATGATCTAACCCATTATAGTCAATCGAGTCAACTCTATAATGGGATCTACTCTGAGCATCCCACCAGTTGTAAGAAGATTAGGGTGAGAGGCAGCGCTCTTTCTCAGAGCACAGCCTCGATGCATTCAATTAATAGAAGGTTTCCTCAAGGCTCTGTGGACTGATTCCAATATAGATGGTCGTTGTGGAAAAGCTTTGTTGCATCTGGATCCTGTATCTGGCTCTTTGTTGAATGCAAACTAACAGGTTGCCATATTGCCTGCCAATCCCAGAAAGTCATCAGTAGCCTATCATCTGACCTGTCGACCTTGGGATTCATTTGCCTCTGCAAGCCACAAGCCTGACCCGCTGACCTTGGTTTCATTCACTTCTGGAACCACCAGCTTGTCCTCTTCCTGCAAATGTTCGGCTCATAGGCTTTAGCAACTATGTAAGCCAGTAGAAGCCTCCAAGCTGGAATCTGACTCAGGGAATCTCTCCAAACTTGGATTTAACAGCTTCCACAACTGTGCGAATCATTTCTTGATGTAAATGTGTGTGTGTGTCATTGGTTTGAGGTTTTTAGAGGACCCAGCCTAAGACAGAGGCATTGAGTATGTGTTAATAAGGGAGGAACAACTCAGCAAAGGAGGTTGAGAATGATTGTGTAATTTGCAGTAAGTAATCAACATCCCAGAATTGTACATGGAGAAATTGCCAAATTGGTGCATGTTGTGTTGGGTATAGACTCAACAATACTACAAAATTTTTAAAAAAATTTCCCCATAGTTAAGTTGCTGTATTTATTTATTTATTTTAAATCATTTTATTGGGGGTGCGTACAACTCTTATCACAATCCACACATACATCCATTGTGTCAAGCACATTTGTACATTTTTTGCCCTCATCATCTCACAGCACAAAATTAAAAAGAAAAACAAAAGCACCTGGAACAGGTTTTACAAAATTCGAATTGAACTGTAAGACCTAGAACCCAAATTATTAGTTCCTTAACCTTCCCTTTTTTCTGATCCCCAGAGAAGACAGACACTTTTTGTGTTATTTTTTGGAAACCTAATGTGATAAGTATTTTCCAAAGTAATTCTCTATGGCATGTACCTATCATCAGCACTTGGTTGCTCAGCAAGTACTTGTATCATTCTTCCCATGTTTCAGGCACTCTCCTAAGAGCTTTATGGCTATTTACCTTATTTAATTCTCCTAATAGCACCGTGAGACAGGCACTTCTGTTCCCAGTTCTAGATGAGGACATGGAGTCCGGGGAGGTTAGGAACAACGTGCATAGCCCTCACGAGTCTTACATGGCAGAGCCTGGCTGACCTCCAGCACACCTGTGCCAGAGCCTGCCTTTAAACACTGCCATCTTGTGATGGGACAGGACTTACGTTCACCTACACACACCCTTTCTTCTTCTCTCCACTGCCCGCATGCCCACACCCACTGTTTTCCTTGCTGTAGTTCTCCTTTGCCACTCTTAGTCACTGATGACCCAACTAGCACTTCAATGACTGTCTTCCTTTCTTATGTTGGCATTTACATTTCCTGAGTTAAGAGTCCTTTGAACACCTAATCTTCTCATGTCCTGTCCAACTCTGTAGAATGCCTCTCGAAACAAGGTGAAATGGGGTCAAGCTTTTAGATCCCTTGAGTCCCATCACACCTTCAGGGCTCTCTTGTAAAGTCCTGATACTGCTCTTTGGTCTGGATTCAACGCCTCCCCCCTCCCACCCCCAAATCACAGGTGAGGCGTTTCTCTTTCCTCTCTGGGCTTGGTCTCCTATCCCTGAAGTCCTCAGCCTTTCCTTGTTGACTCCTTCATTTTGAGGAACACCTCTGTCAGGGGCTTCATGAAAAAAAAAGTGTTAATTTTTTTAAACTAGGGTAGAAATTTTTGAGACTTTGAGTGGCTGAACATGTCTTCATTCTCACAGTGATATATGAGGGATACCCCCCCCCCCCCAACAGAATTGCACAGGGCAGAGCACAGCTTTCATAGTACACATTTTTCCTGCTAGACAAGCATTGAACAACTCACTCTGAGTTAGTGCACCCAGTGGCATCACCTGGGAAGATTCTCTCTGGTCACAGTGAATTTTTTCGAAAAAGCAGTTTCACTCCAACCTTGTATTTCTGTGATGGCTGATTTACGTGAATAGCATGCAGCTGTGAAATTTTCTTTCCTGCTGGAGAAAAATGCTGCAGAAACTGCTGTAACGTTGAACACAGCCTAGAAGGACAGCGATGCGGGGAAAAACTCCAATGGACAAGTGGTTTTCTCATTTCAAAAAAGGTGAAATGTGAATTGAATACAATCCTCATTTGGGATGTTTGTCAAGATCCTGGATGGATGAAAATGTTTACTTGTAGTCCATCTGGAGTTCGTTCCACCAGCTCATACTGTTAATTAAGCTTTCTATTGAGAGGTTCTGAAGCGATTGCATAATAGTGTGTGACAAAAAAGACTTGATTTGTGGCAGACAGGGGCCTGGTTGTGACACCTGGACGGTGCACCTGCTCACGCAGCCCTCTCAGTGCACCAGTCTGTAGCAGAAAACAGCATGCTTGTCTTGCCCCACACACCTGACTCACCCGACCTCACTTGCTGAGATTTATTTTTGTTTTCCTGAATGAAGAGAGGCATGAAAGGACAGGGATTTGAAGACATAAAAGAAGTGAAGGAAAAAATGAGGGAGGAGCTGTCAGCCATCCAAACAGATGAGTTTGAAAAATGTTTCCAAGAATGGAATCTCAGATTTGACAGGTGTATTAAGTGTAATGGAGAGTACTTTGAAGATAATAAGGTTGTTTTGTAAAAAACAATAACAACAACAACAAAAAACTCAACAAATCAAATACATAGCTTTTGGGGGAAAAATCTGGGCTTTTTTTAGTACCCCCTTGTATACAAATATAAACCGTTACCTTGCCTAACAACTCTAAGCTGAAACACTTCCTCTAGAATTTCAAAGACCTGATCTGTTATTTTCTAGCATCCTCAAAGTTGCTGTGAGAAGCACATACCATTTTTATTCCTGCTACTTGGAATGTATTTTGATCTTGTGCCTTAGCATGTTCCCCTATCCACAGCATGACACACTGTCACCAAACTGTCCTTTGATTTAGAACCCCCACACCCCGACCCCATTCATTGTGCCTGGTGAGCGCTTTCATTCTGGAGGTTGATTTTCAGGACAGCTTTCTCATAATCAATATTTTAGTTTCTACTTCACTATTTTTTCTTACCTACTTGATTGGGACTTTAACGGGTTGAATCGTGGACTTGCCATTTTGATTTCCTCATTTCTTATCTTTTCTTTCCCGTTGTCTAACTTGATATTTTCCCTCTCGCTTTCCAAGAGGAAGAGTATTCTCAGTGTACAAGTATCTTCTTACTGTCTGCTCCTTTTCCAACAGCATGCAAGGCTTCTTTCGTGGTTAGAGGATCCTATGTTTCTGACAGTGGAATTATTCCTCTCAACTGGCCTTCGTCTCCCTGAGCGGTTTCATTGTTTTCACTGCTTGGAGGCTGCCCTAGAGTGTCTAGCAATCCTGGGTTGGTTAGTCATAGTCAAGAGTAAGGCATCAGCACACTCACAAAGCACACTGGGTGTTGCCGATGGACTGCTGTGCTTTACTATAAGGTGACCCCACATCTGGCTGGACATTTGCTGGGGAGCCTCAACTGTCAACAACCCCCTTTCTCTGCAGACTTTAGTCTGTTGCCTAGAGCTGGGTGGGGAAATTTTGGGTACTGGAATTCTAAGCAAAGAGAATTGTGTTTTCCTATATTTAGGAAGTCCAATCCGTATATTTTACTCAGTAGTCTGGTTTTCAGTGAGCATCTCCTCTTCCCTCTATCTTTCTCTGCTGATATTCCCAAGTCTGGGGCTCAGCTTCTCTGGAAGATACTCTGGTTTCCTGTAGAGTTGGGGAAAGAACAGTAATCTAATGACATGGAGACTGCACAGTGACTTGAGCACTCACGGTTGTTATCACCCTGTGCCCCACCTTAACCACATTTTTTTTTTTTTGGTGATATCTGATGCTCCCAGCTTCTGAACAGAGGTAAGTCCTAGAGGACATTATTTCTCACCTGTGCCACCTGTACCCACTCCTCACTGAAAAATACACTTGGATTTGACCTTCTTTTCTACTACATTATAAACCACTCATCCTTCCACATTCTGCCTTCATATGCGAGGCTCCAGGAGGTACAAGTTCAGTCTATTTCTTGTTCTTCTGGTATCTTGGGGGCTGAATTTTGAAGGGAGAATGGGGTTTACATATCTTTATCTGTAATCTTGGAACTATGAGTCAACTTTGTTGGTTTAGATCTTGCTAATTCAAAGCAAATCCTGAAAGTCTACCAAGGGCAAAATAATTGTCTCCGACACTGTGGAAGTGTTGTAAACGGCAATGAAAGGGCACTGAGATCTAGAGAGAGTTTGCCTGTGAAAGTGCTATGGACGAGAACTAGCTGCCAAATCCAAAGAGTAAGAATAGGCATGGGATGTGAAAATAAAGCAATTCTATTAAACACTTAATTAGAAGTTAAAAATATAACACCATCTCATAAATTCAAGATAAAAAATCCAAATTAATTTCAAGTCACGAATCTTCGACCATTGTTCGGTCAAATATATTTCCCAAGACTGTGCTGCCCAGTCACTTTCCCTCGCTGCTCCTCTCTGCCTCTTAAACGAAACTATTTTAAAAATCATGGATGCTGTTTGGAATCTGGTAAAAGTCCAATGGTCCCTTTCCTGGAAAACGGTCTTTAATCATATGGAGCTCGAAGACCCTGGGCCCCTATTATGATGAGTGAGAGTGAAAACTCCCTGAAGTAAAGCACCGCCACAGCCGCACAGAACATAGGTACCTCCTTCACCCGCGCTGCCTGAGTTACTGAAGCAGCACCTGTCTCTTGACTGTGATGTAAAGCTGCCTGGGAAACGGTCTTTGAAAATCATCAGGCCTGAAAAGTGTCCACCTGCCACTAGCTGCCCATTTGCCCCTCCACCTCCTCATCCATCTTCCTCTAGCCCTTCAGACCCACCTTTACCCACATTGCGTAGGAAAACTCAAGTGACTGCTGGAGACGCACTGTTTTCAAAAGAGAAGAAAGAGCAGGAAGAGTATTTAAATGCATCTGTCCCATCCTTGACTACGCTAGTTTATTCTTCATCAATTTTCACATACAATGACGCCTTTTCTGCTCTTCATCCCGCCCCCCCCCCACCAAAAAGAACTTTAAATGAGCTTACTATAGCTTCTCACTTGTATCCCCCCCCCCCCAGTCCATATCAGAAATCTCAAGTGGTTCCATCCTGAGGGGAAGAGATCACTGAGGGGCAGAGAGCTAGTCCTCACTCTGTCCACTCCACAGAGGATTTTGGGTGCCTTCTGAGAGGCCTCCGGTGACGGCCCTTTGTTGGTTGGGGAAAGGAGGAACCTCAATGAGATGGAGTGATGCAGTGGCGGCAACGATGGGTTCAAATATAGCAATGGCTGTGAGGACTGTCTTTGTTCCATTGTAAATGGCTCACTGTGACTCCAAATGGACTTGACAGCACCTAACAACAACAACAGCAACACCCTCCCCTAACCACTAGAGAATAAAGTGGCTGGAGCGCCAAAGGACCAAAAGCAGTAAGAATGATTCAAGTGGTCCCTAGACTACCTAGGGACCATCATTGTTTTGGGGTCTTGGATAAAGCAGAGACTATCAGGAAGATGCTTCCCAACATTTTATTGACTATGCAAAGGCATTCAACCGCGTGGACAACAATAATATTGTATAGAATGGGAATTATAGAACATTTCATTGTACATATGTGGAATGTGTACATAGAAACAGGCAGTTGTACAAACAGAACAATGGGATACTATGTGGTTTAAAACCAGGAAAAGTATGCTTCAGGACTGTGTCATTTTACCCTACTGATTTGATTTATATACAGAACAAATAATTAGCAAAGTTGGGTTATATGAAGAAGAATATGGCATCAGAACTAGAGCAAGACGCATTAACAACCTGTGATATAAGATGACACAAAGTGAAAGTCGAGTGACAGGAAAGAGGACGTGAGTACTTCATGATAAAGATCAAAGA
This sequence comes from Tenrec ecaudatus, assembly GCF_050624435.1. NCBI lineage: Eukaryota > Metazoa > Chordata > Mammalia > Afrosoricida > Tenrecidae > Tenrec > Tenrec ecaudatus. The sequence goes on along the minus strand of NC_134542.1, from coordinate 60,786,670 downwards.
TGATATATCCTTCAGTATGGATTACATACATGCATGGGCCACATATGTATATGAGTTCTTACAACTGGACTGATAAGCAACATCACGAAAAACCCCAACCAAAAGCCAAATCCAATGCCATGGAGGCAATCCGATTCAGAGCAACCCTATAGAACAGAGTATAGCTAAGATTTCCGAGCTGTCAATCTTTACAGGAGCACAGGGCCTCATTAGAGTTGTCAAGGATTTAATTTCTCTTGGATCCACAATCCATGCCCATGGACACGGAGTCAAAGAGTAAAAAGATGTAGTTCACTGGGTTCTAAAGCTATCAAGCAGAGATTTCACTTTGAGGCCTAAGGTGCGCCTGATCCAAATCATGCATTTTCAATTGCCCCCTAGGCATGCAAAAGCTGGACAAAGAATCAGGAAGGCCAAGGAAGAACTGATGCATTTCATTATGGTATCAGTGAGGAATATGGACTATAACATATCCTCCAATCATTAGCCAGGATAAAATTTAAACCACTCATATGTGCTACACCTTAGAAGTCAATCCCGTGTGGTTCTGGTGAATGGAGACTATCATGCCAAGAGAAATATGACCCCTGTCTGGGGGTTCTGTTGAATCCTCAACGATATCCAACAGCAGCCATATTATGAACACTGAATAATATCATTGAGGATTCATTCATTTAATACATGGTGATTTTTTAAAAAGACAAACAAAAACATGTTGCCACGTGCCTGTTCTGTATCAAACAGTTGGTACCTGTGAGAAATGAAGTTCAGAATAATACTAAAAGCAGTTAACACTCGTACAGTGCCAAGGATAGGCCTGGCGCTCTTCTGAGCACTTCAGATACCTTACCTTGCCTAATTTTCACCAGAACCTCTGCGTTTGAGACCGTTCTCTAACCCATTTTAGAGAAGAGACTCTTTGAGGTGCACAACTAAAATGTAACAGAGCCCAGGAGACCTGGTCTTGGATCTGTGTGCAAGTCACTGTGCTGTGACTCATGCGCTCAGGCTCTCGGTGTCGTCAGGCAGCGTTTAGGCCCTCTAATGCTACCGATGCCATGTAACTGGCCTTGAAAAGTCAATTGATGTGTACTTTCCTCCATGGGAGGAACTGCTGTTAAATCGTTAAGAGGTGGATATTATAAAGCTATTGGACATTCAGTATCTAAGCTTGGCTCTTGTGCATCAAGAGGTAGCTCATGATAAACAGGGCCTTGAATGGAAGCCTGGTGGCACAGTAGGTTAAACACTGGAATGCTTACCAGAAGGTCAGAGGTTCCAACCCGCCAGGCACTCTGCGGAAGAAAGATGAGGCTGTTTGCTCCCATAAAGATTCGCAGTCTCAGAAACCCCTGATGCAGCTCTACTCTGTCCTTTAGGACCTCTGTGGGTTGGAACTGACTAAAGATAATAACCTCAACACGTGTTTTTGTAAATAGAAGAGGAGGCTTTAAAAGTTTATGGGAAAATGGAATAAAAAATAATAGTTTTCCATTAATTTTTGAAGAAGCCCTCTTGTGTATACAACACACACACACACACACACACAGCCATTGAGTTAATTACAACTCATAGCAACCCTAAGCAGAGTTTCTGAGACTGTAAATGTGTCCGTCTTTATGGGAACAGGGAGCTCACCTGTCTCCAGAGGAGTGGGTGGTGGGCCGGAATGCCCTGACTTTGCAGTTGGCCCCGTGTGTATCCTGCAGCACCACCAGGGGTCCTGGTCAGAGGAGAATCTGACCAGAAGTGCTGACAGGTAGATGGGTACTACTTCTGGCCATCCTACTGGCTTCCTTTCTTTTCAAAAAGGACCTTCATTGCCTAGAGGCGACGAAGGCACAAAGGGGACAAGAACAGGTGTTCAGCACTAACGAAAGGGAGAAGAATCCACTGACCAAACTGTAGAGTCTAGATTTAATGCTCAGACGCACTCGGCGTTTACAAGAACTTCTGTCTGTCATATTTGGGTCAAGGGAATTGATAAAGGGGCACATCAGCCCCATTTTGAAGTGGAGCTGCCTGACCCACCTGGGTTTCCCGCAGAGCACACCATCGTGCACAGACTGACTCTGGCTTGTTCATCCACAGCAGTGGGATGGGATCCAAAGCGAATAAAACTCGCTGCCATCAAGTCGATTCTGACTCACAGCAACCCTATAGGGCAGGGTAGAACTGTCCCTTTTGGTTTCTGAGACCGTGACTCTTTGCAGGAGGAGAAAGCCCCCCCCCCCTGTTCCCCGTGGAGCTGCTGGTGTCAAACTGCTAAACTTGCAGTTAACAGCCGAGTGACAACGTATCTACTGCGCCACCAGGAATCCATAGTTTGGGCTAAATCTGCACCCCCCTCTTCTCAAAAGGAATGTGACCAAATACTGATTTGGCATTAATTAAATATTCCCTTACAGCGGCCCTTACAATTGCTTGCCAAGCTTAAGGTTGGGAAGATGCTCCATCTAAATCTATTTTTTTATTTTTTTGTTTTAACAATTTATTGGGGCTCATACTCATCTAAATCTATTTATTTATTTATTTTAAAGCCTTTTATTAGGGGCTCATACAACTCTTATCACAATCCATGCATACATCAATAGTGTAAAGCACATCCGTACATTCTTTGCCCTCATCATTTCAAAGCATTTGCTCTCCACTTAAGCCCTTTGCATCAGGTGCTCTGTCTACATTTAAATTACTTTGTTTTGCACGCAGACTTTTCTGAAGGCCTTTATCCTAAAAGGTGAAACCGTTTCTGTGTTTGGGGTGTGCGGACGCTCAGCCTCCGAAAGCACTGCAGAGACTTGTCCTTGCACGTCTCAGAAGGGCGAGGCAGCATGACTCCACGGTCCGTGTGCTACAGTGCACACACCGAGCAAACGGGGCTACATTTATTCTTTTTAATTCCCAGCAAGACTCCATTTTTAACCTATGTTTCACCAGAATATTTTTAAAGTCTTTATTTTGGGGAATTTTTTAAAATGTGTGGAAACAGAGAGAGTACCATAACTGAGCCTCAGCGTGTCGATCATGCTGCGTCCACAGGAAACCACATTTTGGCTGGCTTGTTCCACCGCTCTGCCCATGCAGCCGGCGACTGTCCACCCGGCGACTGTCCACCCTTTATTTGATTCCTTCTCAATTTGTGTTCACAATGTCAACCCGAACCAGTCTGCTGCCACATTTTGATGCATTGTACAAAAAAGATGCACAAAAGGCACAGGGGCCGTTTCAAGTAAATCCAGCAATAAAATTTAAAATAATTCAAGTTTATATTTCAATTTAGATCATACACGTAGCACAGTTATGTAGGTAGCATGCACTACACTGACATTTTTAATTCCTGAGCTGCAGGACCCAACACAGGGCACACTGGAAGGGCAGATGCTTAAGGAATTTGCCTTTCTCCACGAAGATTAGAGGTGCCCTGTCGTGGTTTTGAGGACGTGGACAGCCTATCTGGCCCATCTATAGGAGCTCCGTGTCTATTTTATTTATTAAAAAATTACTCCGGAATCCGATCTCCTATGACATGCGGTTTGTGTGCGCAGAGAATGAAACAGGTCACGTGGCGAACGAACATTAATTGTTCAGAAACGGCCAAGTGGAAATTCCTTCATTTTTTAAAGTCCTCGTCATTGGCCCAGAATTAATCCCGAGACTCATACAAATAAATAAATTCATTACTTAATTAAAGCTGGCCACTTGGCACGCTGCGGCGCCAGGTCCCAGCCTTCACGGAGCCGCGAACCGCGAAAGACGGAGCCGTGCTCCACGGCCGGCTCGCCCGGACCTGAAGGATTTGCGCTGGGCTCATAAAACACACTGCGACAGATTGAGCGGTTTACCAACACCGTAAAAATATCAAGAATAAATTCACGTTAATAATAATAATTTAAAAATCCTGTATTGGAAGGGGGTGGCCACAGCCCGGAACCACCGGCGGGCCCTTGGGCGGCGGGCTGTTCCAGCCCAGGCGCCAGGGCTTGTACTTTCTTGGAAACGCCGGACGCGATTGCTTTCATACACTTTCACAATTTACATGTCCTAAGAAAAATACCCGGCTCTGGCTGGTGGTGCGGGGAAATTTATTTTCACTGCAAAGGGAATGACCCATAACTCAGGAGTGGCAGAGCTTCAAGTGAGTGATGGAGCTTACTCGGCGGCGGGAGGGAACGGATTGGATTATCCCTCTGCTCCAGTGTATGTTTGGTCACTAGCCCACCGGGTTCGTAATGATGTGCGGCTTTGACTTTTTTCCCCTTTTCTAAAATAAATGCGGATAAAGGGAATGTCAGGTAGAAGCATGGGGTGCCTGATTGGGAGCCTCAGAGGTAGCCAGAAAGAATAGAAATAAGAACCTTCTTAAGTGATTAAAAGGCAGGAGTCTTAAATGTAATTTAAACATAGCATTCAAATTGATTAGCCCCAGGGTTAATTCATAGTGTCCAGTACTGATGGTCTGCACAGACATTAAAAACCGTTCCTTCCCTAAATTGAAAATTTGGGCAAAAATTGCAACTGAAACCAGAATATACCCACAGGAAGATTAAAGAGTTGGCTTTCCTAATATGCAGATTTTATTATATTATGATGGTATACACTGCCATTTACTTTAAATATAACTGTAGTATGTTTACAAATAATTACATCCTATAGACTAAATCAACATATATATTTATAGTTATAAATTGAATGATACTCATTTATATTTATGTGCATCTGCCGATAAGGAAATGCGATATTAAAATGATGTTGAATGATTATTGATATGAGTTTAGTGTATTCCCTTGTCTGTAGTCACTTTGTTACAGAATAAAACACCTCGGTCTCTTTGTCCCCTCCAAGGTTACATCGACAAAGGAATTAGATTTCTTTTTATTGAGATTAGGATTGCGGGTTATTGTGTGAAAACATTTCATGTACCAATCTAATTGTTTCTCTCCTTCTTGGGGTGGGGGCTGGGACACCAACTCTACTTGAGAGCCCCTTTCCAGAAGAAATGTCCTACACTGGAAATCAAGGTCTCTCCTGAGAACTGTAGGTAGCGGACAGCACCTTACTGCCAGGCTGGCTAGCAGGATGGATGTTTCCCCCTGAATGTCCTTTCTCCTCTTTCCTTTGAATTATCAATATAACAGCATGGCTTATCTGTGGAAATAACCTTGTTGACAACACAAATATGGACTTTAACATGCTACCTCCACACTGAAGATTTAAGAAGCCCCCAGTAAATGTCAGGGGGTGTCAATGTGTTTGCTGTGATACTTGGCTATTATTAGTGTTTAACTGCGGGTCCCCACCAATGGCACCATGCCGCCAGCGCCACCATAAATTTTAATGTGATCATGTGTTCTCTTCTCTTTTCATATCCAGTGAATTCTGCAAGATCATAATATTCTATATGAACCCTTGCTGAACCTGAGTGTCATAGGAAGGAAGAACACGATTTCTAGCAGTGATAGTTGTTCATCATTTTATAGTTGTTGTTTGTTTGTTTTAAATGAACCCTGAGCAACGTGGTTCCCTGAATAATATTACCCTAAACTAAATTCACTCATTCAATGAGTCTTTATTGAATGCAGGGCATGGCCCCACGTGCTAATGAGTACATTTATGGGACAGTAAAGAACACTGACTCTGAAGGAGACCCCTTTTCCCCTTGGAGGAGCTGTCAGAGCTAATACATCGTTTATGAGACCAAAAAAGGTCTGCACCCTCAGCCCTGCTGTATGCCTTTTATCTCACAGATCACCAACCATAGCACAGCCGTTTCCTGTCCCTGGTCTGTGCTGTGAACCATAAGACACCTTTCCTTGTGTATGTGTCTTTTATAAAAATAATTTCTCGATTTATTATTCACCTGCAGGATTTCATTCCTTTTAGCCACACAGGACTAACTGGTACCACACACAGCATTTATCCAATTCAAAGTCATTGCTATGTGTTAGCTTCCTAAATCTCTCTTTAAATAAAAGCAAAGCGTATCAAGCCTCCATTCCACAAATTTGAAATCGCCGCTCAGAGAGATTATCCACAGGGTTACCAGCGAACAAAATTCCTACCACTTCATATCGCATCGACTAGCCTGCGAATGGTTTTTGTTTTGTCTTGTTTCAGTGTCCAAAAGAACAAACACTGCTTTGTTAGTTAGGCATACACTGGACTATTTCGGCAAGGCACACGCAAAAAATGTGGAGTCTACATTTTTGTATTGGACACGATCTGGGGGCAAAAGCTCAGGAAGTTGGTGCTCAGATCTGTACCTTTCTGCTTCTCAGGTGCTTTGTGCCAAAACTCTTAGCCATCAACGACAGGCAATGATGCACTTTTCTCATTTCCAGAGACAATGGTTTAGGAAAAGGTACAACCACGGCCTTAAGGTGGCATAGAGGGGTCTCCTGAGAATGCCAGCGCTGCCAATTAGAGAGCAGGGCCCTTTCCTGGGAGAGTGGCGTTGTTTATCATGCACATATACAATCTTTTGTGCGGGGAATATGAATGCTTTAGCCTCTCTTGTTGAAGCAAAGACACACTGCCAAGGATGACTGTGAAGTCCTTCCCCGCTCCCCACCCTATCTTCCCTGGCGGAGAAACTAGCTGAGAAACTTTGCCTTGGAGCACCATCTAGAGGAAAATCCAGCACACTCTTTTTGGCTTTTGTTACCCAGGCTGAATCCAGTAGTTGTATGGTTAAAAAAAAAAAAAGATTAATAGAAAATTTGGGTTCTACATCAACGCATAAAAATAAAATATTATTTTATTCACTGACTAAAGCAAAGCTGCCCCTCCCCCCACTTTATCCAAACAAAACCCCCAAACAGTAAAAGACCTTAGCATCTTCAGGAGCGCCTATAACAAGAAATGCCATTCGTGGAACTAAGTAGGTTACTCTTTAGCCATCGGATGGGTCCACATTTAAAAATTGACCACTAGCGAAATAAATACAGGTTCCTCTTCCCTGATCTTTGCTGCTCATTCCTGTCATCGTTTTCTGAAAACGTTCGGATTCACCAGACGGCCCGTGTCAAACTGGGGCAGGGTCGGGGCTGGAGGGCTTGTGCTGGAGACGAACAAAAGCTGACACTGTAAACGTCTTGGGCCCTTCTCAAGTTCAGCACACATTTCTTGAGCAGAAAACCCTATCTCTTCCAGATGTGGGTCTTCCACGCACAGTGAGGGAGAAGAAATAATATTTGCCAATGTCGTCTTTCCCAAGCCGTGTTTGCATTCTGCCCCACCCTCGGAGAGCTCTAACAGCCGATAATCATCTCTCTGCACCCCACGAACACAAGCGAAAGCCCACAGGGGCTCCCGCAGAGGCCTCTTCAAGGATGCTGAGCAGACTTGCAAAAGCAGCTGTCCCCTGGAAACATGCAGACAGCGTGACTGTTCCCACTGTGAGAACACAGGCCGTGAGTTCTACTCTCTGCCACGGTTGGAAAGGATCAAGACCGTGCCGACAGGACATGTTCACGGCTGAAAACTGAGGTGTGTTCCCTTTTCCTCTGAAGTGGCCCCCTACCCCTCCGTCCTCGCCAGCTCCCCCCATCCCGGCTCCTTCAAGGGTTGCCTTACAAATGCATCTCTGTCCTCGACATCTGAGACTCAAAAAGTCACAGCCATTCAGATTCCCCTTCACTCTGTGGAACAAGGTTCCTGCTTACTTGTGTTGGCAGTTCACCAGACATGAACAGCTTCTCCAAACTAGTCCATTACTAATGTCGTTCTTGAATCGCTGCTGTGAGCCAGAGACATGCACGCAGCACACAGAAAAGGATTTCTGTCCGGGTATGATGTGATAGGGAAAACTGAAATGTAGTTTCGTTCATTATTTTCGTCAACCAACACTGGCACTCCATACAATGAAGCCTTGCGGTTCAAAGCATTGTCCGTGACTGGGTGACTGCTTGAATGGTGGATGTTACAGAGGGTCCGCTCACTGCCACGGAGTTGACATCTACTCACAGTGATCCTGAAGAATGGAGCAGAAGCACCCCGTGGGCTTCCAAGATTGAAACTCTTTACGGGAGAAGAAAGCCTTGTCTTTCTCCTGTTGACCCGAAGGTTGGCAGCTCCACACGTTGACCTTACAGAGCAGCAGTTCTGGGGGTCGAATGACCCTTTCACAGTGGTCACCATATTTCTGATGGTCTTAGGAACCAAGACACCGCTCCTCTCTCTGTCTGCAGGCAGGTCCACCCATATGCAGATACGTCCACCTATGGGGTCACCACCACATGAGGAACTGGATGAAAGGGGGGCGGCATTAGGAAGGCTGAGAACCACTGTTACAGAGGGTCCAGCTGGTCCAATTTTCTCAGGTCATCCTGGCTGGTCCTTAAGCAGATGAAATCTGGACCCACCCCCTCTGTAAACAAACAAACAAATTCTCCAAGTCTAACAGATTGTTTGGGGTCCCTTCTTCTTATGTTACATATTGATTCAAGGCAATCGGTTTCATTTGTGGAATTAGTGGTCACGTGCACAAGGAGCCCAAGATGCTGTTGAGGCCTTCAGAGACAGGTATTGACTAAATCCGTGAATGCAGTTGAGAGAATAAGTTCTCTTTCAACTCACGCGCTTATCCAATGAATTTGTAACTTAAAATACATAGTAGGAAGATAGATGTTTTATACTAGATACTGTGCAGAGAAGTAGGTAATTATTAATGCTTGGGGAGAAAGAAGAAGACTTTGAGGCAAAACTGGCATCAGAGCAATGCCTTACAGGAAAAGTCACCTTTTGATAGGCAGTGAGCAGGGCAGAGCTTTTCGTGAGGAAGGCCTGGTGGGGGAGGAGGGGGTTTCCGTTCGGTTAGACCAGAGGAAAATGCATTTCGTGCAGCGCTTCCTATTTGGGAGTCGAATCTGGGTGCAAAAAATGTAAGATACTTGGATTTCCATTCTAAGAAGCCAGAACTCAGTTCTCTTTTGCTCCTGGAGTAGATATGTTTAAACCTGTGTGTGTGAGGTGTGTACAAGGGGTGGGGTGAGGTATGTAAAGGCTTATGGAAAGATGACATTAAAAGTTTTCCATCACAAATGGAAACACAAATATGAGCCTAAAAATCTGACACATTCAAGCTAGTTTTATATATATATATATACACACACACACACACACACACACACACACACACACACATATATACACACACATATATACATCTTGTTTTTTGGGGGGGAAGATTTTACTTGAAGCTGTCTTAATAATGTAAGTGGAAACAGGGCCAAAGTTAAACCTGGTTTCTGCCAGCAAATGTGGGTAAGCAGATATGGATTTTGTTTGCATCGTTGCCACACACATTTAGATTAAATTCCAGGACTTACCTCTGCAGGCTGCCCTCCAAAACCAAACCAAACTCAGCGGGGCCAAGACAAAGCCACTCTATCAGGCAGGGTAGAATTGCCCTGTGAGAGTCGGAGACTCTGACCCTTTATGGGAGTAGAAAGCCCCGTCTTGCTCCCGAGGAGTGCCTGGTGGTTTCAAACTGCGGGCCCTACAGAGATCATGGTCCAACGTATCACCACTAAGTTATCAGGGCTCCTGCAGGCTGTGCCAGCCACTTCCATAAAGTCACCAGACCACCTGCACTAGGCCACAGCGCTCCGGGTAAAGAATGAAGCTTGGAGGAGCCTCAGACCTTGAGAGCACACCCTCCTACCCCACCCTTCTTTCTCGCGTGCTCCAGGGCTTGCATGCTCCTGTGGATAACATTGGGGAGCCCCAGGGGCATAGTGGTTACCAATTGGGCTTCCTTCCACAAGGTCAGCGGTTTGAAACCACCAGCCAGCTGGACGAGACAAAGACAAGGCTTTCTTGTCCCGGGAGCAGTTACAGACTCAGAAACTTCACTGGGCAGTTCTACCCTGTCCTAGAGGGTCACGAGGAGCCGGCATCCCCCGAGGGCAGTGAGTTTCAGCGAGTGGCTCGTGTGGACTCTTCCACACTTTGGTGTTCTACCGAGTGAGGGAGTGGATTGCGGCTCTTTTTTATTCATCCCCACATCCTCTATTTAACAGTCATTCCTTAGTAAAAGAACACGTTTCCTGAGATCAGCAACTGAAACGAGACGGCAAGCAATCTTTCCGACATTATGCCTGCCTCAAGGTGTCAGTTATTTTACAGCCGTGGAGCTTTGAAATGCTTATCAAATAGATACTGCCATGACTGGATCGAGTAAGTTCTGATGTCACATAAACCACTTTGTCAAAGAAATGGGCGTGTGAAAGGAGTGGGCCCCCTGGGTCCCCCCGAGTGACAGACGACTGGCTCTGGCATGGAACACACGTACTTACAGTCAGCATGGCGAACATCAGTTGGCACACGTTGAAGGCATGTCTCCAGTTGTGGTACAGAACCATCCGGTAGTTTTTCCTCACCGTCAGAAGCCACCTGCACAGGGTCTGCAATGGGAATGGAGCCGTTGAGCCCTGGCAGCGCTGTGTGTCTCCAGGAGGTCCATTAGCCAAGTACAACCTTCCACCCCGGTCACCACCTTCCACGATCCAAGTCCTTCCACCCCACAAACCCCACATGGATTCTCACACTCACCCTGCCCAGTGCCCAGGGAAGATATCATCATCGCCATTTGGGAATCCTGAGGCTCAGGGTGGCTCACCCAAAGCCCCCCGGGGAGTGGGGTGGGCCCACTCCTGGAATCAGCCCAAGCAGGAATCTTACCTCGTAGTCGATTTTAAATTTCTGCACCATCCCCAACTCCATGAACATCCGGAGAGCAGCCGTGATCATGGCGTCGACGTCCAGGGAAAAGTCATCAAAGTGCATGTCATCAATGGCAAGTTCAGACACCAGGGGGATGTTGGCTGCCTGCAGAAGCAGAAGACGTAAGCTCACCAGCCTTCCTGAGCCCCACATCTTGCTCCCACCCCCCCTTATCAGATGTGCCACCGACATCATGCCTGGCCTGCCCTGATACCCCATACGGCTGAATGAGGAGCTGGAACTGCACATGCCTTGAGTCAATGAAGGTGGGCTGTGCGTGCGGTGGGGTGGGGTGGGGAACGATGATGGAGGGGAAAAAAAAACAAGGGAGGCTAATCTGGAAATGAGATATCCACATTGAATCCAGGCAGCAGAACTAAGAATAGATAGTGGTCTAGTTTACCCCAACCTCGGTCACACAACGTATTCTGGTGCAGGAAACGTCTGGGCAGCCGGCAGCGGTGAATGTGCATGGCTGCGGTTCAGGAGAGGAGACACATCATGTGGTCTGGCTCCCCTGTTCCTTCTAGTCTGTGGTTGCACACTGGGTGCACATGACGAGGCTCTCTTCATACGTTCCAAACATTGGGAAGGATCTGGCGGCTCAGTTTTGTTGCAAGATAAATTGAACAAAACAGAGACGTTGAAAAGGCTAGCACGACCTGGTGGCGCAGCGACGAAAGCACTCGCCCGCTCACTGAAAAGCCTGTTGCCTGGACGCGTCGGGCGGGCTCTGTGAGAGACAGAAGAAGCGGAGCCGTCTGCTGCCGTAAAGAAACTGCCTTGGAAACCCTGTGGGCAGATCCTGTAGGGGCTCTCGCAGGGTCACTCTGAGTTGGAATTGATTCAGTGGCAGAAGTTGTTTGAAAAATTCATGCTATACACATGACGGCACTATTACAGTGTTGACCCTACAGATGCAGGGATACCAAAAGAGCCATGCCAGGCGGCGGTCAACCCGTGACCCCTGCGCACACACAAAGCAGCGGAAACCCTCTCCGCGCGCCGCCTGCGCTGCTGGGAGTGAGTGGGTGTGTCGTCTCCTTCAGGCCTCTCAGTGAGGAAGTCATTTTTATGCTTCCAGGTTAGCAAGGATCATTCTGCATTCATATTTGAAGTCTATTCACCAGATATAAATTACCCAGGGAGAAATTTATACCCAGGGAGTAATTTATGCCCTGGGACTACTTTGACTGAGCAATTAAATCCAACTCTGGCCACTCCAGGCATTCCAGAAGCCACATAATCAATTCTTCCTTCCCAATTCTACCTTCCTCCGACGGAGCTGACATCTTTAAGCTAAAATCAGAACACTGGTTCTTCTCCATAATAGGGAAGGACAACGGACAAAGGTGTAAATTATAAAATAACTTCTCTTCTCAGACCACCTTCACTAGGTTACAGCAGAGATTATTTATTCTCACTAAAAAAAAAATCCATCAGCGTAGCCTACCGTAAATCATTTAAATATATTAGCATGCTGGTAGAAACCAGCTCCTTTCTGTGGAAGGCCAAGCTTGGAGGTTCAAGGGTCCTAATAGAAGTCATCTTCCTCTTTGCTCCAAGCCTCATGCTGAATAATTGACTCTTAGTTTTTTACTTTTAAAATATTTTTTAATTGAAGTTATATAAGCACAGAGTTTTAAGGGCCAGCTAGTATGACAAGGATAGCTACACGTACATATACACACATGCATGCACACACATGCACGTGCAGGAATCTGATATAAAAATGTTCCTTCACCCAAGGCAACCACTTTCAAGGATTTTAAAGCTCGTTGGTACTTGCTGGAGCCCTGGTGGCATAGTACGCTATGTCTTGGGCTGCTAACTCCAAGGTCAGCAGTTTGAAACCAGAAACCACAGCTGCTCTTCAGGAGAAAGATGAGGCTTTCTACTCCCATAAAGACTGAGTGTCCACTGGAAACACTCGGGGGCAGTACTACCCTGTCCTATCGGGTCACTATGAGTTGTCGGACAGGGCAAGATATGACAAAATAATAATCTATAAATTATCAAGGGCTCATGAGGGAGGGGGGAGCGGGGAGGGAGGGGAAAAAAGAGGACCTGATGCAAAGGGCTTAAGTGGAGAGCAAATGCTTTGAAAATGATTAGGGCAAAGAATGTACAGATGTGCTTTATACAATTGATGGATGTATATGTATGGATTGTGATAAGAGTTGTATGAGCCCCTAATAAAATGGTTAAAAGAAAAAAGCTCGCACAGAAAGGTGTGTGGTGCACAAGTGTCTCTGAGGCTGTGAGCGTGTGGAAATGTCCTTATGCAGCTGGCGTCGCATGCGATTGGTGACCTGTCCCAACAGTGACTTCTAAGCAGGAAATCCATTTGGATTTTGAAGCCATTGTTACCGTGTCCTTTCAGAAACTCAGAATCCCGGTCCTCTCGTCCGACCCCCTGGTGTCTGGGGCGGCTTTTGCTTTCAGAGTTGTGAAACATCACGGAATGTGCCTGGGTGTGAGTTTACCGTCATCAAAAATCTGAGGTGCTCTGTGAACCCTTTAATCCAGGAAACCCCTTCATTCGAGAAAGCTTGGAAAAGGACGGGCCTCTTGGGTGACTTCTTCCCCTCGCTCATTGTCCTGGAATTCCCACCAATAGTCCTATTTTCTTCCACCCACTTTTCACTTGGCTTTATTTTCTAGAATCTATCCTTTTTTCCCTTGATCCTTCAGATTTTCGTTTCTAGTATAGAGTTTTTATTCTACGAGCTCTTTTTTTCTTGTCTGGATATTCATCTCTAACTTTCTAAACATGCGTCTGATTTTGTTTCATGGGTGCTCCAGCGTCTCCTGCTTTTTGGAGGATGTTAATGCTCGTCCTGTTTGGCATTTTCTCCTCCCAGCATAGTTTAAGTCGCACATTGTCCTACTCTCTTTATTCCATAGAAAAGCATCTATCATAAGTTATGGGCCTTTTTGACAGGGAGGCCTGGTTGACCTCGCTCCTTGGGGCGGACACCAAATGTCAGTATCATAGGTCTTCATCCGTCAGCTCCTGAAATGCGCTCCAGAGCAGAATCTTTTGGTAGGAACTTGATCAGGAAGAGCGATAAAGGAGGGCTCTACCATTGCTATGTAACTGTTCATTTAGTTCCTGTTTTTGTGAGCACTCCTAAGCTCAACTTCTGCACTCTCCCCCTAAGATGCTCTATTATCTTCTCTTGCCAACGAGGAACGGGGAATCCGATTGCTTCTCAGACATTTCCCTGTTGATAGCGGCACTGTCATTCTCATGCCCAAGGCACTGAGCCAATTTGTCAGCTATTTGAGGGAGTAGCCCCGGTAATATAAATCTGCTTTCCTCTCAACTTTTCTCATGACGACTTTATTTTGACTTATTTTGGGTTTGCCGAATTACTTAATTCTCTTTCATCTGCGCTCCAGCTTCCAAAATGTTATTGGTGCGGGTCTTCTTCCTTTTCCTTTGACTTTTGGGTTTCCCAGCCGGCAGCACAGGAGGAGTGGATGCTAATGAGAAAGACTGATACCTGGGGACTTAGGGGCTACAGGAGAGGATGGGCGACAGGGAAGGAAAGGGGATTTGGGGAGTAAATAATGAAGGCGGGAGGGGGGAGCACTAGAACTGATTGTGAGTGCACAACTCATTTTAAAGGGGCTTTAACCATGGGGGGGGGTTGGGGGAGGAATGCTCTAAAATGATGTAGTAATGAACATGCAATTCTCCTTGATCTGATTGAACGACTGGACTACTGAATTGTATGATGTATCAATTATGTGCCAATAAAACTGGTGGGGGGGGGGCAAAAAGAGAAAATATGTCATAAAAATAATCCCTGTGTCATTTCCTGGGATTTGGTAGTGAGAACAAAAGAAAATGAGTGTACTGATTACATAACCTTTACTAGAAAAATGACTAGTATGATTTTTTATTATATGTTGCCTTAAAAATCAGCCCAGCGAGAAGCTGTGCTTGGTCTTCAGTCCTTTGTTTGGTCGGTGCCTGGGCCCGGCTGCAGCTGTGTGGATCTTTCTCTGGTTCTGCACACTGCGTGTTCCCTGTGTGAATTCCACCCTCCCTCGTGAGCCTGGACCGCTCTCAGAGGCAGCTGCCATGCTTCTCTGGTGCTAAAGGACCCGAACAACTCTCCTCCCAGCACATGCTGCAGGGCTCGGTAGGTGGTGGGAAGATCTCTCTTACTGCAACCTGCTCCATCTCAAGCACAGCTAGAACACCACTCCCATGAGGGTCCCAAAAGACACAGTGTTTCTGGTCTCCGGAGAGAAGTCAGGCTGCGAACTGGCAAAGGAGGTCCAGCGCTCTTCTCCTATGTAGCCAAGGTGCAGAAATGGGGATGGAAATGGCACCGAGCTATCCAGGTGACTCTTGGCTTGCAGATTATTAATAGGGTATCCCCTGGTGTCGTGTTAAATCCTCTACCCTTCAAAGGCACTAAATTCACTTAATTATCTAAAAAATTAAGGAATACAGGCATTTTTTCATTATGAAATGTTAATGGAAAGGAAATAAGAACATTAGATTGAAAAATGTAGGATGACCTCTGGTTCCCTAAGACCCATTCTTATTGACCTTGCCCCCTTCCCCTCCCAGTAGGTTGATTGATCCATGTTTAAATCACACACATCTATAGATCACCAGAGCCCTGTCGTAAACTCTTGCTGGCACTAGTGGACGCTGGGAAAGCCCCAAGTCGTTCACAGGAACAATTGCTTTTCCACTATTTTGAGAAGCAGGGGTAGTTCTCCTGGTTTCAAGAGAAACCAAACCAGAGTCAAGAGCCCCGTGTGTCCTGAGGAGGTGTGCACCGGGGCCTGGACTCCGAGAGGTTAGTGGACAAATGCACTGTTTTAGGGACCCGTGCTTCCCCACGTCATCTTTGCAGCAGTTGTACAGAAAGTGGGCCAGTGCCTTGCAGGCCTACGTGTACTCTAGTCATAGGATATTAACAAAACAAATCAAAGTCAACTTCTCCAAGTGTCAGCCGTCAACGTTTACATATTTATAAAGTGCCATGTCCCTCAATCAAAGAGGAGTGCCACAATCCAAACAACGACGGAATTAATAGGCAGGAAATAACATTTGGATAAAAGAACCATTTACTTTACTGCAGCAATAACTGAAAACACAGAGTTATGAGTGCTGGAGCTCATTTGAATAGCGCTCCAGAAGTGGGCCTGGCGCTGGCTGGAGCACCTGATCTCCTTTGACATCGTCTTCTTTGTTTGGGTCTTAATCGGTAAGTGGTTATCAAAAGGAGTCGTAAAACTGCCTCCTCTACAATTGAAAAGGTAGCCTTATAAAGAGGCCATAAAAATGTGAAAATACAATCCTGGATCTCTGGACACATGAACATTACATTTTGTGATGCTCGAAGAAAGAAGCCAGTGGATGATGGGCTTGCTCTGGGAATTCAAAGGATTCAAATCCTGGTAATTGGGACTTGTTGCCACACAGCCCCTTCCCTTCCTCATTCCTCTGAACAAAAGCAGAAGGCTGGGCCCCGCAGGATCCTGGGATTTCTGCGGTGATGTGGAAGGCATGGCAAAGTTCTCATTTTCGCCAACACTTCCATAGCTCTCGGTACACGCCAGACACTATTGTTGCACTTTCCACCAACTCATTTGATCACAAGGGGACCTACCAAACACACTGCCATTGAGTCAATTCAAACTCAAGGTGACCCTGGAAATGGGAGCAGAGCACCTCCTCTTTCTCCTAAAGAGGAACTGGTAGGTTTGAACTGCTGACCTTGTTGTTAGCAGTCCAACACTCACGGGCAGCACCGCCAGGCCTCCCTCATAAGCACCTAGGAGGTAGGCGATATTAGTCACCTCCCAATACAGATGAGGCAGCTGAAACAGAGAAAGGTGTTCGAGGGAGCGCAGTTGTGATTGGCCGAGGTTGGTTCCCACCTATGGGTGGAGTCCACACTAAACATTACACTGCCTCTACCATTGAGCTTTTTACCAAGCCAGAAGCTCCCTCATTTCTTTATGACGCGACTAATTTGGGAGTACTGATTAGCTTATTGATCTAGTTTTTTTCTTTAAATGATGAGCAACCCAAGCCAATTTGGGAGACTGTGTCTTCTCTGGACCCAATTAGGAAAGTCTTGAAACTTGAAAGTGGCTGCACTGAACTCCAGTGGTTAGTTTGGACTGATGAGAATGAACAGAAGCAGCTCACACCGCCCAAGACCACCCTGAAGCAACAACGCGCCCTTTAGGGGAGCAGGAGCAGACCCTGAGCCAATGACAGTAGCTCAGGAGGGCCCGCTGAGCATTCACAGGGCTCTGATACCACCCTGGATATTGAAAGGCAACGTGGTAAAATAAAGAAAGCACTAAGCCAGTGATTTAAGGGGGAGCAAGCAGGAATAAAAGATCCTTTTGTCCAGATGGGAGACAGGGATGGTTTCTTTGATATTAAGAATACACACAACTGATAAGTGCTTAAAATCCACACAGATACTTGGTCTGTAGAGGGGCTGGATAATTAATTTGGGCTTGGTAGTCATGATTTCTGTGCTGAAATGTGACATTTTAATTGAGGTGTTGTTCTTGCTCAGGAAAAGGAGGACACCATTTCTTATTAATCCCAGAACAACGTACCAGCTTCCAAGTACAGAAAAATGGGATGTGGAGGTGCCGCACAGGTTCATCGACAACATCTGATACCTGTAGGGGTAGCTATGGGATCTGAAGGAGAAAGAGCCATAAAGTCAGGATAACCTGGGCATGCACTGCTTAGCTGACGGAGAAGGTGCAGGATGTCGGACTTTCTGCTCCCGTCACCAGCTACTGTCTTGGAATCCCACAGGGGGTCACTATGAGTCAGCACTGACTCGGTGGCAGTGCGTTTGGTTTAGGCTTTCATAACTCATTTATAAAACACCAGACGCCACAGAAGGAGATGAAGCCACCTAGTGGCACAGGCGGCGCTGATGCGCAGGAAGATCCGAGCCTGTCCCTGAAGACTTCCACACCACGATCAGATGACCAAGCGCTTACATCTCATGGGCTAATGCTACATTCAGAAATAGTAAGTTTTAGAGCACACAAGCGAATGTAAATGTGCAAGACTTGGGATGCTAACTAACCACAACGCCAGCCGTTGGAAACCACCAGCTGCTCCACAGGAGAAAGATGAGGCTTTCTTTGGCCGTTACAATTTCAGAAACCTACTGGGGCAATTCTACCCTGTCCTGTATGAACCAGAATTGACTGGATGGCAGTGAGTTTAGCTTTTGGTTAAATTTTATTTTTTTTAAAGAGCTATTAGGACTTCTCTTGCCTGCTGTTAAAAAAGTTAGTAACTAGATTGAAGCATAGACCCTCTTTAAGTATCTTTGAGGGCTCCACGTGGCCTGCTGGGGAAAGTCACATTCCTTTGCAAGCAATGCTCTCTGTAAACTGGCCTCTAGTGAGCCCGCCGATCTTCTAGTCTGTGTGAAAGTCATGCAATGCATTCGCTCGGGCCATTTACCCTGTGTGTGTGCATCTCTCCCACTATGGCTTCCGATTTGTCTGTCCTCCACCTACTTAGCGCTTTGAATTCTCTTTACTCTGTTCAAATTGACATTCAAACCCCATCTTCCTTACAAATTAATTCCCACTCATTCATTCCTATCCCACCCCACAGTGACCTTTCTCTAGCTGAAGTTGTGTAAATCACTGTAATATTTATAGTCTGACTCTATGATTTCCAGGCAGCCTTATTAGAGTAGAAATGAGGCCCCTGAATCATGCACCGGCATGGGTTGCAATGAATGTATTTATGTGTGGTCTCTGTGGAGGAGTCCATGGCTCCCCGCCCCTCCCCACCCTCCCGTAGGTGGACGTGGGTCCTGGCGCTGAACAAATGCCCCAGCAATCCTTCCGTAGACTCCAGGTGGAGGAGAACCCCACTGGGGTTGCTTGCTGACAGGGTCTGCAAGATCTATCCGCGTCACCGAGAGAGCGGCCATGGCTCCCCACAGGGCTCCCCAAATCAAAGGGCGCTGTATACATGTGTGTTTTTTAAGTGCATAAAGGCAACGCTATCATTCGTTATGAATACAGTAAAAATGAGAGGACAGTTGAGAGACTAACTCCTATGTACACGGCAGCCCCCCCCCTCCCCACCCCGTCTTTAATGACTCTGAGCTATTGCAACCTTCACCTTG
Source organism: Tenrec ecaudatus (assembly GCF_050624435.1). NCBI lineage: Eukaryota > Metazoa > Chordata > Mammalia > Afrosoricida > Tenrecidae > Tenrec > Tenrec ecaudatus. The sequence continues at coordinate 60,767,783 of NC_134542.1, read as the reverse complement.
GTTGCCTAGGTGTGAGTAGACCTACTTTGACTCTCTTCTGTCACCTCTGTCACCTCTTCACATGCAGTATCTCCCCAGGAACGGAACATTCTAGCTCTCTGGTTTCTTTAGTTTTGAGTTCTTCTAGTAAGACAACACTCTCTACAGTTGTTGTCCTGTTCATCTCAGAAACGCTCTTTGTTGTCTGTCTTGCAGGAGCATCTGCCTCATGGGCAGGAATGATTCTTGTCATGGTGAGACCCAAAAGGAAAGGAAAGCGACTCAAGGCAACCTCACTGCCATCGAGTGGACTGTGACTCACAGTGACCCTGTAGGACAGAGCAGACTCTCCCTGGGGATTTCTAGACTGGGTCTTTACGGGAGTAGAAAGCTTCATCTTTCTTCCTCCGAGGGGCTGATGGTTTAGAACTGCTGACCTTGCACTTAGTAGCCCAAGTGTAATTCACTATGCCACCAGGGTGCTCGCCTCTTTGATAGTTCTTATATATCCTGATTATTTCTGTTTATTAATGAAAGTATTCTCCTTAGCAGCAATGAAAATGTAAATGTGGCATTTCAACAGATGCTGGTCACTTTGAAAGAGATTTTCTCTTTTTTCTAGGATGTAACATTGAAAAAAAAATGAGCACCGTTCATCTGTCAAACATTTAACACACACACACACACACACACATCCCACAGCAGCTTATAGCCTTGTTTATCTATTTTCATATATATTTATGTTTAAAAGAGATCTTACAAGACCTGTCATAATGCACTGTGTGCATTGAACAGTGATTTTACAAGGCAGTGTGCAAGGAGTCTTGGTGGCATCGTGGACTCTGTGCGGGACGACTAACCATTAAGTCAGCAGTTCAAAACCCCCAGTGCACCTGAGGAGAAAAACGAGGCTTTCTGACCCCACAATGGTTTACAGCCTTAGAAACTCAAAGGGAAACTGTCTTATCAGCTCGACGGTGGTGGGGTTGGTGAGCAAGGCCAAAGAGAATCAGCCATCAGGAGTTGATGATGACTGTATCTTTAATTTAAAAGGAGTATTCCACAAGATTATAGCCTCAGAGATGGGTATGTTGAAGTAAGACTGTACATCAACATTTTTCTTGTTGTTTTGCGATGGAACTTAAAAAATGTCATGGAAAAATTTGATCAGCTTTTCATCCCATTTCCCCATGAACCTTTGAAGTCCCTTCATATGCATGAACATACATCCCTGCTTTGCTAAAAAATGCTTAATGTAAATGCTAAAGATCTATGCACTGTCAGAGAAAATTAAAAATTGTTCAGAAAGACAAGTCAAAAGAAAACTAAGGATAGGGATGCAAATATGTTCAGAAGTCATATTACTAGAGTCAATAGGCATTCAAGGATCACCATGGTTTCATCTGTGCCAGCACTGCTAACATTGGAACACGTAGTCGATAATTCAGTGTTCACAAGATACAAACGAAGCAAGGACCACGGAAATCCACAGAAGCCAGGCCACACGTGGCTCTGGGTTCAGGGAACAGCATCTATGGGGCTTTTCAGTTTCCTAAACCAGCAATTCTTAAAGGGCGGACTCCAGACCAGCTACCTGAACACCACAGGAACTTGGTAGAAATACAAATTCCAAATGAAAAACTCTGGAAGTACGCCCCCTCCATGACCACCATCCCCCCAGTTGTGTTTAGCGGGCCCTCCGGATCATTCAGATGCGCAGTAAAGTCGAGGACTATTGTCTTGAACATTATCCTTAGGACGAGTGCTACACCGAGCTCCTTGGGGGCGGGGGGGGGGGGGGAGGGTGTACAATGGCTAAGGCACTTGGCTGCTAACTGAATGGTGGAGTCCACTCCGAGGAGGAGGGCCTGCCATCTTCTTCCCAAACACCAGCCCCTGAAGCGTCGATGGAGCTGAGTTCTGGGGTCGCCATGAGTCAGAGGTGACTTGACAGCGTCCAGTTCAGGCAGTGCGCCAGTGAATGACCCAGACTGGGTGGCTCGGAGTGGTGTGCAGCTTTGGGGGATGCAAGTCAGGAAGGAAGGGGTTCTGCCGGGAGTGGAAGACCATTGTGAGGACTGTTGACGATACCATTCCTTTGACTGCTACGTTTTGGCTTGTTTGAAAATTTAATAATGAAACGAAACAAAATAATTCACTGCCAATAAGTAATGAAACATAAAACGAACAATCCTACCCTCCAAGGAAAAGGGTTGACTCTATCAGGAATTTGTGCTGTGATGTATGGCTTAAACTCTCTTAGTAATTGCTTTCTCTCGAATCCATTTATTAAATGTACCCCGTAGTTGCCTAGAACACACTCCACAACAGACACAGGCTCTAATCCCGGCGCCCACACCTACTTGCTGAGTGGCTGTGGGCGAGGGACTGCTGGCAGCCTGAGACTGAGCATTCTAGAGACAAGTGACAGTCCTTGCCGTGCGTGGCTGTGAGAGATAAATGAATTGATGCACTCACAGAGCCTAGCACAGAGCTTGGGAATTGGTAGCACTATAGAATATAGAATATAGACTAAGTGATCAAATGCTAACAGAACGATATGACAATCTGCTTCTGGAGAGCTGTACAGCCTTGAAAGACCTAGGGAAGTTCTGCTCTGGCCCCTAGCGTTCCCAAGAAGAGGCATAGCTCTCCAGCAGTGCGGTTCATTTTAAAACATCGTGTTGTGATTGTTGTCAGTGTGTTGTTCGAGGCCGGATAGAAGAAGGTGACAATTACATCTGCCCGGCTGACTGATGGTGTGTTCCAAGCGCCCAGCACTGTCTGCACCATTGTAGGCGATACTTGGCACACGGAACCAGCTCACTGAACATTTATTGGACACACACGCCTCACACATGCAGAAACGGAAGACCTGGTAATGTAAATAAATCAGTAGGCTTTTAACTCTGGGTGACTCTAATGCTCCATTTGTTTATACGGCACAAGGGATATTTGCAGTAGGATATGCATGGAAGAGCTCCTGTCCCGTAGCTCCGGCCTCCAGGATCCAGTCTGAGCTTGGCAGTGTGTATCCTTGCAGGGTGGCTGTGTGAATGCTCCATGGTGGCCTCATGCAGTTTCCATGAACTTCTTGAGTGCCCTTTTTCTTACGTCTCAGCAGTGGGAGGATGGGATGTTGCAGGCGGGTTGTGTCGTATTGATGGCATTAGGCTTTAAGGGTTAGGGAAATGAGATGTGAATTCCCTAAAGCAGGTGCTGCCAGTTCAGCACACTCTCGCTAGACCAGCAACTTGTCACCTTCAGTCTCGATCCCCGTAGAAGTGCCATCCTTGAACATCCAGTTTTTCTGACTCATCCGCTTGCTCGGCTTCATGCACATCCCAGTCTCAAATGGATGCATTGTGGAGCTTGCCGATTCTCCCCTGTGGGAGGGCAGCCACCCACACTTCCTTCATACGCCCTGGTGCCTGGTCACCCACAGAGCATGCATCCAGGACTGGGTCACTGTGTGATGATGGGTGAGGATATGCTCTGCATGGAGTGAGAATCTACCTGAGTCCCTAAATGCACTTCAATAGTTCTAAAAGAGATGCAGGAAATGAAAGGGCACAATTAACAAGCTTAATGGGCAAGAACATAGGCCAGCCTTCAGGATATAATATAAATGAATAATATAGATTTCATCGAGTATTTACACTTTATAGAAAAATACTCTTCAAAGGTTGGTATCTTACAGTTACCTAAGCCAACAGCCAAACGATATTAATTTTAGAATAATCTAGAAATCTCCAAACATACAAAATCCAAGCCAGCATCTCACTTTTTTTTGCTATTATCTTTGGCTGATCATAATCCACCCCCGGTCAGTGGTTTGGATTAGTGACCCCCCTAGATGTTGGTTCCACAAACATTGAAACAGGTCCAACAAGTGGTTGGACATTTGCAAAAAAAAAGTCCCAAACTCCCCTCTCTGGGCCGGAATGGTGTTGAGAGAAAAAAAGAGAATGCAACACGTCCCACAAGTAGGATCTTCACTTGAGTCAAACGGGTAGTTGCCTAGTACAATTCCGAGCAAGCCCTTTCTTCGACCTGGCCAAAGTACCACCATGAGAGATTGGGGACCATAACAAACTCCAACTCACTCCCATCAGGTAGACTCTGATTCAGAGCAACCACATAGGACAGAGTGGAACTGCCCTTGTGGGTTTCTGAGACGAGATTTGGATGGGAGTAGAGAGACTCATCTTTCTCTTTCAGAGCAGCTGGTGGTTTAGAACTGCTGACCTTGTGGTTAGTAGCCCAACGCAAAACCCACTACATCACCAGATACTTTTTCCCTGTTAACATGAAAATAACTCTGGGACAAGGGGGCTAGAAGAAAAGGCTTATAAAGAAGGTAGACAATGAGAATCATTCCTTAAGGAATTAACACTAATTCCGCATCGGTGGGAACTCCCGGAAGAGGAGGGCAGAACAAAGAAGACGAGAGGACTGTGCACCAGCAAGAGGCCTGCAGTGTGCTGTCTGGGAGCATTAGTCCCTGGTATAGAACAGTCTTGGAAATTGGTCATCGGAAGAAGGAGATTTGATTCAGTACTTGATTAACAGCTAAAGTAGAGTAGACACCATATCCCATTATTTCTGTAGTTTAAAATTATGTTTTACCAAAAGATACACCATTAATAATCATTCAAGAACACAAACAGAAACTGAGGTCCAGGGAGCAGCCATGGGCCTGCGTCTGGGCGGTGTGAAACGGTGAGAAAGGCATTGCTGGGAGAGCAAGGGAACTGGAAGTTCAACTTCCCCTCCTTGACGTTTTGATGAACGTCAACCTGTTCTGTCCCAAGTGCGCCAAGATGATGGGTCTCAATGATCTTGCTATAAATTGTATAGTTCACCCTTCAAGTAAAGCCAGGGAGCAGTAAAACTTCAGATAGATCCAGTAGCCAAATGTTGGATTAGAGCCAGTAGCTAATGACCCTCATTGGCCACTTTGGGGATGAGGGGGCTGGTGCAGGCATTAGCTGGCTTGTCTAGTCATAGCGCTGGCCTGACCCTATGCCTTCTCTTCCCGGGAATCATCCGATTGATCTGCTAGTTGGCGTCAGTAGTCCAGTCTCTCACCACGGCCACACTCAACCACCCAACCATGTTCACCCAACCATCACTCTGCTCAGAGGAAATATTTCAACATTCATGCAAACAATATAAACAATTTTCCCCATTTTGTGCAATGTAAAGTATAACAGAGCCTCTTTGTTACTTCTCAAACAAAGCATCTTTCTACTGTGTCCTCAGCATGCAATTGGGTGTCTTCTTGCAGAAAAAGTAGACTCTCTTTTCTAAGTGTTTTTCATGGTTTCTCTATGCAATGCGATAAATAAGAACTTATATAGTTTTAGTATGGCCCCAGTAAATATTTATATTGGTTCATGCCATAAAAGCACATGAAGCATTATAAAAAAAGGTTTCTACTCTTAGGGCTGACTAGAGCAATCACTTGTAGTGAAGCAGTAATCTATCAAGTGGCCTGCTTCCTCAGCCGGGGTTTCCTGTCTTGAACTGAACCTGGATTTATTCTTGACTGGATGCAGGTGTAGCTAACACACACACACACACACACACACACACACACACTCTTTTCTTTTCTTTTTAATCTGATTTTGATCTATGCTTTGCCTTAATTTTGTCATGATTATACTGTTGGTATATGTCTACATTTCACTTCAGCTGAATGAATGGAGTAGGACAAAGACTGAATTCTATTCCAAAAGCCACAGATAAGAGACAGTGAGAATATTTTTTTTAAATAGCACTACTGCTTGTCACGCACAATCCTTAGGGAATCAACCCTGTTTAGACAGGGAGCTACTTTTGTCAGTGTCAAGTAGTATAGTGGCCGTTGTCGCCGTTTTAAGTGCTTGTGAGCCGGACTTAACTCTCAGCAACCCTCTGGTCAACAGAACAAGCACCGCCTGGTCCTGCACAGTTCTCACAATTGATAGGTTTGAACCCATTGTTGCAGCCACTGTGTCAATCCATCTGGTTGAAAGTCTTCCTCACTTTCATTCCCCCCCTCCCCACACACACTTATACTTTACCAAACATGATGCCCTTTTCTAGGGACTGGTCTCTCCTGACAACATGTCCAAAGTATGTGAGATGAAGTCTCCCCATCTTGGCTTCTAAGAAGCATTCTGGCTGTACTTCTTCCAAAATAGATTTATACAAATAAATCTCTTGGCAGTCCCTGGTATTTTTAATATTCTTGGCCCGCACCGTAATCCGCTAGAAAAGTGATGGCTTTTGTTTTTGTCTTCTTCATAACACATTTAGTGAGCAGTTGCTAGACGATAGGTATCATTTCAGTTAATCCTCACAGCAGTAAGAAAAGTACAATTTACTGATGAGACTAGGCTATGAGGATAAGTAACTTGCATAAAGTCCTGTCACTAGAACCTGATGGGACTGGGCTTAAACATCAAGTACTTAATGCTCATGGCTACGGCCCTGCACAACCTGCACCATCGGCACAGGCATTTGATTGGCACTCAGAACCACTGTGGCATTGCCCGGCGTTAGTACTTCCTTTGTTTTTGCCTCCTTACATGCAGCTTTATAAAAAAACAGAAACAAAAATCGTTAGTTGGTCTGTGTCAGTCTGCCTTTCATCATGTAGAAGTTCCCTAATGAAATGATTAAGCTTCTCCAGCATCTGCCACGGTGATAGCGTAGACCCATCCATGGCTGGCGCTTGCCCAGGGCTGGAGGAATGCCAAGTGCCTGCCCTGCCAAGCCAAACAAGTGTGCCCTTGGCTGAGCGTTGCCTCTTTCTAGAGCTATCGCCCTGGGCAGCTCTTTCCTCTCCTACAAAAGGAATCGAACCACCACCTCCTCTCATGGCTGCTACAAAGGTTAACTAGGGTAAGGTATCCAGGGCAGTGCCAGGCTCAAGCTAGGCCTTGATATGTAATGGCTATTCTTACTGCCAATGGGTTCAATACTAAGCATCCAGGAATTCAAAATAAACATTTAATATCCGTCAAAGAGCAGTGCTTTCTTTAAAAAGTATTCCGATTACAATTCCAACCCTTCCTCTCCCCGATGCCTTAAAGAAGGCAATTGGGAAAGGCTTTCTCTCCCCCAACAAACTCTCCCACACTCACCCTTAGAAAGAAATACATTCAGAACAGAGGTATCCACAATCCACTGGAGAAAAACACAATTCATCAAGTTCAAGTTACAGATCTCAAAAGATAAGGATCAGGGAGGTTGTAAACTTGTCAGAGAGGAAATCAAGCTGCTGTTCTGCCAGGGCAGGCCATCCTCCTGTGAAGAGCTGGCAATGAAAGCATTCTTCCGCCTACATATTGCTAATGTGAATCCTCTCTGATCATCCTGGAATTGCTATCACTGCACTTCCCTTAGTTAAAAAAGCACTGCAGGGCTGTGCTGCCAAGACAAGGCCCAGGAAAGATTTCTCATTTCCAGAGAGCCCCGGACTGCCCGCCTCAACTTGCCTTCACCCTCCTGGCCCAGCAGAATTCCTCAGCCAGGCAAGCTCAGCACATATGAGGTGCCTCAAACTGGCATGGAAAAAATGTAATGAAAAAAAATTGAAGTTTTCCCACAGACTTTCTAAGGCCATCTCATATCTATTTTCCCTTACGTAGCCCTACTGGGTACCTCTAACAAGGGACAGTACAAATTCTCTTAAAGTTTTGGCTTGTTTTCTTCTTCTATAACATTGGTTTTAATCTATTGGGGGTTACTAGAACTTTGAAAGGTGTTATATGGTTTGTCTTATTTATCCCACTGGGCAGGACTTTCACGATGAGCAGGAAAAACTAGAAATGCTTTGGGCTCCATCCTTATACTACTCAAAGGACCTGCTCCCTGCCAGGCACTCAGTAAACATTAGCTAAGTAAGATTGACAAACGTAGGAAGATATTTGTCTGGTAATACTTTCTTCAGGAGGAACCAGTGTCTTGAGGTTTGAAGGAAAGCTCAACCTTGAATGGGCAGAAGGCGTTGTGGAAGTTCCACACCTCAACCCTCCACCTATTTATTCAAGAGGAGGAGGGACCGCCATGGTGAAGGCATTTAGGGATCAGTCACAGTGCAATTGCTAGCACGTTCCTACTCTGTTACTTCTCCAATTTGTGGATTCAGTGTCTCTGATTTTAACTCATGCTTCTACACAAATGAAACCCATACCAAATGTGCTAGGCAGGGTTCTCTGGAGAAACAAAACCAGGACACTTATGATTATATACCTATAAGGATATGTTTATACAGCAAGAAGGAATATAATGGCTAATTAGCCCACACAGCAGTACAGAGGGCTCAGTTCAACTCACTTTCATGTAACAGTTAATATACTGAAAATCCTTCCATTCACATCCTCGGGCTGCTGGTCCAAGGAAGTAGACAGCAGAATCTGCCCTCAGGCAAGACAGGCAAATTCGGTTGGCATCAGACAGCAGGATGGGGCAACGACTATAGTAGCACTGGAAGCTTAGGGAAACAGGCCCCGATGGGATCTTGAACTCAGTGGATGTGTACCCCAGCGTGGTGAAGCAGGTCTCAAAGGAGCCTAGCATTAGTGACAAGATCCATCGGTTGACTCAGCCCACAGGTAGTGCAGCACAGAGTTGAGACAAATAACTAGCTCAAGCAGTAGCACACTGGTTTGATCACCAGGGAGAAAGAGAGATGGGATGCCCAGCTGCAAAACATTTATCTCAATGGCCCTCCAATCAAGATGCCACCTGATTAAACCCTGCCTACATGGTCATATGGAGGCCTGGTTAGCACAATAAACCTAACTATCATAACAAATCAGTTGCCATTGAGTTGATGCCAGCTCCTGTCAGCCTCGTGGGTGTCAGAGTGGAGCTGTGCTCTGCAGAGTTTATAATGGCTGATGTTTCAGAAGTAGACTGCCAAGCTTTCGTCCGAGACCACTGCATCACTCAGAGCTTTTCCACATGTGGTAGGCTGGCTTGTCTAGAGGAACAAACCAATGACACTCATATCTGTATTAAAAAACTTCAGATCAAGAAGTAATTTTATACCAAGAAGGCATCCCAGCCCAATCAAACTCAAATCCATTGGTATGATGCTAGCCAGCCAGGGGGCCTCTTCAGACTCATGTAACTGCCAGCCGGTGACATAAACATGTGAAGCAGGAATCAGGAGGCTCACAGGCCGGTAAGTGCGTGGATCCAAGGTCAATGGAAACATGCCAGGGAACTGACAGCTCTCAGGGTTGGGTGGCCCACATGGGGTCACCATGGAGGCAGGCACAGAGTCCCAGCAAGCAGGACAGTGAAGGGGCAGAGAGAGGGAGAAGGTGTCCCCAGTGTCTCTCTTATAAAAAGGCCACACCTCCCAAGAGGCACCACTAGGCTGTGACCTGAATGACAAGTTGGACTCCCCTTCCACAAGTGCGGGTTGACATACAGTATAAGTACTACAACATACAAGTAGCCGAGTGATTCAGTGATCTAAAGAGCTATTTGCTAGAACTACTTATAATGGTTTTTTGGTTATTGTTTGTTTTCTTTTGGGTCAAGAAGAGGGCTGGAAAAATCAGAGCTTAATGAAGAAGCTTATTACAAACACCAGATATAGAACTTAAGTTTCAAGTCATAGTGTTTAAGTACTCTCTTTATCTTCTGTTAAACTTTCAACGCTTTTGTAACAAGGATCATCGCTGGTTAGTGCCACACAAGAGTTAAGTGGACAAATGCTATTCCTTTGGCTCATCTGTGAAGGAAAGAAGCTTAAAACCAGGGCATAGGAAGAGGGCCCTGGAAGTTAGAGGATAAGAGCCTGGAAAGTGAGGCAGTAGACTGGCTGGTCAAGAACTCCTGTGACCTTCCAGGATGCCTTGAGGAACACAAGCACTGGATAAGATGAGAGATTCAGCCAGCCTGGCTTGATGTAGGATGGTTAAGAAGATGTGGCTTATACATATTCAGATCCTTTGGCGAGAAATAAGAAGGAAGGAAGCAAACATTTTTTGAGTGGCAATTACCTGCAACTAGTTTCTCATGGAATATACTCCTGTGAGGCCCAGAGAGGTTAACAGTTCCTGGTAAGAAGCGTGAGCAACTTAAGAAGATAAGAAAAATGTAAAGGGGTGGGTGGTAGAGTAAGGATTTGGGCAGTTTTATAACTCTGAAGTCCAGTACTCCACTCCATAAATGATTACTGTGTGGGATGAGGGAGTTAGGAGTCAAAGGAAGGTAGGGTAGTCAGATAGGATCTTAGCAGGTGGTATTGAGTGAAATATTGCTGGAATGTTTTCTGCTCATTTCTTGTCTCGGTGGCAGTGAACGCACATAACAGGAATGGAGAGGGGGGGTAACTGAATGGGTTTATACAGAAGACTCAAACTGGAAATGAGAGAACGGATGCAAAAAAGACCCTAGGATCTATTTCAACTTTGACTGGATAAGATACATTTGGATTTTTCGGTACCTTCTCATGCAGGAATAAAAGGAAAGCTAGTTGCCATCTGGTGTCCAGACCAAAAGGACTAGCAAGCAAAAGCTTACGCAGTGGGCTGAGTCCCTGGAGATGACACCAACCTTTGTAGTCAGCCAAGGGGGTCAGGGAACAGAGTGGTCTCCTACCAGGGCTTCAGTGCAAGTTGACAACCGTTCTGTTAGTCCATTGCTTCCTCGTGGGGCTTCTGCGTTTCCCAGTATTTCTGGGACTGCTGCCATTGAAGTTTCCCAGGACCTGAGCCCAAGCGGGCAATGAGCAAAGAGACCGTACCATGGCAGGAGCAAACAACAGAGCGAATAAATGATGTCAATGACACGGCGCTGCTAAAGGAGCCAGCAGAACCTGCGGCTGCGAGTCACATCATCACCATCAAGTTGCTGTTCTTGTTAGGTGCTCCTAAGTTCAAGGCTGATTCGTTTGCTCTTCTTTTGGCAGTCCATGGTAATTTCAAAGTTCTTTGCCAGAGCTATCATTCCAGTGCATCGATTCCTCTTCAGGCTTCCATTGAAAGTCCAACTTTCACATGCATATGAGGTGATTGACAAGCCAACAGCTTGCGCCAGGTGTACCTTTGTCCTCAGAATGACACCTTTGCTCTCCAGTAGTTTAAAGAGGTCGCATGCCGTAGATTTATCCAGTATAGTATCTCATTAGATTTCTTGATGGCTGTTCCCATGAGAAATGATTATAATTCCAAGCAAGAAGACATCCTTGACAGCTTCAATATTTTCCTCCATTTATCATGATGTTATCAGTTGTGAGGATTTTGGTTTTCTTTACATTGAATTGCAATCCATGTTGAACACAATTCTCTGTCTTCATCAGCAAGCGCACCACATCCTCGTCACTTTCAGCAAGTAAGGTTGTCTCCGTTGCCTATCACAGATTGTTAAAAAGTATTCCTCTATTCTTGCTGCTGCATTCCCCTTCATAGCATCCAGCTTCTTGAATTATTTGCTCAGAATGCAGGTTAAATAAATACGATGAAAGGATACAGCCCTTACACACACCTTCCTGAATTTAAAATCATGCATCATTCCCTTGTTCTGTCTGAATGACCGATGCTTAGTCCATGATCAGGTTCTAGGTGAGCACAATGAAGTGTTCTGGACTTTCCATTCTTCACAAGGCTATCCCTAGTTTGTTGTGATCCACACAGTCAAATATAATTGCACGGCCAGCAAAACACAAGTAAATAACTTTCTGGTATTATCTATTTTCAGCCAAGATCCACCTGACATCAGCAATAATACCCCTCATTCCATGCTCTTTTCTGAAGCAGGCTTAACTTTTGGCAGTACCCTGTTGCTATACTGCGGTAGACATTCTAAAATCATCTTCAGCAAAATTTTACTTGCATGTGATGTTAATGATATTCTTTGGCAATTTTCATATGTTGGGTCGTCTTTCTTTGGAATGGGCACAGATATGAAATCATTCTCTCCATCTTGGTTCTTGTCCCCCTGCCATCCATTCCAGGTTCCTTCTGAATCTGAACTCACTTTTGTCTTTTTGGGTTCCTGTCTTTTGCTGTCTCGCATCCAGAGGTTCCAGAAAGTATTTGAGAGATCATGGTCTTAGCCCTAAGTCAGCGTATTTGGAAAAAGCAGAACGGAAGTGAATTGCTGGCCATCTTTCAGAATGTCCCCGAATGCCAGGAGGCAGTGTCCTTGTTTAAATGCCAGAGAAGTTGAATAACTAGCCCAAAGTGAGAGTGCCTGGTAGTGGCAGAGCCAGAAGTAAAATAGCCTGACTCCCAGGTTCAACCTCTCTCTACCAGATTCTGCTGCCCTTCCCAAGCCACCCATTCCAGATGGCTAACCTTCCAGATACTCTGCTCAACCTCTTCCTTATATTTTTATATCTAGTGTTTCCTAGTATTTGTCTTGAGTGTGAGGCATTTCAGATGATTCATGAGATTGTTAAGGCTCACTGTGCCAACCTGGCTGATAAACACATGTGGGATTAACTGAAGGGCGGAGAGATAAATGGCTCGGTGAGCCTCGCCTTTCTAGTTCTTGGGTCTCTTGTTCTCTGATGGTCAGACCAGGATGTAGCTCCCTTAGCCAGTTCCCTGCTTCTGCTTGCAAGGCTCACTTCCTACAAGACATCCCTGAGGAGAAGGCACGGGTACCTAACCCAATGCAGCCCTGGGTGCTGAAGCAGCCATGTGGAGACCCCTGCTAGCATTGAGACGTTTACACGCTCACTGATTCAGCTTTCCTACTGCACTCGGCGTCATCGTGTGTGTTTTGTGAAATGGAGGAGGACTTTGTAGATTGGTGTCAGACATATGGGCAAATGTTGGACTCATGGGCTTGGACAGAACTGGGTTGGGATGCTTTCTTAATGTACACTTACCCTTTATATAAAACTCTCTCTTATACATATATGAGTTTCTGTGGCTCTGTTTCTCTAGTTTACCTAGAACAACACAATGCATTTACCTTATTAGACATAGTGCATTTTGAGTTGGGTTGCTAAGCTCAGGTTCAGCGGCTTGAAACCACCAGTCACTTGGAGGGAGAATGATGAGGCTTTCTACTCTCATAAGGAGTTACAGTATTGGAAGCCCACAGACACAGGTCTACCCTGTTCTATAGGGTTGCTCTGAGTCATAAGGGACTTGATGGTGGTTAATTTTATTTCGAATTAATACCCAGGGAGTTCTGCCATACTTAAATAAATGCTTAAATATATCCAATCAATGATAGAGGGGCCGAGTGGCGCAATGATTAAGTGCCCAGGTGACAAATAAAATGTAGGTGATGTACCTCCCTGTCAGTTCTGTGCATGAGAGACCTGGCCATCTGCTTTCATAAAGATCAGACCAGGAGTTGCTTTGGGGCAGCTCTGAGGCACACAATGATGGCAGTGTGGTTAAGTGGAAACGTGCGACCATGGAATCCATCTAACAGAACACCTCCCTGCCATTGAGTCGATGCTGATTCATTATGACCCTGTAGGTAGGGTAGAACTGACCCCGTGAGTTTCAAAGGCAGTAACTATTTATGGGATGGCAAAGCCCCTCTTTCTCCTGAGGGGAGCTTGGTGTGTTTGAACTGCTGACCTTGTGGATCACAGCCCAATGTGTAACCACTACGCCACCAGGGCTTTGTCCATAAAAGGAGCACTAACTATATGTCAGCCCATCTGAGAAAGTAAGCAGGCAAAGTCTAAGTTTATATTCTGAAAATGAATCGAATGATATCTCTCACAATTCAGGTGATGCTTGCAAAGGCACACCAGCTGAATAGAGCCCCCTTTCTGTTTTATGTAGTCATGTCTAATTAACTACTGAGTTCATGTGGTGCCTCTGCTTCCTAGCAACTGTCTATGGGCAAATCTTTGAAGAGCCATGAACTGCAGAGTGAGTGGAAAAAGCGTCTTGATCTTGTCTAATGTTGCCCTATATAAACGATGGGTATGAGACAGCAGTCATTTTATATTCTTTTAAAGGTCACAGGGGATAAATGATTACAATAACATTTCAACCACTGACTCTAGGCTTTGACTAGTAAATCTTGATATTGATTTGAAAAGCTGCAAATCTTATCTTCTAATATTTCCGATCAGGCCATAAATCCTTAAAAATCAAATCGTTTTCTGAATGAAAGGTCTATGAAAATAGACGATGGATTTCATGAGCTGTCAAAGCAAAAATGTTACATTTCACAGTTTGTCATTGAATATGATATAAAACACCTGCAGGAAGATTATTTATACCGATAAGATGATTCTTCTGCATGGGAAGTTGTTTCCTGGGAATAGAAGTAAAATGTAGGAATAGCTTTTGGCCAGAACTAGGTATTTTCTGCTGTGGAATTAGGTGATGAAAAATAATGTGGATAAGTTCCCAAAGCCGTTGTTTTTAGAATCGGTAATGTAACTGTTGTAAGTCTAGCCCAAGGTGGGCTACTTTCTTCTTTGGATATGACACATTTTCCCATCCATCTGCTGCTATTTTTGATAGAGGAGAATCAGAATTTACTTTTAAAAATCTTACCCCTTCATTTGGCTATTGTTCATTTTTTTCCTCTCCAAAGGGTCACCAAAATTAGATTCATATTTCAGTCTGCTTATGTGTGCCAAAAACGAATCTTACCTTTCTGGACAGTGGCTGTGGAGTGATGAAGTGAGCTGGTATTGCTATTTTTTGTGGGTACAGACAATGGTCCTTTCTCCAACCAACTTTCTCTTCAATAAATGTGTCACAGAGGACTGATATGTATCCAGATCAGACAATTCCCCCATCCTAGAACCCCAAGCCATGAGGATTAGGATAATACCCGTCCCACAGGAAAGGCATCAAAGGATATTCACCACATAACACAGAAGCTGGCATGTACAAATGCATATCTATGTTCATGTAAATATACATGAGTGTGCTTCCAAAAGTTTGTGGAAAATGAAATGAAAAGATAATCAAGTTTTTTCTATAAACTTTTTGCAGCCTCCTTGTACATCCACTAATCTTCTATTTTAAGCCCATTTGTGCAAATAAGGACCACAATGATATGATGTCAAACATTTTTCAAAAAATTGAAAAGTACTGTGACTATGTTACAGATTAAAGTATAAATATGTATGAGTACACATTGAAATAATTCATGTAAAATTATAAATGTACTCATGTGCCCTGGTGGCATAGTGGTG